>NC_048305.1:99677128-99977128 GCF_013100865.1 Trachemys scripta elegans | reverse complement strand
GGGATTTTTATACCGCGCTTTGTGATTAGCTGTGCTTTGCAAAACACTGGCAAAGCTTATGCAGTCTTCCCAAGCAACAAAGTATTTCTTTGTGCAAGCTGTCAAATTAAAATACCCTGTAGTTTGCTGATATATCACCATACTGAGAAAAGTAGTACACCAAGAAATAATTTTAGAAACTGGGGGTCTGATGAAACACCTCCTGAATTGAGGACAAGACTTGCCTTTATTTGAAATAGATTGATAGGCATAAAATAATAATCAAACTTGAAATTCTGTTTTGGTCCCATGGAAGATTAGTATAAATCAAATTAACTTTTGCTTGTGCTTACATAGATAATCAAATTAATGTTGGTTTCTAAATTATAAATGTATACAGTATCTATAATATAACTCCTTTTTTTCTAGGATATTATGCACATATTGAATTATTATAATTTTATATCTCTAGTATTGTTTCTATACCAGAAGACTACAACACAAAGTGTCCTTGTTGAATAATTTAGAGACAAAGGATATAGGGTCATTTCACAGTTGAAAAAAAACAAAACAAAAACCCAACCAGGATTCATCTACTTTGAAGGGCACTTCATCTTGGACTGTAACCACAGCTTTTTTTAAAAGGCACCTTTGTAGAGACAGTTATTTTTTGGGGGGGAAGGGGAGGGAGGGGAACATATTTGTTAAGCTGTGTATGGAGAATAATATTGTTAGAGATGGCCCAGACTGCCAATTCCTTACCAAAAAAAAAACAAAAAAAACTTTTTATAATACCTGTATTTGTGTGCATGTACATATGGGAAATTGCTCTTAAAATGTTACACTGCAAGACCAGCAATATCTGCCTAAATTGCATTAAATAAATTATTCTACAAAAACAACGGAAATGTTGAATTAGACATCAGTGGCTTAAGTTTTAAACATAACTATGTAAAACATTGTTTCAGGGAAAGTGTGTGTGGGGAGGGGGGACTTTGAGACTAAGTGACTCTCTGTTGTATTTTTGCATCAATTTTGTCAATATTTGAATAGACCTTTAGATATGAGAAGATAAACGTATGGTTCTTCTCTCTGCAAGACATCTGTGGAAATGAGCTACATCTCCATAGTGATTCTTCTCTAATAAGAGATGACTTTGGTAAAAATAATAATAATGCAATGCAAGGACCTTTATAGTAATTCAAACACTGAGAAAGCAAAGTGTGTGACCAGGAAATAACAGGAGATCCTTCTCTAGAATGTTGATGATGTGGTGAATAATAAGTTAGTGTAGGGAGAGGAAATAAGTGGGTTGATGTTGAGCATTTTTTTAAATAATGTATTTATTAAGTAATATACAATAGGTTCCAACAACATTTTGATATTGAAGAGATAGTAAGCTCTACTACAGCTAGCTTGTGACACACAGAACTAACCTACAGAACGTCTGAGTTTAGAAGTGCTAAGTGGGGGTATGTCTGAAAAGGAGTATTAGGACTGTTATTTTTGTTGTCATAAATAATTTAAATTTTTAAAAGTGGATTGTCAGAGAATATAGCCTAAGTAAACATTATCCCTTCATGCTGATAAGAACTTGGAGTGCTTTCTCTGATACATAACTGCTTTTATACATAAATCCTCAGAAATCTCTTCTACACGAAGGAAAGTCTTAAATTATTTAATGAAAAATCAGTGCCTCAGATGTTTGTTATGAATGTTTCTGGTAATATATTTTGAGTTCCCATCAGGTTTTTTTTTTTCCTTCTTGTTCTCTCATGTAGAGAATAAGAAGACAAAGTTACTTTTAGAAACTCACACAGTAATTCAGTAGAAAGCAAATCTTGGGCCTGATTTTCCTTTACATTGGTGAAAATGAGGAGACATTTCTTTGAAGGTTAATGGAGTTGAACCAGAGTAAGTGAGAAGAGAATCTGGCCCTAAGATGCCACAGTAATGAATGCTGAGATACTAGCAGTGAGGAAAACATCGTATATTGTAATTTTAAAAATCTTAAAGGTGAGCCATACATTTTGCTTGGTGTTGAAGATAAAATTTTAAAGACTATAACACTTTTTGCATCACTTGTAACCACTAGAATAGCTAGTATTGAATTTTATCATCCTTTATGGATTTTAAAATCAAAGATCAAGGGGTACATGTTTAACAAGGGTAACTAGCATGCCTCCTGCTTCTGTTACTAATAAAAGAATGTCAGCCTTTACTTCTCAATGCATTGCTCTGAGAGCATGATCCTGTTCTCATTCAGATCAATGGTAGGATTCCCTTTAACTTCAGTAGTGCAGGATCAAGCCTTAAAACAATTTATCTGACATTTCAGCCTATTTTTTTAAATTAAATCTATTACAGTGGTTTATATATCCATAAAGTGCTTTCGTTAACCATACCTACTCAGAATTTCCAGTCTCTAAATTTATCTTATTAATTTTCAATTATTCATTGGGTAAAATATTGGGTTTTGAATTTTGTGGTTGGTATAAACTTTTGTAACAGCACAGATCTATTATAACCCCTATTAGAATGCACAGTGTAGAAATTAACCAGTGAAAATGCAGAAATGATAGACGTTCACTAAAACGGGTATGTAAAATAGACATATTTTATCAGAAGAGGATGACTACTTCACTAATATTTGTGGATGTTTAAAACTGAGTTAAAATGCTAACATTGGACCTGATGCTGCAGAGCTCAGGACCTCAGTAGAAAGTATGAACCGAGATTGTGTTTTTTAAATCAATTTGATGCAGTTATGTTCATACAACATAGATGAAAGAATTATGCTCAATTGAGCTGTAACTCCCAGAATACATTTGTTCACCAGAGCGAGAGATAACCACCTCTACAGTAGACTACCAGCAAAGCTTACTGGGACTGGAATAAGTATTGGATTTAAGGTTAGAGAGGTACAGAAATGGAACGGAGTACCACATATTCTCTTTACTCTAAATCCTTTAATGGCATGTATAGGTGAATATGCATCTGAAATAGATATCATCTAGATTAAAGAAGGGAACATACTTGATTGTTTGTAAATGTCCAGAACAAGGGATGGGGGAATGTTCAGTGTGGTTAGCTAAAGATTTAGGCAGTTTCCGGTCACTTGATTTGGCAGTGGCTGTTCTGACTGGAATCTGTTGATGTTTTTAAGAAGTTGCCATTGTTATGAAGCCATCACCTACCTATGTGCTCTGATTTTACTTTCCAAATAGTTCTATTTCATATATTTGCCATGCTTTTTTGTTAGCCATAGTGAAAGGTCTTCATTCGTTGAAAACTGTTAAACAAAGTTGCTGTTACTTGTTGTGCCAGATACTTTAAAAATAGCCATTCAAAACTGTTTATGTCCAATTATAAACAAAGGGGATATTTCATAGGTGAGATATCAGAAGCAATACTGAAACACATAAATTCACAATCATTTTGGTTTGGCTATTTCTAGTGCTTCCTTAATTTAAATCAAGTAGAAAACATTAATTCGCCTGGTATCAGTCTAGTTTAGAATACTTTTTTTTCCCCCTCCAAAGTTTTGTAGGGAATTATTAAATCTATCTTGTCACAATATGTACTTTACTGACTTTAAAGAAAGAAACCAAAATTAAGTCTTGGGTAATTATTGTAATTATAGGATCAGATCGACACAGGGTTCAAACTGTATGATATCTCATTACTCTAAGTCTCTCTTGGATTTTTCCTTTATCTTTACATTTCCTTGCCCTGTGTTAGTGGGAGTCTCTCCTGCTTGATAGTACTTTATATCACTGAATATCTGACGCTGTCTTTCAGAAACAGAGACCTTGTCTACACTGGAGATTTTCCACGATTACAGCCATCTGTTTAGCTGCACCAGTGCAACCCCTTGAGTACACAGAGAAAGGCACAGTTTACACTGGTAGATTTTATCCCGATTAAGGTAGTGTCCACCAGTGCAAATCCTGGCTTTCCTCATCAATACCCGGGATTGCACTGGTACAATTATACTGATGTTAATGGAGCTTCCAGATGAAAAGCTCTTGCATTATTAGACCTTGATCCTGCAAATGCATACATACACTTCAGTTGTGTGTTTAGTCCCGCTGGCAGCTCAGATGCATCAGTGTTTGCAAGACTGGACTCCTTACTTTGTAACTAAAAAAAGACCATTTGAATCTGTTTTTGTGGCCTTAAATTTCAAGATGGAGAGGTGTTTTGATTTTTATCTGTATTCCTACCCTGTGAGCCATTTGAAAGTAATGGCTGTGGTAGAATCCAAAAGGCCCTTTGCCATTACAGCAAACACTAGAGTAGTCACATCCATGAAGTTTGCAGGTTCAGGGCCTGATGCTGTAAAGAGGAGTTAGTCCACTAGGGAAAAATATTACCGGAGAATACAAGTAATCATTGGAGCCAATAAAAAGTGTGTTTTATGTGATCACAGGGTTATTACTCGAAGGTGATCCAAACAACAACTATTTGCAGATTAAATGCTCCCACTTAATTTGGTGTCATTGCACTTTGTGATACAGTTATTAAATAGGCAATATATTTTACTTTTTCAATATAGACCTCTATATTTACCTCTTCTGCTTTAATTGAACTGTAATTTTAATCATGATTATTACCTTAAATTATAATTAAATTCATGCTTAAATATACATTTATGAAAATGGTTGTGTGATGAAAACAGAAATTAGCTTTGCATTAACCAAAAAAGGGAGGTTTTTTCCACTGCTTCTTAGTATATGCTCACAGCCAAAGACTAGCATGACCTACTTTACAACAATAACAGAGGAATCAAGCCCATGTCTTGTTGTTGTTGTTGTTGTTGTTTTTGTTAAAGTGTCTGAATTGGCCATGAAAGCTGCCTACTCATTGATGTGTAAGTATCTTTAAAAATAGCAATTGTATGTGAAACTTCAGGCAGTTTTTTTTTTATTTATTTTTATTTAGATAATTAGCACCATGGAGCCTCAGGTGTCGAATGGCCCTACATCGAATACGACCAATGGACCCTCCAGCAACAGTAGAAACTGTCCTTCCCCCATGCAGACAGGGGCTGCCACAGATGACAGCAAAACGAACCTCATAGTCAACTATTTACCCCAGAATATGACACAGGAGGAATTCAGGAGTCTCTTTGGGAGCATTGGTGAAATAGAATCCTGCAAACTTGTGAGAGACAAAATTACAGGTATGCTCTTAAATATTTTTGATGTTGGCTTAGATACACTCTTCTACTTTACGTAATCCTTTGGGCAACACAACTTTGGTGTCTTTAAAACAGTCATAGATCTGTTGAGTTGTGCCTAAGTGCATACAGTGGACGCCACAATAATTACCTTTACTGCATATTCCCAGAATGGGAAATATTGCCAATACCCCAGTAAACTTCCTGCAGGTGGTAAACCTTCAATCTTCAGTGGTGTCTACTGTATATATACAAATTGCAGGAGAAGCCAATTGTGTTCCAAGCCACATAAAGAGCTAGAAAAAGAATAACTAGGATTTCTGAAAAATTCATAATGTATTTATAAAACATAATTGGTAGGCGCCTTTTGTACAGGTTCACAGCTCATTTGATGCCATTTACTTCCCCAGTCCTCCTTCATCTTTATTTATTTTTCCCTAATTTTAAAAAGGGTAGTCCAAATCTTGTGCTGTGTTTTTGGATTATTGGGCCTTGTTTATAGCTTTGTTCTCCGATACTCTTCCCCTGTCATAGCCCTTTTTCTCATGGAGTAAAATCTGTTGATAGGATTATCTGCAGAAGTTTCAGAAATAAACCCCTCATTATAGTCTAGATCTGTATCAAAGAGAAAAGAAATGCGCATGTCCACCCATAGGGGAGGCATGAACAGGTAAGGAAATACCTGCTCTGCTCTCCATCTTTGCTGCAGAATTGCAGCCATAGTCATACACTGGAACACATCCTATATTAAAAAAAGCAGTGGGATGAACCATCAGCTTTTATGGCTGCTTGTGAAGGCTATGTGGACTTATTACTCCCACTCTAAAGGGGGAGTGGCTGATGTTTCTGCTGCTGTTTGGTGCATCACCAGTATCATAGTTCATGATGTAGCATACATATGTGAAAATTGCAGTCA
The DNA here is from genome assembly GCF_013100865.1 of Trachemys scripta elegans. Lineage (NCBI taxonomy): Eukaryota > Metazoa > Chordata > Testudines > Emydidae > Trachemys > Trachemys scripta. The sequence continues at coordinate 99,971,051 of NC_048305.1, read as the reverse complement.
CTGCCAGACTCTGTACTATATGGAACATCGTGTTCCCTCATGCCCTACTCATAGCAGGGTATTGGTTATGCAAGGATCTGTGAGTGATATTCAGCCATTTGCAAGTTTCTGAACTCCGTTTCTGCTGTGTTGCGTACTGCAGCCAGGCATGAGCTAGCTCCACACCTATACATGTTCTAAGTAAACCAGCGCAGGATCTGCCCCTAAGAAACTACAGATGCTCTTACCACATTTCCTTAACTATAGCAAAGGGTTTGACAGTCTTGGAAAAGGAAGGGTTCCCAAAAGAGATGGGTTTTCCCCCCATAGAACATACACATAGAGGTCTGTGGGTAGAAAGTGGGATGTAAAACCAGAGTATTCATTTTGAGACGAGAGAATTATCTTGAGAATGAGGATATAGACAAATAGTTTTGCTCTAGCACTCACATAGCCTTTGCCCCGACAGTGTTAGTACGATCCTTAGTGCTTTTAAATGTGAAATGATTCCTTTTATTTCCTTTTTGCTGTATAACAAAGCTCAAATTTAACACTGAGGCACATAATAAATGGCAGTAGCCCTGGAGCAAATCGCATTCTCAAAAATATAGTTAATCAGAGCTCTCTCTTGCACATTGGTCGTTATGTATCTACCTCAGTACGTCCTGATTGGGAGACAGCTTCATGAGTGCGAGGAAGAGGATTAAAAAAAGGGCAGTGAGTTGCCTTTGCTTGGGCTTTATTTAGATTGTGGAATATTCCAAGTGTTTTTCTTAAGAGCAGAGCTGCGTGCAAGGTACAGCAACCTAACACTACTAGAATATATTTCCCTGGATATTTGCTAGCACAGCTGTCAATTAGTTACAGAACTGTTGTGTTTTTTCTTTCTAATCTAAGGAACTAAAATTACAAGTAACTTAAAGTGTGTTAGATGTGAGTAGACAAACAAGTGCAACTTTTAAATCAAGTGCCACTAGAGACTCGTGCTTCCAGTCTGGATTTTGATCATGAAAAATCCTATTTTTCAGTAGCTACCAGCATATTTTTAGCTTTCTACACATCTCAAAATTAGTGATGTTTTTCCCTAAATGTAATCCTGAGTTTAGATGGATAGAAAAATGCCATCTGTTATTTCTTTGGTGGGATGAGAACCCTGGATGTTGTCTTAGTCTTTACTTTCTTTCCTGTGTGTACTGTTTCCTCTTGGTTTCATGCTGCCTCAAGGATTCTGTCTCAATAGTAGATGCTGTAAGAGCGTGCGTGTACTAGCTTTGGATATGTTTCTGGGTAGTTGTCCCCCTAGAAATTTTCTTTCAATATAAATTGGATCATTCTTTGTGAAAGGATTTGTGGACAACCAGTTTTCCAAAAATTAGATTGGAGTAAAATTTTCAAAAGCGCCTAAGTGATTTACTGCCTCCGTCCCATTCTCCAGACTGATTTATGCACTTAGGTGCCAAAGCCTCATGGAATTCAGTTGGCTTCTAAATGTGAAAATGGAACTTAGGATCTCAGATAACTTAGGCACCTTTCAAATCTTTATACCAGATAATTTCTCTCCATTCCAGAGTCCCAGTGATTTGAAGTTTGGGGAATGGACTTGGTTCTTTGAGACTCAATTATTTTCAGAATTACCTTGTTCACTTTGATTATGCTGATAGAAAGCCATGATGGTTTCTTCTGAGTTTTTATTTTCCCTTCATCTTGAATTCACCATGCAATGGAAACAACTGCCACCACATCTAAACCTGGTTCCCCTACATCAGAAAGTCCTCGGAGCAAATAGAATGGTGGGGGACCTGACATGCAGTTTTAGCTACTGGTTTTCTCTCCCTGTGTCCAGCGAGAAGACTGAAAGACCAGTCCACTCTTTCCCTCCACCTACTTCAGTCACATTTTTTCCAGGCCCCTTAACCTTGAAGCCTGGGGAGTACCAGGGATTAGAATGTTAAATAAATTCAAAAATAAGACTCCTCAAACTATGTTTAAACTACGGGTGTTGGCCTCTGGTCATGGTACACAGTGCTAGATAAGAAGTGTGCTCCCCCCTCCCCCCCCAAGAGGCTCACCAACACACACTGTTGTCATTTTCATCAAGATGAGCATAAACAAATAAAAAGACAAGATCAGACTCATACTACAGACCCAGTTAACAAGTTTGATCAACCCTTGGCCCATGTATTGAGTAGTGAAATGCTAGTGAATAAAAATCAAGGCTGAAATATCTTTCAAGTTTGTTCTGTGAGTGTTCTTTGTAGGAGTGAGAGCTTGTCAGAATGTCTGCCTTTTCAATGATTATCTGTTTTATTTTATTATTAACATCAGGCAGCATAATTTTTGAAGATGTACTGCAGAATAAAATTAACTACAGTGCACAGTAAATTCTCTTGACATGCTTGTGGACTTAACCAAAGCTCTGAAACAGTTTATGTTCAATCTGCTTGTGGATTTTTGCATATTTTTGTTCAGAAAATCCATCTTTTGTGGTAAATAGTTCTTTGTTTTGTCAGCGAATGAATAACATAAAAATATATACAAGGTGTACTATAGAAAGTAGGGACTGATAAGTGAGTCATTTTAACAAAAACTGGCACAATTTCTGTGAAGAATATGGACCTCTTTCATATACCGTACAATAAATCTCTTTCTCCTTGCTGGTAAAATAAAACGTCGATTATAAAATAAAAGCAAAATTTGAATTAAAGTTGCGGTTAAGGGATTTTTAAACAAGTGCATTCAGAAAAATAAAAGGGCATATTTCAAATGTGATCTAAAATTGTTAGACTGGCAAAATCATATTAGAAAAATCTCAAATAGGAGGCTGACCATTTAATTGGACAAAAGATCTAGTGATCCCCCACCTTGTTAAGGAAATGCACAGACTTTAATAAGATAATATTTAGACTCCCAAAATATTTTTACAAGGAGTTCAGAGCTAAACAATGTCTGTTAAACATACAAGATCCCCTTGAGAATTTATATTCAAGACTGTTACGCCATTATTTTAATAGGGATTAAAGTTACTGTATATGAACAACAATAATAATCATAATCTGTTCAGTCTTCATAAAGGTCTTCTGGATCAGTCGTAAGATTTTTAAGAAAACTAATTCATGATGTTACCACTTGCTTAGGAAAGACACATGTTTAAACAAGCATACGCCTTTATTACTGAAAAAAATGCTAATTTGGTAGTATGCTGAACTCAATTGAACAGGAATGACAGGTTCCAAGACAGCCTTTAATTTGGTATTCAAAACCAAAATTGTGAACTTCAGTTTTGTTTGGTAGCTTTTCTGAACAGGCAGGATATACAGTAGCTTTTTAAAAAGATGCTAATGATTTGAAAGTGGAGATAAAACTCAGGCATACATTTTAATTATGGGGGAGAAGTTCAGCTGAAAAATGTATTTTAGTTGCAGAGAATGTAAGGAAACGAGACAAGGAAAAACAGAAAGACCAAAGATATTTGCCATCATTTGGCAGGGAGTTTTAATAAAAGCAGAACTTGTGGTTATAAAGTGTGCTTATTAAATTCTTCATTTGCACTACCTAATTAATTCTAGCATTTTAAATTAACAGTGAAACTGGTCCCTGCTGAACCATTTCATAGCTACAGCATATTTCGTCCAACAATCCAGTTGTTCAGGTTTAATCAGCTGCTCTCCAAAAATGAAAAAGAAGGGACTTAAGTGAGGAAACTAAATAGCACAAACGTTTTGGAACAGCAATATATGAAATAGATTGCCAACTTAGAGGGGAACACAAGCAGATTTTAGACCATTCAGATTGTGTAGCCAATACTGTTGCTGTTATAAATAGAACAGTGTGCAGAGTGGCAAACAACTCTTTTAATAAATTGTATAGCTTTCCAGAAGGCTAGTGACAGTCTATGGAAAATAAGGGTATATTATGGAATACCAACAAAAATAACTAGAATCCTCAAAGACTTCTGTGATGCTGAATGTGCGGTCAGAGATAACATCAGCCAATGATTTGCAGTGACAACTGGGGTAAAGCAAGGGTGTATTATGTCTCCACTGTTGTTTGCACTGGCCATTGACTGCATCATGAGGAAAATAACCACTGAAGGCAACAAAGGAATTTTATGGACATATGATAACGGGAAATTGGATTACTTGGTTTTTGCTGATGACATTGTTCTGCTCAGTTCAACACATTGCTTAATGGAAGAAAAGACCCAGCTTTTGATAGACATAGCAAAACAAATTAGTTTGTTCATCAAGAGGGGAAGGACGAACTATATGGCTATCAACGTTCCAAAAGCAACCATCGGGGTAAATGGAGAAACACTGGAAGAAGTAAGTCATTGTACTCATCTAGGGACCAAGATGTGCTATGATAGTGACACCATACTAGATGGTAAGCAACAAATATCAAAAGCAGCAAACAACTTTCATAAACTTGAAAAAATAGCATGATCTGCACTGATTCAAAAGTACGAACATTTAACGCAGGCATCGTGACTGTCCTGCTTTGTAGAGCAGACTCATGGAAATACACAACAGCAATTGATAAAATCAACTCATTCCACAGTGAATGTCAGCAGAAGATTTTTAGTCTATTGGAAACAGTTTATTGCAACATCAGAAAAACTAAGTGGAGCACACCAGTTTAAACCATCAAACACAGAAAAAAGACAATGATAAACATATTTAGGACACAGTAGAAGGATGCCATCAATGTGACTTCCATGAAAGAGAAAATGAACACCAACTGGAAAGAGAAAATGAGGGTGACCTACAGAAACGTTATGTAGCACAATAGATAAAGAAGCTAAATCTATCAACATGACACTCAGAAGCCTGTACCAAATGAGCATCAGACCAAAATAAACTGTGGAAACTCGTGGATACTATATGCATGCACCTTAGGGTGTGGGAGGATAAAGAAAGAAGGGAAAAAAGAGAGACAAGTATATGAAAGGAGATGGCCTTTCAGGGGAAAGGTACTGCTTTAAATGACTTTGGAACTCAGTGCTTAAAAATTAGGCTAAATTGCATCAAATTGTAGGTTCATATTTTTATTTGATCTGTCTCCAAATGAAGTCAGTGGCAAAGCTCTCATTGACTTAAATGGAACAGGAGCAGGCCTTGAATTTGAAAGGGGATTTTGAAGGGTCAGTGTTAACCAGTCTAGGTCCAGATACTAACATAGATTGGACCTTTCTTCAAACCATGTAGCATCCCTAAGAAAAATCTGAGGCAACCCAAATTGATTATTACTGGTGACTCACATAATGCTTGTTATTTGAGGGGGAAAAAACCCAAACACCTGTTTAGAATCTTCTATACATGTACAATAGGCTTCCCCCTGCAATGCCAAATCTGAAGCTAAATTTTGGGCCAAGGCAGTTTTTTTTTCTTTTCTTTTTTTGATAAACTATATTTCTGGTGTTTATAGATTTATTTGTTGTTAATCTGTAATGAAATATCAAAAGTGATTTTCAAGGTGTAGGTTTTGTTTTGGTAAAATCTCATAATGATCCAGACATATTACGGAGTAAACGTGTGTCACAGGATTGCTGTGTGTAAAAGATGCAGCATATGACAGAGTGTTAATAGTCCTGGTTTATATCTTGAAATCAGATGTCCAATCAGGAATATTCCAGTGCAGGAAGTTCATCCCCACCCCACCCCACTGCCAATTTTTTAAATTTGTACCCAACTCTGTGAATGAAGCATAAAGGTTGCCCCATGTCATTTGATGTTAGATTATTAATATGCACCAGAGGTAGAGACTAGGATCTGTCTAGTGTTGCTGTAAGATTTCAGTTCAGGAAGAGTCTCAACCACTAACCTCTTGATGGTTCAAGTGAAAAGAAAGAATGTGCCAGCCATTGAGTGAAAGCACTGAAGTAGGCTCTAATCTGCATATGGTTAGTCTGTTTATTGGGTGTATCTTCTACTATCCTAGCTAGAAATTATGGGCCTTAAAATCTCCCCTCTCCTTGTCTCTCCTTCCATGACACGGAGGGGAGGAAAGAAGCAAAAGGCTCTGATCAAATTGCCCCAAAGTTTATCTACATGAGGAAATTGGAAGCAATTTCCAATTGTGCATTGTGTGTAAGCAATTTCATTGTGCATTGTGTGTAAGCAATTTCCAATTGTGCATTGTGTGTACTGTACCATTGTAGGGTGCAGGATTAAGCTTTGTTGCAAGCAATGGTGCTGCCTTCCAGGTCTTTTCCCATAGGCGCTAAAACGGTAGTTCTCACACTTTTTTTGTACTGGTGACCCCTTTCACAGTGCAAGCCTCTGAGTGCGACCCCCCCTTATAAATTAAAAACACGTTTTAATATATTTAATACCATTATAAATGCTGGATGCAAAGTGGGGTTTGGGGTGGAGGCTGACAGCTCATGACCCCCCCATGTAATAACCTCGCAATCCCCTAAAGGGTCCCGGTCCCCAGTTTGAGAACCCCTACACCAAAACAGTGAGTAACCTGAAAATAAGCATGCATTAAAAAGCTTTTAAGGCAAGGGGAAGAGGAGGCTGGCGCTATTGAGGTGATCCCTCCATAGACAAGCAGGTGTGACTATTTCTTTTTCCTGGCCATCTGTTTTGCTAGTGACTCACCAGCAAACATAAGAGGAATGTAGTGTGTGGTTGAAGTGGCGGTTTATTTATTTAAAGTGTGGTTTATTTATTGACTAGTAGTTTTGAATGCTTCAATTTTTTGGTGTTCAACTGGTGATGTCTTAATAAAGCCTGTTTTTTAATAGATGGGCTGTTTGACACTTTCCGAAATTTGGGCCCCTTCAGAGTTTTTCAGTTTGAGCACCCAGAATCACTAAACACTTCTGAAAGCTCTAGCTGGGGTCTTCATCAGGAGTCCTGATGCCACACGAGCAGAAGCCTTTAGCTGGCGTTAAATTGCAACAGAGAGTCTGGGAAGTAGAAAGGAAGAAAACTAGATATAGAAGTGTAACATAATGGTGATTCTTCTGCAGGGGAGAAGTTTGAGCTATAATAAGCAGGTGATAATAAGGAGACTCCACTAGGACATTTCCTAGTAAACATTCTTCTTCCAGTTTCACCCTGCCCACCTGCAGCTGGGGATGTTCAAACTTACTTGGAGGGTTTGTTGAATGGTAGAGTAGGTCGGCAAGTGGTCACAATATGCATCTGGAGAACAGGGAACTTTCTGAAGAAGGTAACAAAACATCACACCCCAAAATGTAAAGCCTATAAAGCAGTACCAAAAATGGTATTTAAAGTTATGACAGGAAAGATCTTTTAGGTAATAGAGAGCATGCAGATAGAAAACAATACCATGGTGAATCCTGTACTTAGAATAATATTGCTAGAAAGAGGTAATGGGAACTTTTTGTTTTATTATTGGAAAATTTAGTATTTTTATACTGAAGCCTTGATTTTTTGTGGCAAAAGCACTCAGTTAAGTTATTTAGACATATTTATATAGAATGGTAAAAATATGCTTCTTTATCGTGGAGAAAGATATTTCTCTTTATTCATGGGGAAAGAGATTGTACAATTATCTGAATCTGGTGTGTTTCCTCCTGCCCCTGTTTATTTGGGGTCTGATTCCAGGAGCTGCAGGTGGAATACTTTACTCCTGGAAGAATTCTGCGCTACTGCACAATACAGAATTTACGTAGAATTAATGTTCTGCGCAGAATTACATTTTTTTCCTGCAAAATTGGTGCTGCAGAGCCTGGCTCCCCAGCTCGAAGTGCGCCTGCAGTTCCCGGGTTTGCCAGCCCTGCTCGGTTACATGGTGTGGCCAGATCTCCTCTGTGTGCAGCAGCTACTGGAGCTGGTGAGCTATGCCCTGTGGGGTGAGGCAGGAGCAACAGCTGTGAGCTGCAGGGAGGGGCCATTGCTTTCCGGGAGGGAAGACTTGGGGCAGTGGAGGACATGACATGAACTTTTCTGGGGGCAGATGAACCTTTAAATTGTGACCACCAAACCCCTTTTCCTCCCCTCCCCCCCCAACACACACACTATCAGCAGATACTGGTGGTCTCTGCCCGGTGTTACAGTAACAAAGCTTCGCAGCGCAAAGCCTGCGTCGGGGCTCTGCAGGGCAGGGGTTGCAGGTGTTTGAGCCGTGGAAGCCCCATGCAGCCCCCTCAAGATCCCCCAAATACCTCTTTCCAGTGCAAACATACCCCTCTAGTACACCCCCTTCCCCCCCCCAAAAAAAAAACTTATACTTTCCCTTCCCCCAGCAGTGTCCTCTATTTGGGAACTTGAAATATGGTAACCCTATGGGGTGCGGTGTGAAAACACAAGAATTTACTAAAAGACCGGAGAGGCAGACTTTTCCCCCAAAGATGTGCCCAGCTGGCATTTGTGACACACCCAGACTGAGGTGCTTGACAAAAGCATAACAGAAAAGGAACTGGGTTATCATAAGGGTTTCTTTAATTTTACTCCTGGGGGAATCTCTTTTGTTGCCTGCATTGTTAGACATACTTGCTGAGAGGTATTTTGAAAAAACTTGCCAAAATAATTGAAACCAGCATGTTTTGTGTTACTTTGACAAAATATGCAGAATTTTTAATTTTTTGGCACAGAATTCTCCCAGGAGTAACATTGACTAAAAGTTATGCAAGCACAGAGCTTGTAGTCTTGGGCCCTTTATTTAAATTTTCTCTAGAACACTTGGAAAAAAGACTGTCTCAAATGTTTAATCCTGGAAAAAAAAAAGATACATGAGCTAAATGCAGATAATTCAGTACTGTGCTTCACAATCAGTTATATTTATCTGATCTGAAACAGCTGAAACCCTAATTTGCATATAAACTCTTTTTCCAGACTTTGTATTACTAAAACAGTGGTTACATTTAAAAAAAAGTCTTCCCTTTTGAGATTACCAGTTCCAGCAGTATATGACCTATTTTAAGTACATTAGGTAAACGGGATTATATTACATAGGGATTACATTAGATGAGATTTTAAAAATTGTTTAGAAAGGATATAAACTCTCGTGCTTCATGGCATAAGCCAGCTACTGACAGGATTTACGAAGGAAACTCCATTAAGGTTATTCCATCTTCATCCACTATGGGTTTGGGTTTGGTTTTTTCCCCACCTTTTTCGGAAGCATCTGATTCTGGCTAGGGGCAGCTCTATGTATTTTGCCGCCCCAAGCACGGCAGTCAGGCGGCTTTCGGTAGCGCACCGCAGGAGGTCCACCGGTAATGTGGATTCGGTGGCATGCCTGCTGGAGGTCCGCTGGTCCCACGCCTTCGGCATACCCGCTGACAAATTGTCGCCGAAGCCGCGGGACCGGCGGACTTCCCGCAGAAACGCTGCCAAAGGCTGCCTGACTGCCGCCCCCTGCAGCTTGCTGCCCCAGGCACGCGCTTGCTGCGCTGGTGCCTGGAGCCGCCCAATTCTGGCCCCTATTTAGAGACAGGATACTGGATTGGACAGACCACTAATCTGATTCAATATGGCAATGGCTATGTTCCAGTGCGCCTCTGTATAGATTACAGTATCGCTAAAACCTAGTGGTCTTTCAAAAGAGAAGAAACTTTGTGCCACCACCAGGGAAGAGATTACATAATTAGCTAACAATGCTAGAATGATGGTTTGGTTGGGTTTTTTGTTTTTGTTTTTTAAAGGTCAGATTTAGTTCCTCCCAAATAGACCAGATTACAATTCTGTTGAAAAATGTAACATTTAATTTTTCTGTATGTGGCTTTGTTGAAAACACAGGACTCTGGGTTGATTAATATTTTTTGAAATAGAAGAACTTCATTATTGCAGACAGCAGAGTGACTTCTCTGCCAGAGTCCGTTTATCCGGAAACAAATCCTGAATTAAGTGAATTAGCTCAATTTTGATGAGGTGACTGGTAGGTTAGTCTTGTTGCTATGGCTATTTCTCTAAATGTTAGTTTTATGTTTTTGTGTCAGCAGTTGAAATGCAGTGAATGAAATGATGATGAAAAAGAGTGCAGGCACACTTCAGCTAAAACTCAGATGTGCCCAGATGGACAAAAGGCTAGGTTTGAAGTATAAAACATTATCTGTTCGGACTGAACAAGGAAAATTATTACAGTGGATCAAATGGAGTACAGAACATGCTCTGATTTTTGTTCTAAAACATCTTGGTTCTGGGAGTAATGCCTGAGTCAGAAATGCTGTAGTAGTATGTCAAAATATTAAAATGTTACAAAAAATATTTAACATATTAATAGTGGAGATACAATTTGGATTATCCATTATATCTAAAAACAGCATTATTTTTTAAACCTCTAAATATGTGATACTGAATGATACTAGCAACCTTATTTTTCAGATATGTTGTTCTTAATTTGGTGCCCTATTTATTTCCCTTTTATATCTGTATTTCCCCAAGTGCATTCTGTCCTTGAGCATAGATAAACCTAGTCTCACTGCTGCATATCCAAGAAAATCTCCAAATATTGATTATCTAAATAAACATTTGTGTTAAGTATCTGAAGTGTATTCATTAGCTTTGAGGGGGGAAAATAGTAATCAGCATCATAGTGCTGAATTTCTAAAACGTATTTGGTATGGCTTGATGTCTCTTCTGAATGCAGAGGAAAAACGGTCACATTTGCATCCATCATTTTCTTTATCGCCTCACTGCAGTAGTCTTATGCATATTCTACACAGGCGAACAAAAGAATTTTGATTTGTTGACTGTAGGAAAAAAGCCATGGCTTTAAATTTGAAAAGAGATGTGGGGCAAGTGTGGGGGGGAAATAGGAAAACCTGACACTTGTGCTGTGAAAGACCGTCCTAATTAATTTTGCCAGGTTCAAACTGAGATTGTTTTGAAGTGTGTTAAATACCTATAATGCTTGTGTACCTTATTCTTTATGTAATAACTGTTTGTTTTGAGTAAATAACCCCACCTGCCCATCATCTCTAATTAGTAAAGATTGGCAATAATAGTGTAGGTCAACAACTTAAGTACAGACCTGTGCCTCTGAAATCATGCTTCCCAGGTCTAATGTTACTTTTAAGGGGTTTTCCGGTGTTTCTACTGAATGAAATAAATCTGCGTCTTATGGCCCGCTTTTTCATCCTACAAATAGGACATGCGGAATTATGTGGCGCCACCTATCAGGAAACAAGAAGGCAAAGAATCTATCATGACCCCAGTCTGCCATCTTCTTTCCTGTGGTTTTTTTTCCTTTGCATGGCCTTCCATGCCTAATTTTTTCCTCTCCCTAACCCTTCTTCTTTTCTTCCCTTCTAGGCCCAGAGCTGAGGATAGAAAGATAAGGACAGAGAGAGGGAAAGGGACAGAAAAGATTCCCAGGAAAGCAGTGGAGCTCCAGTCTCTCTTTTGAGTCCCCTGCTTCCAAATGAGACTTGGGTTCATGCGGGAGGGGCAGCAATAGACAGCGCACCAAGAAATCTGGCACCTTTGGAGCCTCCAAGGCTACACTGCCCAGCATTCATCCTCCCCTTGCTGCAGTGGGGGCACTGTCTGCCATGCTAGAGACCTCCTATCCTCTATCCATCCCAGCAACTGGCTCAGCTTAACTGCACCCCTGCCTCTGTCCGTGGTGCTTATCTCAAGCAGCTTGCACAACCAGCGGTGCAAAATCAGCATGGCTGATACTGAAATGCTCCCACTTCCCACGCAATTTTCCTTCCTGCCAACACCACAGCCGTCTCTCCTCCACACATCTCCCTGAAGCGCTGACACGCTTTCTCTATAGTCATGGGAAGCACTACCCGACTTTCTTCTGTCTGGGCCTCTGGGAGTTACCAGCTTGAGAGACCATCAGGGAGCTGGGATCTGTTGCCTGTGGTAGTATATATATCCCCAGTTCTCCTCTCTGTGTCCCACAGATTTTTTGGCAGCCCAAGCGCCTGCAAATAGCCTGTCTCTTCAGAATGGGCCCCCTGATGCCCCCATCCCTCAAATTTTCTTCTCTTCAAGAATGACAGCATTACTCTATTTGAGCCTGACCAGATCAAGCCAGCCCAATTTCCATCTTCTCCTACAAAGAGAGACTGGCTTCAGCACTTCGACAAGGTTCCTCTCAGGATGCCTATGCAAGAGACAGTTCCACTGTCACTGCATTGACATCTTCCCAGGTCTAAATGCTTTCTTCCAACCCTTTGGTGCTGGGAAATGTCAGAAACCTAAGCCCCGTGCTGTGAAACTCTGGACTTTCTGGACAAGGGAAGTATTTGCCCTCTTTCTCTGTCTAGATAAAGAAGGGTTAGATTTTAATCCTGTTATTTCCTTGTGTACGAGCCTGTGAAGAGGAGGAACTTCTGCCCCGTCTCTTACCTCCATCTCCTAAACCTGCACATCTCTAACCACCTGGGTCCATTTTCTTCACTCTCTTGAAGTGTGACTTCCTTTGCTCATTTGAATTTTGTCATGCCTACCTTCTATGATTCCAACCACCCAGTCCACTGGCACTTTCTCTGCTTCACCCTCTCTGATCACCACCAGAAGATCTTGGTTGCTCTGATGGAAGCACAAGCATCCCTATCTCAGTGACATCCTGATTCAGGTGCTCTGTGCTCCCGTGATAGAAAGATCATGGAACAGGGTACTGCGATACCTGGCACCCATGGTTTCATAATCATTCAGGACAAGTCCAATCCGCTTCTCTCTTAGACCCTTCTGCACCTTTAAATAAGCTTGGATTCCCGAATGGCCACGGCCCTCCTCTCAGAACAGGCTTCAGTCTCTACTGGATTCTGTCTCAAGTCCTGACTCCCTCCTTCGCGCCAGACAGAGGTGATTGATCTTTTAGGCTACTTTGCAGCCATTGTGGATCTGATTCTCTGAACCTCTCTCAACCTTAAGCCCCGATGTGCCTCCCTTTTGCCCAGATACCACCGCATATGTTACCTGTGTGGATCTTTCTCTCTCACCAACAGCCTGTCCCCCCATTACCTAGGGCTCCCACTTAGCCCCATCACAGTGGGTGTCTCTTTACTTCCCCACCATTTCCCGGTTTCTCTAGCCACAGATGCCAGTCTCTTGGGATCCATTTCAGCCCAGGAGATTTTATCGTCACAGGATCAGAGAGAGAGCGCATTATCGTACTCACGTTTCAGACCATCTTAGTCAGACATGGGTATCCCTGCTCCTTCACAAGTGCATCCTGGTTTGAACAAGTACTGAAAAAGACTTCACCTTTACTGGGATCAGTCACTGATTTATTTATTTTTTGTTAATGCTCCTGGGTCTCCCATTTGACCCCCTGGAAGTCCCTTTCAAACTACTGTCTCCTCAGGTGGTGGTTTCAGCCATGAAACATCCACCAGATGGGGGGATAGAATTGAGTGCTCTCATTATTACAGGCATTCAAACGTGTGTGGTCACAAGAGTTTGGAAAAGTTTGCCAGTTTGTCTGTTTTGAGGTTGCCACGAAAACGGATGGCTGAAGGGCTACATTCTACTCTCCTACAAGCAAACCAAGCGCCAGAACCCCAGCTGGTCAGTTGTCACTCTACTGGAGGGGTCACAGTTTCCTAGGTTGAGAGGGCTGATGCACCTACTTCCCAGGCATAGAAAGTGTCTGTGTTGTCTCCACACATGTATAAAGTGCCATCAGCTGGAGCTGACGATATCCTGGGGTTGTAAGCAAGGCAAGCCCTCCTCCTCAGGGTACTATTTTTTACATCTTTTGGCTATCCTCACTGTCCCTATTGGCACAATGGAAGAAGAGGGATATACGCCAAGGGAAAATTATTCCCTGGTAATTCTTTTATTCGTAGCCCTTTCTTCTCCAATTCTGCATGCACCTGCCTCCTCACTTCTGTTTATCCTTGTGTCACTTTTCCCCATATTTCTACCTTTTTAAACTTCTTTCTATCCCTGCATCCTCTCTTTCTAAAAAGAATTGGGCAGACTGGAACCTTTCTATATAGGGCTTGACTCACAGATCGTTTGCCTTTTTGCTTCCTGGTCGATTGGAATCATAATGCTGTGAAGGTACCTTGCTGAATTGGGGCCCAAAGTAGGAAAATAAAACACAAATTAAACAGGATAACTTTTTTAAGTTAACCTTGTGAAAGGGAACAGTGCTGGCCATCGGGTATGTCTTCAATTGAATACCCAAATGTGGTACCTGTAGCAAATGAGCACAGTTGAAGGTAACAAATCTGTCATTCCGAGTCTAAGGAGAATGAGATGGGAATTTTGTTGTTGCTGCTGTTCTTAAGTAGAGTTTCTTCTTTGAAGAGGTTTTTAATAAACTTGCTGAAAGTATCACTTTGAATCCTGCATGTTAGACAGAGGTAGAATTAATGAGAAGTGGTTGACTTTCCACTGAAATTATCCATAAATTTCAGTGATAGACCCTAGTTAGTTTTAGTACACGTGGACAATGAGCTGGCAACGTTTCCCTGCTTTAGCATGTTTCCTTTTTCTTCCATTACACAGTATGTTGCAATGTTTCTCAAACGCGGCCACCATGGCCACATGGAGCCACCAGGGGCTTTGCTTGCGGCCACGGCCTCCCGGGCTGTTATTGGCGGGGGGAGGGGGCTGGCAAAGTAGCGGCCCCTTCCTGTTACTCCTGGATGCACCGCCTTGGTGTTGGTTGCTGGGGCCACCAGCAGTGGTTTGAGCCTGCTCCCCCTTTGGAGACACCTGGGGCGGGTACAATGTTGGAGGACCAGGCAGCTGGTGAGTTCCCCATCTTCCCGGGGATGGTGGAGTTCAGGCTTTGGGCTTCAGCAGCCCTGAGGTGACAGGACAGCAGGGCGGCAGGCTCTGGCCACAGGGCTTTGGGCTCCAGCCCCTCTCCTACTCCATTGCCCCTAGCCCCCACTGCCTCCCCTGACTCTCTCTTTCCCTCCCCTCCCCCCATCCACAGCTTAATATGTCCCCATGCTTGACAGGGCTGAGTAAGTCTGCTGTGAAAAGCATATTTGTATGCTTATTAATATTACTTTTCACAACAGACTTACCAGCTACTGATAAATAAATTACAATGATTTAAACAGGCATATGTGCGTATTTATTTGTTTTTCCTAAAGCGAATTAAGTTTTTTAGGAAAAAGTGTGAGAGGAGCCACCAGCAAGAGTTGGTGGCCACACTCTGAGGCCACCAAAAAATTTGTCCTGAGAACCCGTGTATTAAAGAGTATTGTAAATACCTGAAGCACCACAGTAGTCCCTTTTCTTTCACAGTTCATGAAGATTGTAAAAGTACTGCTGTTTTTAAAGCTTAGACAGGACACTGTATTTGTAAATTAAGGCTCATTGTAGTCTACCCTTTTATGGATGGTGAGATTTTATAGATAAACTTATTTTGGAATATGAACATATGATAAAGTCAGCATCACCTTTCAGTGTCTTGCCAGATGCTGTGTAAAGTAATCTACATAAATCTAGCTACTACAGATGAACCTTCTTAGATGTCAGTTTACAGCTTGTATTTATGTTTAGGTTGATCAGATTAAAATACTGCAGATACAGATCATGTTGTTAATATTAAATTTTGTATTCCGGTCTATAATAAATTATTTTTCCTCTGTGCATTGGAAAAACTCGTTAATAGAGCTCATAAGAGAGTTTAATTAGTGGGCTGTTTGTGAAACAGAATAGGTATTCTGAGTCATTGCTCAGAATTACTCTGAAATTTCTCAGTGTTGGATTGTTTTTCTTTTTCTTGTTTCCGTTGTTGTTTGACGCAGGATGTTTGGGTACAGGGAGCATTGCATAAATATAGCTGAATGCAATAATTTAATGACAGAAGCACTAGGTTTTTTAATTAGCAGCCAAGCAGATTTTAGACATGGTTACTAGAATATTTTGTTGTATACTGTGTGGCAATCCTGTCTTTGTAAAAGAGTATTTTCTTCTTTTTCCAAAACTTTTATGTGCTTCTGAACGCAAGTGTCACTGCCACCACAACAACATAAAATACCTCCTGCTTTGAGGTGGCTACCTCTCTTCTGGTGATTCTTCTACTTACCTGTTCTCCTTGCGTGACAGAATGCATTCCTGGCCTTCCAGCAAAAATACCTCTTCTGTAGACCAGGCAGAATGTTTTATCAAGACAGTGTTTCTGCTGAGCCCTGCCAATACAATTCCTTGATCAGTCATTAGGGACATCTGTAATGACTGAACTTGTATCACTCACTTGGTTTAGTTACCCCTATGCTGCCTTTTCTCTTGAATAAAATAGTGCACACATAATTTAATCACTAGAGTAGTTGGGTTTTTGTAAACGTTGACTCTGGATAAAATTGTCAAGAAAGCCTGACGTGACGTAGGAGTCTAAAGTCTTATTAACATGGTGGTAATGCTTATCATTGTGGGGGGAGTGATTTCTGAAGAGCATAAACACGTTGTGCATTGATCGGCTCATGTAGACCCTGCTGATGCACACTAAAGGTTCCCTAGTGCGCTTTAATGTAGTACTGTTTCAATAGCACTGTATTAAAAGCGCAGTAGGGAATATGCAGTGTGCACCTGCAGAGTCCATGCAGACCAATTTATGAGGAACCTGTTAGTGCTCTTTTGAAATCACACCCCCATAGTAAGCATTACCCCACCATGTAGACAAGCCCTAAGTCCCATTAGCAAATGGGATTTGGGCTCCCAAGTGCTGCAAGTCACTTCTTGTTGTAGAAGACTTGGAAAAATTTACCCTATGTACAGTGCAGTCCACGCATCTGTAAATTATATACACTAATCTTATTAGTTACTTGAGCAAGATATGGCCGATGAAAGTTCAGAATCAAATCTGCTTCTGTGTGCTGCCTCCAGTTTTCATTCCATCTTGATTGGTACAGTGATGTGCTCACAACTGAGGATTCAGTTGCGTTTCACCTTAACAAGCTAAAGTTGTTTGATGAATTCCACATTCAGTGTTGAGTTTTAGGTATCTGGAGGAAGCAGTGTCCCCCGTGATGAAGCTTGCACCACTTCCCTTGGGAGACTGTTCCATAGCCTAACAGTTATTGCTGTCTGGAAGTTTCTCTCTTGAAATTTAGCCTATTATTTTTTTCGCCTTTCTTAATTTCATCCCGTTTCCTGAAGTTACAGCTACAGATATCTCACTAATGATTCCTCTCCCTCCTTGGTTTTACACACTTCAAATATTTGCAGGCTGTTATGCCTCCTTTTAGTCATCGCTTAACACATCTACAGTGTATTTTAATACTTAAATATTTAGCTTTTTGTCTTGCCTCATAAGTCATTCTCAAGTCCCCGGTCAGATCCATTGCTGTTTTCTGAAATCTGCCTCCAGTTTGTCAGTATTTTTCTCATGTCCCAAAATTAGTGCACTATTCTAAGTCTAGCTGGGCCAAAGCTGTAGAGAGAGGGAGCTGTCACCTCCTTCCTCTAGGATGTGATGCATTTGTTTATGCAGCCCTCTTTGAGGTGGAGAGTAGGAGGGCAGCTACTTCATGTTGCAAACACGTGTAATTTGATTTGTGCTTTGCCCACATTATAGGTCTCTTAGCATCATTGCTTCCCATTTTATCTCTGTGTGTGTGTGTGTGTGTGTGTGTGTGTGTGTGTGTGTGAGAGAGAGAGAGAGAGAGAGAGAGAGAATGAGTATTTTTCCCCAATGTATTAGTTTTCCTCTTTCCGTGCTGAATCTTATTTTATTTCTACCTACATTACTAATTTGTGACTCTTTGGCTTTTCTTCTGTGTCGGATTCACTGCTGTGGACAGAAGTAATAACTCATGGGGATTTCTGTCCCAATTGTGCATTACTCCAGGTCATTGGATTTTTGTGGACAGCTGTAGCTCAATTCTGTTCTTGGAAAAACTGTTCTTTCCAGAACACAAAATCCACCAGTCCACAGGACTCCATACTTCTTACAGGGAGATAGGGAGGAAAAGAAAGAGAGGGGAGGTAAAGAGAACTAAATACAAAGTGACGGGGAGGGGGGGATCCATCTATTTGCTCAAGAAATGGACTCCAAATTCTCTCATAAGTAGAGTCCTTATGTAGCCCATAAACCTCATACGAGGGTTTTCTAATGTATCGTAGATTTTAATTATTGACTCAGATCATTGGAACACACTGTGTGTGGGGGAGGGGGGGAGAGAGAGAGAGAAGAAAAAAAATCACCAAAATAAAACTTTTTAAATCACTGTGGGGAGCACAGATCTTAAATTGGGTGTATCCTGTTTTTGTTTGTGTTAATTTCTTTCACAGTACAGTAGTTCTGTCTCCAGATTTGGGGACATTGTTATGAGAAGGAATTTAAAGGTTAAGACTTCCAAAATTCAGTCTGTCAGTTGTGTCTTTTAATTTAACTACACTGGGCTAGATGCTCATTTATACTGCTGTGGCAGGGTAAAAGGGAAATTTTACACCCACTTTTAAAGTCCTTTTACCTGCCAGTGAGATGTAAGGAGGCAGTAGTGTAAATCAAACACACTGACCTCAGATTACAACTGGTCAGAAAAAGGTATTTTTTCCCCCATTGAAAACGTCAACTTGTCAGTGAAAAACTGAAAATCAAAATAGCTTAATTGAATTAACCCAACTTCATTCTCAAGCAGAGGAGGGTTGGCCCAATGGTTTGGGTGTTGGCCTGACACTTGAAGGATGTGAGTTCGGTTCCCAGACTTTGGGCAAGTCACAGAATCTCTTTGTCTTTGGGGTATGTCTACACTACCCGCTGGATCAGTGGGCAGTGATCGATCCAGCGGGGCTCAATTTATCATGTCTAGTCTAGACGTGATAAATCAACCCCCGAGCCCTCTCCTGTCGACTCCTGTACTCCAGCGCCGTGAAAGGCGCAAGCAGAGTTGACGGGGGAGCAGCAGCAGTCGACCCACCGTGGTGAAGACACCATGGTAAGTCCAATCTAAGTACGTCGACTTCAGCTACGTTATTCACATATCTGAAGTTGTGTAACTTAGATCCATTCCCCACCACCACCTCCCAGTGTAGACCAGGGCTCAGTTCTCCATCTGTGAAATGGGGATTATAGTACTTCTCTATCTCACAGGCGTGTTTCTAAGGATTAATGCACCAAAAATTGTGCGGCACTAAGATAGTGGGAGCCTATATGTACCCTAGAAATAGATTCAGTCTCCAACCAACATGGCTGCAACTGCTTCCAACCGACATGTCTCTTCTTTGAGCTCTGCATTCAAAAGAATATTCCAAGTCTTAACTGGTGCAGTGATCACACACAGTCACCTCCGTTCTTACAGCGCCATACTTATTTCAGATGAGATGTAAAATAGAAATCCCAAATACCTGAGGTCATTAAAAGACCATGGGATGCTTTCTGCAAAAGTAGGGATGTTGTAATTGGTGTCCTGGTCAAAGTCCAACTGGAGTAATCTTCGCTTGCACTTCCATTTGGACATTCCTGGTCTTCATTTCCTCTTTTGCATGGTTGTGCTGTATCTTGGTCACTGTGCACTTCATTCTCGAAGTTGTTTGTATTTCAGTTCAGGAGCTGCAGAAGGTCCCTAAAAGTTGGGGGGCCACCGGTGCCCGAACTGTGACCCCGCCTCCAGCGCTGCCCCTTCTCCCTGAGGCCCTGCTCCCACACAACGTCTTCCCACTGAGACCCCGCCCCTTCCCCTTGCTACTTTCCACACACCCCCATTCCGGTGCCCCTGTTTCAGTTGTGTTCTACCTATACGTACTGGGTGAGATTTCCAAAACTGGTCAGCAGTGAGTGTTTTTGAATGTCAGGCCCATTTTGTATGTTAGTTTACTTCATTTCATAGGTGTTCTTTGATACTTCAGGATGAAAAGCCTTGTGCAGTATAAAGCTATGGCCTGAGTTTCAGAGGCACGGAGCATAATCAACTTCCATTTGAATTCACTGGGTGCTTCCAGGGCCCAACATTTCTGCCATTCAAGCCGCTAAAAGCTATTATCATACATTAAAACATTGTGTCAAAAATATGAAGGCAGACAAAGCAAATGTTATTGTAATCTCCCTGCTGTAGTTTGTGAAAACCGGGTTTTATAGCCTAGTGCAGCTCTGAATGGATGGTCTTTTTCTTTTAGCTCTTCGTCTAGGGCCACCATATTCTAGGCCTAGTTATTCCCTGCAGACTAGAGGCTCTAAAACTCATGAGGTGGTTTTGACCTGGTGAGTCTTAAACATTTGTTTCATGTAGGATTATAGGATATCTTTTGAGTTTTTGAACAAGTCTTTTTACTATCTGGTCTGTCTTTCTTTTTCTATCTATTTTTGTACAGCTTCTTGTACCTCCCTCATCATCATACTATCTGAGCACTTTTCAGCAGTGCATTAAACAATTGGACTAAAATATGTACTGTGGGGGGACAGTTGGGATGTGTAGTGCCTTTTGTTTGGTAGGGTTTTGTTTTTAAACACACAGCAATTTGTGCATGATATTAGAGAAGGAGCGTACCTTGCACTTGGAAGGCGAGGTCTTGAGGTTTGTGATGGTCCTTAGTTCCTGTGAGAGTTCGATTCACAGTTTTGAACCAGTCTCCCCCACCCAGCTGCTTCTCCTGCACAGATGAGCTTTTATCGGATTCCCTCTGGCATTACTAGAGTTTAGGTAGTGCTAGAAATTCACTTTCTGTGAGATTTCCTATGGGAGAGTGCAACCTTTGCTATTCTGATTGCAGGACTTCAATGCCTTTAGGGAAGAATTTTCTGAGGGATACCATCCTTTCTGAGCTGTATTTTATGTCCGTGTGTTTGTGTTTCAAACATTGGTGCCTTACTGAAGCTTCCAGCTAGATGCAGTCTTAGCTCATGAAACTTATGAGCTTCCTCTTAAGTTTGGTTTTCCTGATTTTATTATGTTCCCAGACAATTAGTGACTTTTGGGGGGGGGAGGGGGAGAGAGTGGGGAACAGCATCCTTGTTTTACTTGAGAATCCCAGGTATCCCTGACCTATAACACCCCCATTTCTAGCTTAAGATTTTTGTAACTGGCATCTCCATTTTAAGCAGCAATAAGCAGCGCTCTCAAATTGTAGCTGTACCACAGCCTGCAGGACAAAGGGTTCAGCATTTCTTTGGACACTGGAAGGGTCCTTGCAACTTATTTAGCAACAACTTGCTGTTCCCGTGGTTTAGAGCACTACTGCATCTTGTAAGAACCTGCATATTAAGAGGTGGCTCTGGCATTGTCTCTCTATAAACCATAGGAGTTTTCTATTTCAGAGAAGGTTGATTGGGATTTACTCTGCTTGGGCCCAACCTGCCTTCTGTAACATCTGAGATACGTGAACACTTATAAGTCACTTTCAAAGTGGAGCATAGTTATTGCATCAGTAGTACTGGACTATTTCCTATGACCTGTATTCTTTCAGGAGATACCATTCTGCGCCCCTCAAAAATACCTTTGTTTCTTTGTCAAGGACCAAACCATTCACAGTTTATCTCTCTCCCCCTTTTGAGAATGACCCTGAAAACGCTTGCTAAATTTCTAGCAGATGTGACAGCTAGACTGTAGTAGAAACAGGCTTTCTCTCCATTCTTGAACAAGCAGCAGCTTCCCTAAACAAAGTTCTGTTTACTCTGAAGCAGTTCACGTCTATTTTAAATAGCCTGCAGGGTAATTAGACACTGTGTTAGAAAGCTACACCTGGTACAAGACAAGTAGTGACCTTCACACTCCGATTATATTGGCTTATGGCAATGAGGGGCTTACCTTAATTTTCTGATCTTGATAGCATTGTGTTACCATACCCTTCTTTCAGTACAGATTCCTTGGATGACAGCAGCTTCCTCTGCCCTTCTGTGAAAGGGATGTAAAGACAGATGACGTATCAAGTTAATGTGAAAATTGGCACGTTTTAAGAGCAAGAATATAGAGGACAAGTGGACTGAACAGGAAGTGTTCTTGCTTCCGAAGATTATTCCTAATAAGAATATGGTCAGCTCTTTGTAGACTGTGTCTGGCAAGAAGGGGACACTTGAGATTATCAGAGAGTCAGTAGGCTTCCTCCTCTTTCTGTAGGTATAACCACTCATGGAGGCCATCTAATCAATGAACCATAAGTAAATACTTGTACGAAAGTTTGGTGAGGGATGGTTTAATGTAAGATCTTGCACGCGATGAAATGTCTACTGAGGTGTTCTTCCATCAGCTGATACCAAAGTAAAGGCTGATGCTACTTAATTGACCTTCAGGACCAGAATCCTGCAGAACTCACTGTTATCTTCCTCAGGGTAGATTGTCGTCCCCCCCAGCCTTTTTGGGAGGGGCGGGGGGAATGTATGAAACTTTAGAGTGAAAAAGTTCGGTATGCAGGATTTCCTTGTGAAAAATCTGGGATGAGGCCTAGGCCAGAACTTGTTAGAAGCCCCACTATTGACTAGTTGAAACTTAAAAGAGGTTCCATTCATAAAACTTACATTTGGAGGGCCTCTACTCTTCATATTTGCTTCTTCTTGGTGGTTGCCTAAATTAAGACCTATGCTTAGTTCTTACTTTCCCTTGATCTGAATCGCCTCTCCACGGCTTCCCTCCCCTTTTTAGGTGATTGCAGTCAGTTTCTCTATTGGGGAACTATCCTGGCAACTGAAATGAAGAACTTGGCAGCACATCTGTCTCTGTGCATTTTGAATGTGTCCATCTCTGTAGTATCCGTGTAACCTTCTGTGAATGCTGCGTCATCTCCCTCAAAATACGTTTTCTAATGAGATAAGATAATTTTTTGCCATTCCTAATTTTTCCCGGTGCCTCCCTCTTCTTTCCACATCCCCCTAAAGTAAGCTGATCTTTTTAAAAGAATAATTAGAAAAAACAGGAATGTGTTTAAAATCCTCTAGAAATATGTTGGGGTTTCTCAAGCACTGGACAGCCAGGATGGGAACCCTAAATATAATTAGGTCTCTTGTATTGCTAGTGTTTTAAAGGGGGAGAATCCCCCAGCTACTCTTAATTTTTGTTAAGAAAAAGAAATATGGCATTTTGCAAGCTTCTTTTAAGCATGTCAAGAAGGCCATTTGATAATTTTTCTTGTTTGCTTGCTGGCTTTCATTAGGATATGGTAAAAAGCAGGACAGTCTGTAGACGATGCCTTTGCTGATTTGTAAGTGAAAACTGTTAATAAAAAATGGTACAGAGGAGAGAAATACTTTTTTTTTTTTTTCCTTTTTCCTAAACTTGCCTCTGCATTTCCTGGGTGAGTTTGCTGCTTCCACTGGGAGAGCAGACCTGAGTTTGAAAGATACTGCTGTGGACTGTATTAATGATTTGCACCTGTGTTTGGAAAGCTTGTAAAATGGAAAGATCCATTGCTCTTGTTCAGATTGTCTAATTGCAATAATATCTAAGGGCCTTAGCCATGGACCAGAACCCCATTGTGGTGGGTGCTGTACAAACCCAAAACAAAAAGATGGGTCCTTACCCCAAAGAGCTTGCACTTTAAATATAAGGCAAAAGACAACAAATGGAGACAGATAGGGTAGTAGAATGAAACCATGAGACCACATTGGTCAGCATGACACAGTTTTATCAGAATACCAGAAACCTAACTGTTGTCAAGTTTGTTGTAGGTATCCTGGCATAGGAGAGTTTGAAGAAGGCTAATGAGCTTTGCAGATGTTTATGGGGAGTTCCTCCAAAGCATAAGGGGTAGCTCGGGAGAAAGCACGAAGGTGTTTGTTTGAAAATGTAATAGTGACCAGTGGAGGCTGGTTAATTGGCATCATCTCAGCTGGCCTAATAGGGAAGCAAGTTGAACTTCAGTTTGGCAAGAAATCCTTCACTAAATATCACAAGATTAAGTACAGATGCGGGGGCAATGATTGGATTTAAGGAACCGAGCAATGTGTGATGTACAGCATTTGATCCGTAGGGGTCTCTTTAAATCCCCAGGTGACATGTGACTGAATGTGGTTACCATCTGATGACTGATGTAAAATGGGTTAGTAGTTGTGGTCCAGTTACTGAAGGGGAGATACTGCATTGCAAGAAGAGCATCGAAGTAATGGACACCAGCTGGCATTCACATTGACGATTTCGGGAGAGCAGCCAAAGATTTCGGTTAGTATCTCACCTCTAGATTGGGTGAGGTACAGGGAAGATATGGTGTAGGGAACCTGGCATTACTGGTATCTATATTATACCTGGTCTTGTGAATAACTAGAGGGTTCCAGTGTCCAGTGCAGACAACCTAGCACTGTTTGTGAATGTGATGAAATTCCCTTTATTTTAAAAAAAAAAAAAAAAAAAGGCGGGGGGGGGCTAAATTTTTGGTTTTGGCTTAATGCTGCTCACACGTTGATGGGTCTCAAGACCAAAGAGAGTCTGATTTCTTCACATGTGGGTTTCAGAAGAGCATCCAATGTGCGGGACGGCAACCTGAAAAGGCCCAGCTTGGCTCAGAGGATGATGTTGTCTTTTTTTGTTTTGCTTTGGGGAATGGCTGCCCTAGAAACTGGGAGGGGAGGTAGGGCTGGGGAGAGAGAACAACAAGCTGGAATAGTAGTAGTGCGAAGATCTAGAAATATAACATGTTAGCCCCACCTAATCGTGGTGTCTAATGAACTAGTGGATTCCCAAGTACAGAAAACGAGACTCACAATTTAACCTGGTACTGTGATGTGACGTGTGAATGGACTGCTGTGCTTATGCAGAACCCCATTGAGATGCCCAACTGCATGCTATATGTTGCCAGATCAGGGCTTAAGAAATGGTTTCCTTTTTCAGAACATGCAATAAAAAGATACGATCAAATAAATGAAAGCTTATATATCTTGGGCATGGTTTAGAACAAATCCTCTTCCCCTCCTCCAGTATTCATTTGCAGTGCACATGAATCTAGAGTCTGTTTTTATTGTCATGAGATTTATTGCTATTGAGAATAGTTTGAAAAGAATTTATATTTAGCATGATTTGTTCCATTTTTTTTGTTTCTTGGCTGTGAATGTTTTAGTACACTAAAAATTTACAGTGTCTGCTAGCCATCTCATATGCTAACCAAACATAGGTTTTCACAAAATTATTTTTCTGTGGATTTTTCCTTTTGGCTCTGTTGGCCGGCAGTCTGTTGACTGAGGTAGAATTTTTTTTCCTTCAGCATCATTGATATAAAGTATAGACTGCTAAATCATATGACAGAATGCAGCAACAAAAATTTAGTAATTGAACCAACTGCATCAAGATTGTTGTGGGTTGAGCTTTAATGGTTCATTTCATAGTAAAGCAGTATTTTTCCTTTTTTGGACTCCCTGAAATTAAGTGTTTAGAATGTTGAATAGGTCAATTTAGATTTTTCTTTCCACAAGAAATTTTATACAATATAACATCGCTGATGTAGAAATTAGCATACATGTGATAAAAACACAATCAGTAGCTTAGGAATAGAAGTTTATGAATAGCTTTTATACATGCATTATCAATCACTTCTTTTGAGGAATTTTGTTCTTTGAACCAGATTATGCAAACATGCAAAGGAGTAACTTTGCTCATGTGAATTGCCTCCTTCCACTTTAGAGGAAACATCCATGTAGATATCTTCTTGTGTGGAGGATGGCAGATGGCCAGTGCAAAGTAACCTTAATGATGTAACTAAGGAACTCCAGAGAAAGGAATGGGGGGACATGAGAAGCTTTGTCTCCAGGTCAGTGTTGTTCTCCTCTTGTATCAGCTGTCTCATGTCACTCTCTCCCCTCCCCAAAGTTCCTTTTAGGTTACTTTTATCTATATTCTCTTCCTTAAAAAGGTATTTATGCAAATGTCCTTGAGAAATGAGAGAGACAAGGTGGGTGAGCGAATATGTTTTTATTGATCCAACTTCTGTTGGTGAGAGAGACGAGCTTTTGAGCCACACAGAACTCTTCGGGTTGGGAATCATCAGGAAAGGGATAGAAAATAAGGCAGAAAATATCATATTGCCTCTATATAAATCCACGGTACGCCCACATCTTGAATACTGCATGCAGAGCTGGTCGACCCAACTCTAAAAAGATATCTTGGAATTGGAAAAGGTACAGAAAAAGGCAACAAAAATGATTAGGCGTATAGAACAGCTTCCATATGAGGAGAGATTAATAAGACTGGGATTTTTCATCTTGGAAAAGAGATGACTAAGGGGGGCTATGATCGAGACCTATAAAATCATGACTGGTGTGGAGAAAGTAAATAAGGAAGAGTTATTTGCTCTTTCTCATAATACAAGAACTAGGGGTCACCAAATGAAGTTAAAACAAACAAAAGGAAGTATTTTTTCACACCGCACACAGTGAACCTGTGGAACTCTTTGCCAGAGGATGTTGTGAAGGCCAAGACAATAATAGGGTTCAAAAAAGAATTAGGTAAGTTAATGGAGGATAGATCCATCAATGGCTATTAGTCAGGATGGGCAGGGATACAAAACCATTCTCTGAAATGTCCCTAGCCTCTATTTGCCAAAAGCTGGGAATGGGCAATGAGATGGTCCACTTTATGATGATCTGTTCTCTTTATTCCCTCTGAAGCACCTGGCTTTAGCCACTGTCAGAAAACAAGATTCTGGGCCAGATGGACCTTTGGTCTGATTCGGTCTGGCCATTCTTATGCCCTGTGTGACTCTGGGCAAGTCAGTCAGGGCCAGATTCTTAAAGGTATTTATAGATATCTAGATATGTTATATGAGGTATGTTGCAACACTTAAGTGACTTAGACAGCTAAGTCCCATTTTCAAAAGTGACTTAGGCATCTAGGAGCCTATATCCCATTGACTTCAATTAGACTTAGGTGCCTAAATACCCTTTGAGAATTTGGTCTAACAGCTTGTCTCTTTTCAGAATGGGACTTAGCCATCTAAGTCACTTAGGCCTCACAGTGCTGAGCAGAGCAACACCTTAATACCTTTGAAAATCTGGGCCTTATTCTCTCTCTGCATCAGACAGTTCCCCATGTGTGAAATACTAATTGTTTTATTGAGCTGTACTAATGAAAAGTGCTGTATAAGAGTGAGTTATTTATTATTATTGTATTTATTTGTATTGTGATAGCACTTATGAGCCCCAGTGCTGGAACAGGACCCTATGGTGCTAGGCACTATACAAACACACAATGCAAAGACTGTCCCTGCCCCACAGTGCATACCCCACTTGCCAGAGGTATTGAGGGTAAACATATTCAAGATTGGGAGGGGCCCACCTACAGCTGCAATGGGGTCCATATAAATACCTTAGGTTAGGGATTCTCAAACTTCATTGCACCACAACCCTCTTCTGACAACAAAGTTACTACATGAGTGGCCGCAGCCTGAGCTCCGTCGCCCTGGGTGGGGGAAGAGGGAGCTGCGGCCTGGGGGTGGGCAGAGGGAGAGCTTGGGCTTCAGCCCTTCAGCCATTAAAATGGGGCCATGACCCACTTTGGAGAACCACTGCCTTAGGTAGACAGAAAAGAGTGGGGAGGGATGCCATCAGAAGTATTTGTTACGCAATTTATGCTCCTGGTTCTTTGCTCAGTTTAACTTTTTGTTAATGCCAGCGAATTGGTGTTGGAATATATTTGTTGAGATGAATTTAGCCATTCAGGAAGAATGGGTGTGTTTTATGGTTGTACTTCTAGACCTAGTGAATGGAAGTGCTCCCTTGATGTATGTAATTTGAAACAGCAATTTCCTGTCTGTAACGCTGCCTGTGGTCGTAGCAGTGAAATAAAGCATTTCTGTGGGTTTTTAAAGGAGTTCTGCAATATGCGTTTAAACCTTAAAAATTGAGCACCTTGATCTGATTTTTAGAAGAGTGAGACACTCCTATTATATATGGATTATGCAACACAACATTTCTAGGTGATGTTTTTTCCCAAATTCAGTAGGCCAAATGCACACTCACACACACACACACACACTCTCTCTCTCTCTCTCTCTCTCTCTCTCTGCACAAAGACAAAGTAACAAGGTTTTATGTAGCAGAGATGGAATCCCTCCATCAGACTAGGGCATAGCTCCTTGTGTACAGGATGCTTTGTGACCTCTGCTTCCCCCATGCAGGAGTGTGAGAAGGAGCTTGGTAGTCACTTCTGCATTATTGCAGTTAGAGCCTCTTTGGAGTACAGTTTTCACAGCCTGTTATCTCTCTCCCTGTGTGGGCTTTTCACAACCTTTATTCCTCTTACCCCTCTTGAGCAGAATCAGGATGATTCCTCTGCACATTGACCCCATGTGCAGGTAGGATTTGGACCTAGCATTTTCAAAATTCATTTAAAAAGTGTGTAACAATGGGTGAGATTCAAGAAAGTGCCTGCCTCCTGAGAATTTTTTTTTTTTTTTAAGCCTGGTTATCTGTACTCACTTCTGCGTGCCCAGTAAGTGTCTGAGGTTTTAAAAAAAAAAAAAATACAACAAATGATTGCATTTTCCAAATATCCAAAATAATTTAAATATGGCACATAAGACAGAGGAAATTTGAAAGCCCGAGTGCAAAATCTGCCTGTGTTGCTATTGTCTTTCGTGTTCTGTTAACATTCATATTGTAAAATCATTGGGAGAAAGTTCTAATATTTTTTGGTGTAGCTTTTGGTTATGTTATCCTTATCCTACTCCATTGCAGACACCTAGTTGTCCTTGCTTTGTGTGTATATGTATAGCGTTAATAATAGCACATCACTAGCTCCATGTTACTAAACTGAGTTGTTAAACCAGGTCTCCTCCTTCTACTACAAAGATAAACACAGACATTACCAGTAAAACAGAAGCTGTTGAAATGATTTGGCTGCTAAAATGGGCTCCTGCCATCCGGATGCAGCAGCAGTTGTACCGTATTGTCTTTGCCGGCATCACCAACATACTAAAGAAAACATAATGTAAGAGCTTATCCTGGCATGGGATAGCCTGTTCTTTCTTTTCAGTTCTGCATTGCCACTCACAAGTCAATAAGACAATATAGAAAGTTTAAGTTGATTTTACAACCAACTGAGCAATGTGTTTTGGAGGGGTCTGGTAAAATATGAGGCTTCTGAACTTTCACATTATGAAAACCAGACAGACTCTATAAACAATGGCATGAGGAGCATTTATTTTTATTTCATTTTAAATGGGAACCATGTTGCTTGTACAGCTGATCCTCTAGTTTGTTACAAACTCAACACAAAGCTATTAATTGTGTTTATCTAATTCCATTGATATCAACACGTTACATGCTTTTCAGATAACTTGTAGAAAAGCATTTTTTTTAGCTTTTTATTTTTCTTTTAGGTATGTACATTATAGTGGCTAATTAAAATTTTTCTGTTAGCTTCCACAGAGTTGAATGGTGAAAAACTGACACCCTGCTGTATGTAGAGAGTCTAGGTGGAAGTGTGGTGAAAACAAACAGTAGAAGAGAATTTTGATTCCACATTTGGAAGTCATTCATGTGCTGAAAAGATACTGAGTCCTTTTTTGTTTTGTTTTGTTTCTTATGTTTCAACAGGGCAGAGTTTAGGGTATGGATTTGTTAACTATATTGATCCAAAGGATGCAGAGAAAGCCATTAACACTTTAAATGGACTCAGACTCCAGACCAAAACCATAAAGGTAAGAGAATACAAAGAGCCTTTTGCTAAATTTAGGAAGAGCAGTAAGTAGTTAAGACAGTTTTTGGAAATCTCATCAGTATTTTAATCTGACAATGTAAAGGGCACAGCTAACTAGCTGTTCCTTAAAACAAAGGGTGTATGGCAGATGGAATCTTTTTTTCTTTCAAACTGCTACTATTTTTATTTATTGGGGGGGGGGAGAACCCTCGTCGAGTATTCTATAGCGTTGTAATGGGATTTGAAGTTAGGATAAAACAGCCATTGAGAGAACATTACCCATAGAACAAAGGTGAAATATACAGTTGTATCATTCATAAATGACCACAACACATGTGTTAATTACAATTAATTTGGCATGTGATTATCAAACATTCAGTTCATAAAAGGCATCCTCTAATCAAGATACACTTCTTCCCAGTTAGGTGCCATTTTCAAAAACCACAGTACTCTCTTTCAAGGGTTATTCTTCCAGTTTCACTGTTTTTTGTTTGATTCACTTTCCCCCAAAGGGACTAGAGATCAAGTAGAAGCCACCCAGTTTGTTATGCAAACATGCCATTAGTTTCTCCCTGGTTTCCTCAGTGGTTCGAGCAAATTTTTGCACTGTAGAATTTCTTACTGCATCTCTGATTTCAGACAAATAGCCTCTGGATCTGCTCAGTTAATCGATCAGTAGCAAAAGTGTTGAGCTTTAAGAGAACAAGAGACTAATCATTGAGATTATATATAAAATATTCTTTCCAAAATTCATCTTGCAGGAGCAAGACCGTCACACATGCATGTATTTATACCATGTACCAAAATCCTCACAACAGGTTTTTATGCAGTTAAGGTTTGTATTTATTTAATTTATCCAAATGTGTAAAGTAAAGCAATACAATAAACTATTCTTATCAACTGCTGCAGATTGAAATTTAATGCTGAGACTCAACAATTTATTCATTCCACTTATAAAGTTGAGCTGCAGGTTACCCTCTACATTTATCTTAACGGGACACTGACAAGATAAATATAGTTTTAAAAAACAGGTTCTTACCTGTTTTCTAAATGCCTTAGATTTAAAACTCAAATAAACATCTAGTTTACTTCCTACCTTTAATGCTGTGCATTTACTACTTGCATATTAGACACTTTGTCCAATCTGACTAAACTCTTTTTTTTTTAATTACATTTCTATTTTTAATTGCTTTCACTTTCTGGTTCTCCTGAGGAAGAACTGTGCTATTGTATTTGAGTTTCCTGTGCTGCTGGGGAATGTCAACTGCAAAAGAACATTTTAAATCTTTCTATGTTTCATGAAACTACTTAATTTATTATGCTTTTGCAACTTTTCTTAAATAGTTTAAATTCACAATTATTTTATTCATGTGTCCTTTAAAGGAGTTATAACTTCTGCAGTAAAAGTTTTGTTTTAGGGAGGAACTTGGTACACCGCACATTTCTGGAAGTGTTTTTTTAATATAAGTTTTTAAAAATTGTATGGAAACAGTTTACTGGTTTTTGGTTTATTTCAGGGGTAGGCAACCTATGCACGCGTGCCGAAGGCGGCACGCGAGCTGATTTTCAGTGGCACTCACACTACCCGGGTCCTGGCCAACAGTCCAGGGACTCTGCATTTTAATTTAATTTTAAATCAAGCTTCTTAAACATTTTAAAAACCTTATTCACTTTACATACTTCAATAGTTTCATTATGTATTATAGACTTATAGAAAGAGACCTTCTAAAAATGTTAAAATGTATTACTGGCACATGAAACCTTAAATTAGAGTGAATAAATGAAGACTCGGCACACCACTTCTGAAAGGTTGCTGACCCCTGGTTTATTTTATGCTTATAAACACATTATTGATTACTTTGATTTCACAAGTGAAATTCTGTTGGAATTTTGAAGGCATTTAAAATTTAATAGTAAACAAGGAAACAAGTCTGTTTTATATGCATAGGAATTGTATACATTTTACAAGGAGTAGTAGAACATACACAGTCTTCAAAATACACATTTTAAATAGGTATTAACAAAGTCACCCAAATTAATCTGAAGGAGCCTTACTTTTGAATCTCCAGGCTTTGTTGACTGTAACAACATCATATAAACAATAACACACAATAAGGTATGCATACTTTTTGGGCAGTTTGAATACAGCTTGGAATTGCATCTATTGCAAATAAAATGCACCCAAAAAGTGTTTGAAGTAGCAAAATGGCCTTTTATTAAACTTCCTGCCCCATCCCCACAAACCCTTTTAAAGCCACGGTAAACCTATCCTATTACTGTATTTATTAATTCTCTTAAAATAGGCCCTTTCTGCCAAGTGTAGCGCAGTTTGGAGGCTTTACAAAGTTGAAGTTGTTGAGGTGTGAAGAATATATTTTTAGTATCCTCTCCAACTCCCATGCCAGTTAAATATATTGGAGGAAACTACCTCTGAATTCCATCTTAGATTCCAAATACTCTTGCAAAGCAGCAGCAAATCCTATTCAGTAAAGTTTTAGACCACTGTACTTTGTCCCTCCCAAACCACTCCCCATCTCACATTGCGCCACCGCTTAAGACAGGATCACTTTGGTTTGGTTTTATTATATTCATTCTTTTTATTTACGTATTGGATTAATGCACAAAAATATAAGCGCACCTACCTAATGCTCTCAGTGCCATTTGCAGATCTTTAATAATGCAATCGGTACTTAAAAATTACATTTTTAATACGCAGTTGCTTTGCAGACTGGAAAACGAATTTGATTCAATTAAATTGTAGCATAAAATTTAAAACAAAAGCACGGATTACTTTCTTGGATTACGTCATTTGGTCAGTGGCAATGTAAGGTGTGGTATGTACCTGGATACGTCCCCAGGGAAGAGGCTTCCTTTATTCTCTCTTCCTCTTTACCGAACACGGATTTTGTCCTTGGGCAGCCTCCTGTGCTCCTACACCCAGAACCAAGGTCTGGGGAGGCTGTCTAGGAGTATGTGGCTGAATAATGTTTTCACCCATTCTCTTGCCCCTGCATAGCTGCGTAAGGCTGGGAAGCAGTCTGACCCTGAACCGGGACACGTTTTTAAAAGCAAAGGGAGACGTCCATGTGCAAAAATATTGTGCACACAAGAAAAGCTACAGATTCAGCCATCTGCACAGAATTCCAGGTGGACCTCAGGCTCTGGGATGGGGAATGAGGGTGTTGTTTTTCTTCTAATTTGTTTTTTAAATTTTTGGCTTTAAATCTTGTGTTTTAATAAAGTACTAACAAATTGAAATTTAGTCCTTTTAAAAAAAGAATTAAAATTAGTTCAGGTATTACACCTGTCTCTACATCCCAGTCTTCTCATGTTTATGGATTTACAGTAGAATTTTGTGGCTGTTTATTTTTAATGTTCTTCTCTCACCTGATACTCATGAGAGACCCATGTAAACAAGAGAAGTTTTTGACTGCAGGGGAATCAACAAAACTGACTATGCACAATCTGCTGTCAAATGTACAGAATATATTAATTGAAGAATTCGATTTTTGTCTTTAATCTCTTGGTATTATAATAAGTAATCCCTTTTAGCAATAAGAGCTAAAATATTCATATTTAAGTGTTTTGTTCAATGTCCTTTATAATCAGAGCTGAGAGGAGATTGTTTGTTTAGCAGAATATCTGTTCCGGGGGAAGAGTCCAGATAATGGATGTGCGTGTATATTCATGTATTTAGGTGTAGATGAGAATATGAGCAGTAATCATATTCCGCTAGTCATATTGCATATTTCAACAAAGCTATTGTATATTATTGTCATCTTTTTGTGAGGGAGGGGACACGATTTATAGTTGCAGTGAAAACTTTTATGTAGTTCCACAAAACACTTTTGGGTGAATGAAGATATGTCTCCTGTTGGAAACAAATCCATCTGCTGGAGATGGTATCCATTTTAAAAAGATTAATTATGTCCATCCAAGAAAGTGCTATGGCAGCCTTCTTGTAAAGGTCACTGCTAATGCTGAAGATTGGCTAGAAGTTGAATGAAATATCAGAAAGGAAGCAAGATGTACTCTGCATAACCTACAGATTGCTTAAACTCTGCTCCTGAGCACTGAATAAAATGGATAACATTTAAGAGGATATGGAGGAAGTGTTTCATAATGTTCTCAAATGATTCAGAAGATCTGAGCATTGTGTTTAAGGGCGTTAGAACAAGGAGGGGATATAGAACTTTGAAGGGAGGTTTGAAATCAAAAGATAGTATTGTCTACCGAAAGCACAGTCCTAGTCACGTTCCCTTGCCCTACCTTGAGAGAAATAGATTTCCTCCCTCCCTGGCAAAAGTAAGCAGTGTGCTATCTCATGAGAACAAACAGAAGAGGTGCAGGGGGAGGTCCCATCTTATCAGGCAAAATTTGGGCTAGCATAAAGAACCAACCTGGCCTAAATTCCTGATTCCTGCTAGTATAATGCAGTGTTTTAAACTTCTGTGCTTAGAGACAGATTCACCCAAGACCATTCAGTGTGGTCAAAGGCTTTCTGTGCATCTCAAGTTACTACAATGTCAAGCTTTTTGAAAATGAAGTTAATAATGCAATATATAAGTGCTGATATTTAATACTTTCTAGTGTTAGTTAGAAATGTTTGCTGTTGTTAAACTCTGTTTTGTGTAGGTCCCCGGGACTGGGGGTGTTGGTGATGATGATAATTTAAAACACATCGGATAAAATGTTGGCTAAGACCAGAAAGATTGATTAGCTACTTTACTGTTGTGTTTCTCTACAGCAGAATGTGGCAGCATTACTTTAAAATGTTAATGTATTTGTTTTAGTTTTTTTCACCATGCCAGATCTTAAAATCATTTGCACACTCAGACCTGCCTGTACCTTACTGCAAGGCAAGCAAATAATAGCAGTCCCCAGTCCCCCTCACACCCAGTCATGCTGAAAAGAAAAAGTTGGCTGTGAAGCATGCCCAAATGTTAACAAATGACGCCTCAGGCAGACCAAGGATTTCCAAAGCCACAAATGCTCTGCCAGCAGCACCCAATCCCCTTCAGATTGAGGGTGGGCTTCTGGTCATAGCAGCAGCAGTATGTTACCAGGTCCCAAACCATTTAGAGCTTGGTGGGTTAAAACCAACATAGCGAACTCCAGCCAGAAATGTATTGGCAGCTTGGTGATGCTAATTACAGAGTGCTGACGATGTGTGCCTTCTGCATGATGCTTTGCTAAATAAGTGGGTGCTTCCATTTTGCACGAGCTCCAGTTTCCACATGGTCTCAATATATAATCCCCATGTAGAGCACATGGCGGTAATCTAACCTCCAGGTGACAAAAGCATGAATAATTGCAGCAGGGTGCTCCCTTGGAAAGTGGTGGCTGAACATACCAATTGATGCTCTCTTGGAATAATGGTGTT
This sequence comes from Trachemys scripta elegans, assembly GCF_013100865.1. Taxonomy (NCBI): domain Eukaryota; kingdom Metazoa; phylum Chordata; order Testudines; family Emydidae; genus Trachemys; species Trachemys scripta. The sequence goes on along the minus strand of NC_048305.1, from coordinate 99,936,294 downwards.
TCATTCTGAAATAGGGTGACAGCACCTAAGGTGCATTTAACCAATCTGTCAAGTACATTTAGCTGCACTCAGGCACCCTACTTCTTCCTCCCCAGCCCCAGGAAAGCTTTATAAGTATTGGGAGGGGTAAGGGAACAAATGGGCATTTGTTGCTTTCTCTTTATGAAAATTCAGATTATGGGTTGCAGACTTGGCAGATAGCTTTTCCCCGCCTGTTCCTTTTAAAATTAAGTGTATTTTTTTTCCATTGTGTAGCAGATGAGTATTAGTCATAAAAGAGAGACATTCTGCTGTGATTGTAAAGTGATAAAATCTCAGACAAAAAGCTTTAACGGTACCGCGGATCTCAGAAAACTTACTAACTTGCTTACTGGTTTTTTAGTCTTTAAGAGGAGGCTCTGTCTGTCTAACCTTCTGGACTTCGTGATGCTCATTAACATTCTCTTTCACCCTTCTGCCCATAATAGCACTGTCGCTATAACGAAGGGGACCTTTTCAGTGCTTACGTTCATGAAGATTCTAATTTGGCTTTGCTGCATTCAACGTGCACCAGAGAGTCTTTATCTCTCAGTTTTGTGCATCTGCTCTAATTGAGATCTTTTACTTTCTAACTGCTTCACTTTTGCCAAGGAGTCCTTTCCATTCGACGCATCATGAGCAATTATTTCTCTTAGCACTACTCTTGATGTTTCCCAGAGTGCTGCCTGGTCATTATCTATGGATAGCCTCCCTGAAGTAATGGGACAGACCCTTCTTTCTTATCTATAATCATAATTAATCTCAATAAAGCTGCATTGAAATGCCAAGTGTAAAACAACTCACGACCCCAAGGAAAAAAAGAGTAGTCTTATGGGATGATGATGCTCTGGCTCTTGGACAGGAATGACGCAAATATGCAAGGAATTTGGCCATATCAGTAGGGTTTTTTTCTGCAGGGTAATTTCACAAATCTGGATTTTTGCAAGAGTTAGAGCATGCAATTGGAAATGTGGAGGCAAGGGTTCTGTTTCTTGGAATTTCTAAACATTATATATGACAATTTCCTAACTCAAAAAGTGTTGCAGCCAACATGGGGAAATTCTTTAAAGGTAGATAAAGAGGAACTGATCACAGAACTAAAACTAATGTTAGCTTAGGTTCAAGTGATCCTGACTTCATCACATTTATAATATTCAACCGGGATAAAGTCCAGAACAATAATATTTATAGTTGGTACTTTAATAGGGCCAATTTCACAAAGTGTAAAAGAATTATGAGCCAAATCAGCTGGGATGAAAAAATTATATTGAATGATAATTGGCAATCATTTAAGAACATCTTAGGAGATGCCCAAAATCCCATAATCAACAAGAAGGCCATAATGGTTAAAAAAAATGTGATTTAGAGGAGAAGTGAAGGCAGCTATAAAAAAATATTGTAACAAATGGAAATATGGGGAAGTGGATAGTAATGAATATAAATCAGCGGGATTTTTTGGGAGAGTGGGCATGGTGTAGTATTACAATAGCAGGTTGAGACCTCAATCAGACCCTGTTGTGCTGGACATATGCCTAATAAAGGACAATTACGATCAGAATGCTTACAATCTAATACATAAGACAGTGGTTGGGCAAGGGGAAGTAAATGCTGGAGAGCGGAGGGACAAAAAAAGTTAGGTGACTTTCCCAAGTCCACACAGAAAATCTGTGGCAGAGCCAAAATTGAACCGAGATTTTTGGAATCCCAGTCTAATGATTTGAACAGAAGCCCATCCTTCCTCCCTAGGTCCATCTAAGGGACAAGTAGACTCTTTCAGAATTGTTAATAAGATCATTATAGAGTGAACTGTCTTTGTCACTCGACCACATTTCACAGACAATCTACAAAATCCCAGAGCTGCACTGGGAGTCATAGAAGCTGGCAGCACAGCAAACATTGCTTGTACCTTAACTTACAAAGGTTGTAGCTATGTCTCAGCTATTTGAATAATCAGTGCTATAAGAGCTGTTCCCATGGTCTTAGGGCATTTGTGCATGCAACATTCACAGGTTAAATGCTCAACACTGGTCTCACGAGCTCCAAGCTGACATTGACTGGGAGCAGTGCAAGAGTCAGTGCACCAATTTCTTGACAAGAAGTGAGCACCTTATGTCACATAAAGCAGCTTTTGCAGCCAGATAGAGATGAGCTGACGTACTCCAAACCACTGTGTTATGACAAGGAACATCATTGCAGTGCAAGAGGAACAAGTTCCTCTAAAGGACCAAATGGGGAAAAGAAGTCTGAGGCTATTCTGTAATTTTGTTAACTTAAACTGTCTAGTCTTATTTCAGATGAACAAATAAGTCCATCATATTTTGAGTATGTCCAATAACTGGATAAACACAGCTGAGCGTATCAGCAGCGAAATGGTTGTCAGCATTTAAATTGTTGCTCTTAAGAGTCAGAGTTCTGGCCTTGTTGAGAGGAATGGGACAAGTTCACACCTCCTTTACTGCTTTTGTTAGGGTCTGTGTAATAGGAAGACTAGATTGTATCAGTTTATGTTCTTAAGGGTCTTGAGGGCTATGAGGAAATAGGAGGAATTAGTCTTCCTGTTGAACTTGAAGCTTTTTCTGTGCCAGTGGACTGAAAATATTATGTAATTTCATCCATGGAGGACATGAAATTCTGGAACACACATAACTCTGAGGCATGATGTTTGTACTGCACACTTGCCAAAGGGAGGCTGCAGCAAATTACTCCATTCCTGAGTGGCTTGAGTAGAGAAGTATATTGATCCAGCACCGAGTACAGTGGTGTCATTTGACAAACAGAGTCACAAAGCACTGAGCAGCACAAAGGGGATGGAGCTAGCATCTGTCCCATAATTCTTAGAGAGTGTTTAGGGCAGTCTCTTAAGAACGGAAGGTTATCTAATGAAGAGACAGTCCTTTGAACAAGTTTCATTTTATTTCTTGTAGGATTGGTAGTAGTCTAGCAAAAATATTTTCTCCATAATTATTTTGTGTATATGTATGCACATTAACATTGGAGACTGGTGAACCATAAAACAAACCCAACAATATCGCATTGTCTCCCTTGGCAATTTGACCCACGCAGCTTGAAAATGATCTGATGGAGTGAAACAGCCCTCCACTTCCAAGCTATAAAGTGCCAGGGCCAATTTCTCTTGCAGTTGTCCTGTTCGCAATCATTAATATGAACTTGCAGTTGTAAGGATTTTTTTTTCTTTTTTAACTAGTCTTTTGTATTTCAGATCCCTCATGCTGGTAAAAGCAAACTAAGGTTCCTAATGGGAAATAAGTGTAAACATAAAGAATTCGTGCGACACATTTTCGGAGTGTTCTACAATTTTCAGTAACAAAACGGGAGCCTGTTTTGGCACATCTCCATAATAACTGTTCTAACCCCTTCACACCATGGTGAAGTATTGGGATTTTTTCCTGTAACCCCTTATAAAAACATGTGGGTGCACACTACTAATTGAACAATAACTTAAGAGGATGGGTCTGGCTAACCAATGGATTTGTACTTGATTGACCTAGGAGGGAAGTCGGGAAAAGACTGAGGAGAAGAAATAGCCTTCACTAGCCTTGTGTCTATCTCACACTCTGAACCCTATGTCTTGGAGATTGAGGATAGCTGACTAACCTTTGGCAGCTCCTTGCCCAGAATCCCCTGCAACCTAACTGTTTAAAGGCAGGTGGAACTAAAATTAGATCTCAGTTAATGATGTGGTTTACATGCAGTGTGGGTGGATGTGTTTGTGTGAGAGAGTGAACTTTGCACAATCTCTCTCTCTTTCCACCCACTTTGCCTGTCTGCATGGCTCACAAGAACAGAACAGAGCAGAGTATTAAAATATACAAGAATCCCAGTCTTTCAGTGCCCCAAAAAGTGGTATTTTCCTCTATCCATATACCTTTTCTGCTTATTCTGGTACAATAAGGGACTGGCTTGCTGAATGTGCTAATGTGAAGAAAACCAGGACCTGGATTTGGCAGTTTGCCCAAGAATTTTGTGTGTCTTGCAGTTCTCAGTTTTTAGGAGCAGATAGATTTTTCCAAAGGGTAGGTTTAAAGTGGTTTTTTTCCCCCTAAAGTAGGTTGAATTCTAGAGGTGTGAACCTTGACTGCTCCCCCTTATTAAGATAGGCTGTTTATAGAAAATTATTTTGAGGTAGTAGATTCTTTCTGAAAATTCAAGGTGAAATCCTGGCCCCATTGAAGTCAGTGGCAAAACTCTCATTGACTTCAGTGGAGCCAGGATTTTACGCCAAGACTTAGTTTATTTCTCTTGAAAACAGAGGTTAATCATAGCATCTGGAGCCTGGCGTAGTGTGAACAAGTGCTGTGATATCTCCCAGATGTTGCCCTGCAAGTGTACTCCAGAGTTAGCATGTGACCCCCCCCCCTGCTATTTTAATTCTGGATCCGCCTTAAGCAGTGCCTGCCAGTTATCTCATAACTTGCTCCAAAATACGTGGCGGTTTTGTGATTATACATAAACTGAGAATAAGAAACCACCAAACTCATGTATGATCTAAGACAAGATTTTAACTGTGTTCTCCACAGATGAAAGGCCAGTCTATGAAACCCTAGGACCTCTCCACCAAACCACCAGGCATCACGTAGGAATTACACGAACGAGCGCTGAGCTACGTGGACTGTACTCTCAGCGCCACACTAAACACCGAGGGTGGGGTTTTGCGAGGCTTGTAAGTGACTTAGGAGCACTTGACCCATTGAAAGTCCATGGGACTCAAGCTCTGAAGTCATGGGGGCACTTACTGAAATCCCACCTACAATGTTCTTTACTGCTTTGATACTCATCCATTGATATTTGAAAACTGTGAGACTGGTTACTTGTGCCTTGGTATCGCATTGTCTGTGCCTGCCATCTTGGGTGTAAATGTTTTAGCTACACTCTTTTTCAGCATTTTCCTTACTTTTCATCCATTTCCCTATAATCTTATTCTTTAACATGAGTTTTAACAAAAGTTACGTACAAACACGTGAGTTATTTTAAAAAAAAAAAAGTCACCGAAAACTTTACAATGTAAAATCAGTAGAGAGTTTGTCTCCTGTTACATGCAAAAGGCTGTGGAAGCAAATATTAGTCATTCACGTACTTTTCTGTGTTGAGTCAACATCTATTTTTAGGTGTGGAGCCAATAAAGACATCTATCATTGTGTTGGGGAGAGGGAGACAGGCTTGCTTAATGCATCATATTCGTGACTGGACCTTCCCTCCCCTGCCTACCTGCGTATACCATATGTGTAGACAGTGGGAATTTATAGATGTGTAGATTTAAATACATTGCATTAGATAAAATTCAAATTGTTCAGAAAGTTAGAGCGAACAGTGTTTCAAATGTGCTGTAAAATAAATCTCTTCACAATCTTTATTTCATACCAGCCATGCAAGCTACACCTTTATCAGGGAGTGCTTTTATTAATTTAAGACGTAGATAGTTTTTAAGAGTATGATTTTTTTTAATAAAAAAAGAATTCTGAATACAATAAGTGTTAAGTTTTGCTTATGAGTGTGGTACAGATGTAAAACCATTTGAAATTCTATTTGGGTTGTGTTTGCGTTTTGGTAGAAAAACATTAAGCCCTTAACAGAAATCTGGTGTAATAATTTTTTCACAATACATACGTAATGCATCAACTGGATTTTTGCTTATTTGGGCATAGTATTTTTACACAGTCTGGTTTCAGGCTTACATTGCAAGGGACTTTTTGAAATAAAATGACAGATAGGAAGATGAGGGATACACTGTATTTATGGTTCCTGAAGTAGATGTTGATTTAGCCTGATTCACTAATACATTATAATTCAGCAAGGGAAGATGTTGCCAGCTTAGAATGAAAATACAAAGGGTTATAGCATAAAAGATCTCTTTGCAACTAACCTGATCTGTTTCATGTGCTTGAAACACACATGTGCTTGAAACAAAACCTCAGAAAGCTTGGTATATTCAAAGATTATTATGTGTTGAATACAGTAAATTATCTGTACACCCACAGACCATGGGGTAAATTTACAAAGCTGTGCGTGGGAAGTTGTGCGTTAATCTACCACTGTACAGTAGCTATTTTGTGCTTTCACTTAGAGAGGCCTTATCCTTACATTTGTTCAAGTTATCTCCTGCTTTCCTTTTGTTTTCCCTCACATTTTCCTAGTCCTTGTTGCTTGTAAAAGAACAGCTAAAATCTGAATTGCAGGGTTATTTAAACCAATGCTATGGATTGTAAAGACAATAAATAATCTGTTGATTTAAATGTATGAGGTAAATGCGTTCATGGAAAGTGTATTAATTCTTTATTTTTAATCCTCTAGGTGTCATACGCCCGTCCAAGTTCAGCATCAATCAGAGATGCTAACTTGTATGTTAGCGGCCTTCCAAAAACGATGACCCAGAAAGAACTAGAACAGTTATTTTCACAATATGGGCGCATCATCACTTCACGAATTCTAGTTGATCAAGTCACAGGTTAAAAAAACTTTTTTAAAACTTTAAGTATTTTCAGAAAATGGCAAACTTAAATGCTTTTGAAACAGAATGGTTATAGTGAAGCAGCAAACTGTACAGATGTACAGTAAGAAGCCATGACTTTGGATGTAAAATGTAATCATATATAGATAGATGTTACAGTACATACACAGTTCTTTATATATGTAACTTTAAGGGAAAGTAAATGCACTGGGTGTTTTTTAAATGCAGAATCTTTTAAAAATTACTGGTAATCCATATTTAAGGGGAATGTATCAAGCAATTTACTACTTGTATGTCTGTCATCTGCTACAATTATCACAATATATAACGTAGGAGGGAAGGTTCAGTAAATGATCTTAAGAGAGCAAGGTTTTTTTCCTTGATGGGGAAAATAATTTTTATATCACAAAGTAATATGTTCTGAACTCAGATCAAAATGAACATGTTGTTTTGTTTCCTTAGATACGTGAAAGATTCCTGAAGCTGTTCTTACTTTTTTTTAACCTTTATTTAACAAAGTCTTTTCTTTATTCCCAGGTGTCTCTCGAGGTGTGGGATTTATCCGTTTCGATAAGAGAATAGAAGCAGAAGAAGCCATAAAGGGACTAAATGGCCAGAAACCTAGTGGTGCTACAGAACCAATTACTGTGAAGTTTGCCAATAACCCCAGCCAGAAGACAAGCCAGGCACTCCTTTCGCAGCTGTACCAGTCTCCCAACAGACGCTACCCTGGACCACTACACCACCAGGCTCAGAGATTCAGGTAACTATCGATCTGCAAAAGAACTGGAGCTCTACCAGCTATGATGACTTGGGGTAGGGATTGTGTTAAAAATGTATTTTGGAATTGTAGATTGACTTCAATTTCTTTGTAAAATAAAACATTCTTTCCAAGTGAGTGAACAGGAAAATCTGCTCACAGCCATAGTCATTCCATATTGACTAAAACATCTCAACTATACAATCGGATCTTATGAGGCCTTAGGTAAAGGATGATAGAATAAAAGGTTATATTGATACTGAAATGGAAAGTGACTTTTTTCTGTTTTTTTATTTTTGTTTTTTATCAACTTTTTCTGCAGTATTATTGTGGTTTTCATGCAACTTTCAATTTAACATTGAGTGTAGGGCTGGTGGCTGACAAAAAGTTGAGTGTTTATTCTATTCAGCAGTAGTTTTATGACATTATTAGCTTCAGGTGTCTGCTCAAGGTATAAAGAGACCTTGTGTAGTCTTTGATATGAGTGCTGAGATGCTGTGTGATGTTTTATGATTTACATTTTACTTGTATCTCATATGTAACACAGTATTAGCAGTACTGGGTTCTCTCTCTGTTATTTTGATGATCTATAATATTTAGGCAACCTAGCATTTTTAGCAAAAGGTCTTTCTTTAAAAAATATTAAATAGGAATGCTTGGACTTACTGGCGTGGTTAAGATAAATATTAGCTTTTAAATTTATTTTACTATGAAATTTGCAAATTTTAAAATCTGAAATGAATTAAAGAAGAGCACAGAAAAGGTCAGTCACCTGCCTGGTTTATATGAAAACAAGTGTATATTTAAAACATCTTTGGTAAGGGTATAAAAGCCACTGAGGCTACCACTGACTCCTTATGTAGATAAAGGATTTTTCATATTGTGTATTAAATATAAAGTAGATTAAATTTAATTTCCCAAACTCAATGGTAATTTACATTGGCAGCTTTTGGAGATCGTTATTTGTAAATATGTTTCTAAACAAAAGAAAAAGTCTAAACAGTTTTGTGAAACTGGGAAGCAAGAGTTGCTTATAACCAGTATGTTTCTATTCCTCTAATTTTGGATTGTAACATTTTATTCACAAGTTTTATTGCAATGAAAGGTGAACTGTTGAAGTATTGTACTTGTTATGATTTCATACTAATATAATCTACAAATGAAAAATCAAAGGGGAGTTTTTAACACCCAGTCAAATCTTGAGATATAGCTATTTAGTGAGAGATCACCTTTCTGAAATCTCAAAGCATGTTAAAAATGTCATTAAATATTGTGATTGAAATCTGAATGCAGTTTGAAACTCAAGAGAGTTTCTGTTTCCTAAACTCCTTAGATGTGTGAGAAACTTGTTGAACATTTCTTCTTTAAAAATGGAACATTATTAATAATAGTTCCATTGAGCGATCTTGCCATCTGTGAGACATTAACCCAAAGACCCTCCTTCTCTTTTCAGGCTGGACAATTTGCTTAATATGGCCTATGGCGTAAAGAGGTAATTAGAATTCCACAGATTGCCAGATGTCCATGTTGGCACAGATTGGTGCTACAATTTATTTTTTAAATCACTAACTTTATTTTTTTTAATTCCTTCTTTTCTTCCACCAGCATGTCAAATTCTTTTTTTAAGTTTGGACTTCAGTTGGTTTTGTTACTTTAAGGCCACACTCAAAAGTTGTGTGTGGGTTTTTTTCACCTTTTATTTACAGGTGGGCTTCTCAGATGGTTTAGGTGCAACAGCTATAAGTATTCGAACACCAATAGTGCTGCTAAATGGCATATTTTCCTGAATCAAAACTATTAAACTGAAGTTTTTGCTAATCTCTGATCTGATACTGTGAAAATTGTCAGAGGAAAATAGTCTTATCCTTTCCTCTAGCTGTGTCCTACCACAAAGTTAACTTTAAAAGTGTAACTGTATGCACCTTAATCAGCCCTAAGTTTCTTTTGTTACAGGTTTAACAATTGTTGCAAATATTTCTTAGTGCTTGTGGTTTGTTTCTTTGTGTGTTTGTTTTAATTTACACAGGTTTGTGTGTTCAGATTGGAATTAAAGCTCAGTTGATTTTGAAACATTCACGTTCCATAATGAGTGTGTTCCATGTTCAATCTGAAAAAAAGAAGTCGATATATGTTAGTGTTTCCTCTTTGTTAACGACACACATCGACACAGGGGAACCTTTCAGAACTATAGGGGCATAGTCTCATTCCTGACATTATGCAGAGCTGTGCCCCTATAGCCCTGCACTATGAGCTGAGGAAGCACCTTAGTCTACAGGAATGGTCAGCCCTGCACATTCATGAAAACTAGGTGCTCTTTTATAAAGCTCATCCCAAACATGGCACGGTAAGTATATCTTTAAACTGTTCAGAAGTGGACAGTAGAGTAAGTCTCGACTACTATAGCAATGGCAATTGAGCAACGTAATGGCATGTACACCATAAGATTACTTGTACGCCAAAGCAATTTTCAAATTACATGTTTTACATCTATCCAAAAAACCCAAATCATGTGTCCCATGATCAGCCCGTGAATCAAAATTTGCTGCATGGTTTTGCAATTCATTATGCCCCTTTCACTGCCTCACCTGCAGTCTGCCCACTAATCCATCTTTCAGTCCTGCTAGTAACATTCCAAAACTCTGAGCAGCTTCAAACAGCTGCCACTTACAAATAACTGTTTGAGAATTTTTTTTTCTCCCAAATGTTTAATTTCCTACCCAGAATTACACTGACCTGTGGTACAGGACAAACCATGTTCTGTCCTAGACTGCGGAAGGTTTAATTTCTGATTTCATGTGACTCATCAAGGCAAGGAAAAGCAGACTAATATCGTTAGAGAGCCAGGTATCTTCTTTACGCTGTTCTAAGGCTTTTGTTTCTGGCACTGATAGATCATGAGACATCAGGCATTAAACATCACAACAGCTTTTTTTCAGTGTTTATTGAAGTTTCTTAAAATTGTTAGTTATTTTCTTCTCCCTGCAAGTCCTGAAGAATTGTACTTACCCTACTAGAAAACTCTGTGTTATTTGGATGTATAAATAAAAACTTCTGAAACCATCTCTAAAACATCCCCAGATAAATTTTGCTATAAAATATGTATCCTATACAAAATACAGGATGATTTGGCATGGAATGAAAGATTCATTGGGGTTGACTTCTATAATTCACGGCTTTGCCACTAGTGAATAATACGCCATCCCAAACTCATGTCAGTAAACTTTTATACCACATCAGCCTATATTATAGTGCGAGATGAAGCAGTTGCTGTAGTTAAGGTTTCATGAGCAGGTAAAAGCCGCACAGCTCCTGAGGTTTGGAGGAGAGAGGCTCTCTCTTGTGAACCTCTGAAAGTGCTTGAAGGCATTCTGGTGATGTATAGCTAAATAGCTCTATTTTAGTTTAAAAATAAACATAGAAAATTCAATTAAAAATTATATTAAGGGAAGATTAAGTTTGCACAGTTGAATTCTCAAACATCTGGAAAAAATGATAATGTTAAGGTTGAATATGAAACTTTGACTCATGGTGCATGTGCATCGCAAGTCTTGAATTATATAATCATATTTCTTGTGCATTTGGCAACCTTAGATCCAAAAAACTAGCATACTATTGTACTGCACAACTTGGTGTGCACCATATAATCAGTCTGTTAACATGATTTGTATGGAAGTACACAGCCAAATATTCTTACACAAACACACTCCGTATAAAGTATAACAGCATAAATAGTGTCAAGTATCAGAGGGGTAGCCGTGTTAGTCTGAATCTGTAAAAAGCAACAGAGGGTCCTGTGGCACATTTAAGACTAACAAAAGTATTGGAGCATAAGCTTTCGTGGGTGAATGCCCACTTCTTCAGACGCAAGCATAAATAGTATTTGCTTTATGTAGGCTGTTAAAGTTTGCAAACTTCAAGACCCCATTTTCTGAATTGTATTCAAAGAAGCCTGTTCTGCTGGCTGAAAGGAATTTGTTCAGTAATTAGCTGTACCCTCAATTTGTTTAAATGTATTCCTTGTAGAGAAGAGAACTTACTATCTAATGGGCCAGATTCTCAGCTGGTATAAAAAGACATAGCTCTGGCTTTGTCTAGAGCTGGATAACATTTTTCAGACAAAATGTTTTTTTTATTGAAAACGGTGGATTTGTTTTGACAGAAACATTTGGCATATTTGTACACCTCTACCCCGATATAACGCAACCCAATATAACATGAATTCGGATATAACGCGGTAAAGCAGCGCTCCGGGGGGGGCGGGGCTGCACACTCCGGCGGATCAAAGCAAGTTCGATATAACGCGGTTTCCCCTATGACGCGGTAAGATTTTTTGGCGCCTGAGGACAGCGTTATATCAGGGTAGAGGTGTATTGATTTTGCTGAATTGCTTCAGTGGTGTCGTTTTGTTTTTTTTTAAAAGCCCTAAAAGGTTTCCCCAAAAAATCAGAATGATTCATTTAGACATTTTTGAAGCAAAACATTTTGATTTTTTGATTCAAAACAACTTTTCATTTAGAAATTTATTTTAATTTTAGAAGACAAAAAAATTAAAAATGTAAAAATCAGAAACTAAATATTTTGTATTGGTTTGAACTGAAGGTTTAGTTCAATCCAGAATCAACTATTAGCAAACTTAAAAATCAGTTATTCGCACAGCTTTAGCTGTCTGTCTGCGCCAGCTGAGGAAATGCACAAAGAAGTCTACAATAGCAAAATGGTGCTGTGCCAGTATGATAATTAGTTTAAGTATACAAAAATGGGGGAAAAAAGCATTACAGATATTCTGGGTGGGATTTTTCAAAAGTGGAATTCAGTAGGAATTGTTTGCAGTGACTTCAATAAGAGTAGAGTTACTGCAACCCTGAACACTTTTGCAAGCCTGCATATGAGTCAGAGGGCCCAGTCCTCCAAGCTGTTGTGTGTGTGAATAAAGTTGCTGATTTGCATAAGTGTTTGCAGGCTGTAGAAAAAATGGAGTGATATTTCTCAATTTAGGTGCAATATCCAGAAGTGTTCTGGATGTACGTCAAAGGGCAGTCAAGACTTTAAGTGTAATTCCACATAGAAGATAAGCAATCAACACACTAAAATTCCTTTTATTGTCTGTTCACTTCCACTTGCAGTAGAGTAATGTTAAGGAGTTCTATTCACTAAATGTAACTAAAAATATTATAAATATTATTACAAGTTTTCTAATAGAGAGCTTGCAGTCTGCACATCTGCATTGCAAAACAAAGGTAAGAATTATTCAGTATAGGAATTAAAATTCATTGAGGAAGCCTGCTTTAAAATTCAGTGTGGAAATTCGATTTTTAGCAAGACTTTTCTTACATGTAACAGTTACTTTAAATGGAACCCATTGATAATGGCCTCAAAAATGATGGTGTTTTATCAACTGCTAATGGGGGTGATCTAACCAAGCAAGTTGTCTTCATGCACTGGTTTTCCTACTTTACAATTACTACACATATGCTCATTGACATTTTTAAGATAATGTTACCAACAATTAATTTTTAAAAATATATTTGAATAAAAGTCTGTATACTAGAAACAGACAAAACTTCCTGTTTTCCATCTCAAAATCTCTCAAATGCTTTTAGGATATATAAAAAGGTTCAATACAGAGATATTGCTGAAATTTGACAATGTTAAAACCAAGCCCTAAGAGATCCATTTTTCCATGAGGGTCTGGTAGGGGATGTAACGTGTTAAATCGTCCGTAACTTTGCAGTGGTATCCACAGTCCTTTAGCTGAGTTGTTTTATTGATAGAAATGTCAGGCCAAATGCTGCATTTCTTATTCATTCAGTGAAATTCCTAATTAGCACTGCAGGTTTTGGCCCATGCTTATTTAGATGTTCCTTAAGAATTCCTTTTCTTAGACCTCAGACACAGCAAACTAGAACTTATTGTGGAAGGGAAATGTCATTGTGCCCAGTTCTCGTCTGTTACATTGTTCCCAGCTACCATTCATTTCAGTAGGTGTTAGTGGCACCTGTGTAACTGAGAGCAAAGATGGACATATAGTTTACATCCCCAGGACTGGATCATGAAACCTTAATGAGCTTTATTTTAAGTCTCAGTTCCATGTAATTTGTGCTAAGCGCTATGTCTAGAATAGCCCCCTCTTTTTATTTGGTAGGTTTTCCCCGATCACAATTGATGGGATGACGAGCCTTGTTGGAATGAATATTCCTGGCCACACTGGGACTGGATGGTGTATCTTTGTCTACAATTTGTCTCCCGACTCCGATGAAAGTGTGCTGTGGCAGCTCTTTGGCCCCTTCGGAGCAGTGAATAATGTCAAGGTGATCCGCGATTTCAACACCAACAAGTGCAAGGGATTTGGCTTCGTCACTATGACCAACTATGACGAAGCTGCCATGGCAATTGCCAGCCTTAATGGATACCGTTTAGGAGACAGAGTATTGCAAGTTTCCTTTAAAACCAACAAAACCCACAAATCCTGAATTTCATATCCTTACTTACTAAAACATATATATATATATATATAAATATATATACGAACAAACAAAAACTCTGCAAGGCTTATATTCAACCATGGACTTTATAAGCCAGTGTTGCCTAAGTATTAAAACATTGGATATCCTGTGATGAACAGGAAAGGATTTTATAATGCTTAGAAAAAAAACAAAAACAAAAAAAACCTTTGATGCATTGAATGTTCTTTCATAGCTGTCGTTGTTGAATATAATATACATAGATAACAATGTGCAGGGATTTTTACCCGGCCAGCTAGTTTTACTACCTTCCTTGAAGGTGGCTCTTTTTAAGATGACCATTCACTCATTTGAAAAAAATAAAAAACAAAAACAATTTTTACAAACTAATGGGATTAAAAGAAAGAAAAAATATTTTTTTTTTTTTTTCAAATGTTTATCCAATCAGATTGGTAAACCCCCCATATAAATTAAAGAGGAACAATAAAAATTGCAAAAAAACAACAACAACAAAAAAACACATACTTTTGCAACCTTTTTTATTTTTCCTTTTTTCTTTTATATCATGTGAACTAAACAGTCTTCTGTTAGGGAATGGGGTAAAAGGGGGATACCTGATGACAGAACAATTTAAATAACATTAACAATGTTGCCAAAGAGGTGGTCTCTTTGCTGAAAATGGGTTTCAAGAAAAATCTATTTTTATAAAATATAAAGAATTTTTACAAGAGAATCTGGATTTGAGAAAAAATATTTTGACTGGCTAATTTAGGGGAAATTGACAACTTTGTCATGTTCATACTGCACTGGTAACTTTTTAGAGATCAAGACGTGTGTTTTAAACTGGATTAGTAGATTGTTTTTTGAAGGATGGGCTACAAACAGATGATCTTCGTATCTTTTCATAGCATGTAATAAAAATATTAAATACAGTACGGGAGAGTGTTCTTCCCAGGCACACAGTTACCCACAGTCAAAACCCAAAAGCAAGGAGATGAGTTGCAAGACAGTTTTTCTTTAAGTCATCAGTATGGGATATCAGCAGAACAAAAGTTTAAAAAAAAATAATTGTTTTGATCAAAAACTTCCTTGGTTTGAGCAGTAGGTGCTACAGAATTATTTACATATCTTAGTATCATAGTTAAATGTAATGTGTTTAGAAAAAATAATTTGCTTAAAATTTGTTAAGAATTTTCAAATTCACTTTATAGCCCATGCTGATATAAATTGGGCTGTGTTGGCACATTTGGAACACTGTTTATGTTGCTTGAAACACTTATTTATTTAATTGCCGATGTGATGCATATGGCCAAAATCAAATATAGCTAGTTTGGCTAGTCTACTTATTTGTTTACTTAAACTATGGGAAGAAGCATATTATTGTGTCATTTTGTTGTGTGTGTATGTGTATATATAATATAAATATATATATATAAAGTTATTTTTTCTTTTTGTTAATTTATTATAAGTTGTAACACTTTGCTAGTTTTGTTTGTATATGTCTTAAAATGTTTTCTTATGATACTTAAGTGACAGGTATCAAGGTAACTTGTGTAGAAATATTGTTTGATATATTGTCATGTTTGTTGTGAATATTTTTTCTTACTGCACAGTAGAAAAGAAAACAACTGGGTCTTTATTTTAATGTAATTCAGATTGGGGAAAACAGAGCTAAGGGAACAAAATGACTGAGGGGGTGCTCTCCCATGTCCAGTGCACTGATCATTTTAGTATGTTTGTGCTTTGTACGGTTATATATTTAAAACAAAAAAGGGTCATGCTCTTCCCTGAGTACTAGAAACAGTTACTCGCTATGCATAATCTAGTTGATAGTTAAATTTGCTATTGCTTTTCTTGTCTTGTTATATAAAATCTTTTCAATACAAGTTTAGTCTTAATGGTAATAAAACGTTATGGTTATTTATAACTTGTGCTTATTTTGTGCATTTTTTTCCATGCTATACCCACTAACTGCACGTAGATTAAGTATTGTTTTTTTTCCACACTGAAGAGGCAAACTTTTGTAGTAGACAGATAAAACTAAAGCATCATAATTTTATCAGGTTTTTTTACTTTTAAAATATTTTAGTTCAAAAGAACACTCATTCAATGTTCAGGGAAACCTTTATACATCATCTGCTATGAATGAGCGCAGTTCACTGGGAAAGTTTTGATGCATTTGCTAAGCATTAGTGGGGAAGGCATGTCAGAATCTTTTCTCTACGATGTGTTTTACTAGCTGGATAATAATTTAAAGAAAAAACTTTCTTAGGACCAGGCAGTTGTATACTTTAGTTATAATGAATGACTTCATGTTAACCTTGCTAGTTTAGATCATTTCTGAGGGAAAGTATTGTAAATGTTTTTTTAATAACCTTGTTGTGTTTGAATTATTTGTACTTTAATTGTCCGGACAATAAATGAAAGTGTGTAGAATGGCTATGGACTTTCCAGATTTTTAAATGTGTTCAGATGTTTTAGTAACCACAGCCACACAATAAAGCAGGGAGATATTATAGTCTAATTGCAGTAGAAAGTTCTTTAAGGGAGATCCTAAGGTACTAAACAAAACAGTTGAAGCATATTCATTGTTCATATGTTTTTCTTCCAAAACCTTAGCTTAGCCAAATTGAGTTGGTTTCACTAACATTAACTGCAGCAGAGTAATTGTACTTAAATATTTTTTAAATTTGTTTGTGATTTTTTTTTAATGTACACAATGTTTTTACACAATGAAAGTATTAACTCGGTCAATATCAAAATTAAGCAAAAATATTAAATGCTTTAATTATTATACAAATTTTAAGCCATCAGTTAGACTTTTCTTTTTGACATGAATATGCAATGAATGCCATACAGTATGAAGGATACATATCTGCTGTATGGCTCTAAAATTTATATATTGCCACATTCATTCAAAATTTGTTTTTTTTTTCACCACATTTTATAGCCAGAGGTGATCTCTCTTTCAGTTGACTTATTGGTTTAAATTCCATTAAATACAAATATTCACTCCATGTTTGTGTTCTGTAACATTCTCTTGCTAATTGAAAATATGTACCTTGTAAAATTGCAACACTGCATTTCATAACCGAGTATAGAAAAAAATGTATCAACCGGTTGGATGGACTATGCAGTTCTTCAGCTGCTTCACTACTAATAAACTCATGTTTTTATGATTGAATTACTATGTTGGTTAGAATAATTAATTTCAGGCCATGGAATGAGTTTGTTTTTAAATACACAGCCTGCATGATTCATCCTTAAATTAACCTGAGCATTATATAGTAGAATGTAAACGTTATTCTTTTGCTCTGTTTAAAGGTTAGTTGCTAAAAAACCTCTAACAGTTTCACAGCATCAAAAAAGTTTAAATACTCTAGGATGTCACGTATCCTAATATATAATCCAGGGTAACACATTCCTACAGCATTTTGTAATACTGCCATTTTATTTTGAAACTGAAGTTCTTAAAAAGTTAGGAAGAATTTTTAATACTACAGGGGTACAGACCTTTTCCATTTGAACTGAAATTGAAATTTCAGTTTAAGAAAATGCACAGGTAATAGTGTTAGTAATAAAGTACTTTTGTAGCATCGTAACTAGTGCTTTTCGTGACCTCTCCTCCCCCCGCCCCCAAACCTTATGTGCTCTCTGCTTTGTGTGTTTATATTGTACCGTCAGCTTTAAGATGAAATCCTAGCTCTGTCAAAGTCAATGGGAGTTTTGCCATCGACTTCAATGGGGCCAGGATTTCACTCTTAGTCTTAGTTTCACTCTATTTTCCCCCTTTAAATATTATAGACTGTGAATTAGCTCTTCCTTCTTGGTAGCAACTAAAAGCTTTCTTTAAAAAAAAAAAAGAAAAGAAAAGAAATACTGCTCATATTGAATGCTGGTAGATATTGTCCGGAAAGAAAGAAGGTGGGAATCACTTGCAAAACCAAACTCACCATTCATTCTAAGAACCCCATTCTCATCTCAAAATACTGGCGTGTTATTACACATCTTGACTGATCTGCTATTTACCCACGGAGAAATGCAGCGAAAGGTGTTTTGTTTTTGTTTTCCCAAATGTGTACAGCAAGGCACTTTGAGTTTAGAGTTAAGGGGTGGCACTAGCTTAAAATAAATTAATCCGTGCTTAGCACTATCTCTCCCCAATAAAATTCGATTCATGTGCCATATTGGACAAAGCTCCACCCTTCTGTTTTAAAAATAATGCTTTGCACCCCTCTGTAGTACCTTTAACCTGAGGCTCTCAAAGCATTTTACCGCTGACTGACTAAGCTTCCTAACATTTCTGTGAAGCTAGCTAGGTATTCATCTCACATTGGAGATGAGAACAATGAGGCACAGAAAGGTTAGACTTCTCCAAGATCACACAGTGATCAGTGGTAGAAACAGGGATAGAATTTAGGACCCTTGACTCCAGTCCTGTGCTTTAACAACTGGACAATCCTCTCAGCACTTCACACTGGGTGCAGACTGAGTGCAGCGCTCCCTTTGTATTGAGTGCGTTATGTGGAAGAGATGGCCCAAACATCCAAAATTTCATTTCTGATTACCCTTTACTCACTGCCTGATCAGCCCAGCGTCCCCTCTCTTGAGCAGAAAAGGCAGATGCAACATACCCCTTTTGGTTCTCCATGCATTGCCCTGACATCCTGTTCAATACCATACCCAGTGAAGCGCTAGTGCTCATCCTCAAGACCTTTCGTGAATTGGGCCTGACTACCTGAGGGGGCATCTCTGCCTGTGCATCATACCAAAGTCAACAAGGACAATGATAGCTATTATAAATCTCTCCAGAGATGGGAATATGGTGTTCTTGACATATGGCCATCAACCGAAATTCTCTGCCATTGGATGGGTTTCATATCTTGCCTCCTTCAGAACACAATGCAAGTTACACCTCTTTGCAAAAGCTTCCTCCCCAACAAAGGCAGCAGTAAACAAACAGCCACCTGCCTTCCCCTTTCCTCCCCACTCCCATGAAAACCAGTGAAATACCATCTTCATTGGAGGAGGAGCACAGAAGATAGCTTGTACCTGGATCGACAACACAGATTTTTAATTCTTCTATTTAGCACCTAGATAGCATAGTGTGGAGTTCACTAAAAAGATGCCTGTCATCATATTTTTGAGGGCCAGGTTAGATAAATCATCATGAGTCTTCCTGAAAATTGAGGATAACCCACTTCACTGTGCGTATCTCTGCCTGTAGAGTTCAAGTGCTCTGTCTCCAGCTGGGTCACGTAGTGTGCTTGACTGACTTAAATTTGGCTTACAGAACATTATGCTCGCACAAGACTAGCTACATAGTCATTTTGCTTGTTTGGTCATTTTTTCAAAATACTGTGCAATTGATATTTGTCACAGTAAACGCTTTACCACATAATGTACGTGTTCTGTTGTCATGCCAAGAGACCTTCATGTTAACATTTCTACAGAGAATATGTTTCCCCCCACCTTGGGAATTAGAGGAGGTGGCTTAAAGATTTGCAACTTGTTCGAAGTGCACATAATTGTTCCAAGTTTGTTCTTCTCCAGTGAAACAAGTACAGGGTGTGTGGAAGAAATATCAGTTGTAAGTGGTCATTAGTGTGTAGGGAGAATTTCCAGGAGCATTCACACGGGCACAAGACTGAGTGAATTAGTAAGAATCAAAGGTAAAATTCTCCTACCCCAAAACAAAAGTGAATTTAAAAAAAAATGAGTTCTCGATAAAAGAAATCTGCTAAAGAAAAAAGCGACAAGTCTGAATGACACTGATTAACTGCTTTACTGTCCTTGTTCATAGCAGCATCTGGGGAAACTAACACTGAAGTCCAAAGTATGACTTTTTGTAAAATTTTCAAGTGAATTTTAAATGTACAGGATCATTCGCTTTATAGTGTGAAAGGACTGAATTTAGTTACTACTATCTATTTGCATTGAAGTAGTACTCATGTCACCATCTTTATATTTTGTTTAAATTGCATAGGTTCTAACAAAACTATATGCAAGAATTAGCTTTTTACAAACAATACAATTCTGATTTTGAAGGCAGCACAAGAAGCACTTAATTAATTTTGCATGATAAGGAATCTGTTGCAAATATACAGCGGTACTCCCACTCATCACCATCTGCCATGGAGGATTAAATGTGCAACTCACAAATGAAATCCTGCAAACTTGGTGCAAAAAGGTCCTTGCTTGAATTTAAACAAGGCTGTGGAAACCTGCAAACACATTATAAAAGATCATGAAAACAATAACAACTTTGTCCATCTGTGAGCCAGTTTTAGCAGTTTTTTTTATTGTGGTGCATTTGCAATAACACTTGCATCTCACAATGCAGATTGTCTGATATGTTTAATATTTCTTCCATTTGAACAGAACAAAATCAATAATTTTAGTACTTTGAAGGCTCCAGTGCTTTGGACCAGGTGTTCTGGGGTTTTTAGTGCAATCACATGAAACACTTTTTTGTTGTTAACTTTACTAATTTTGAGAATTTGTCAAATATGGCAATTGTTTGGGGATTATTTTATTAACAAAAACTGTTCTGCACAGAAGTGAAAAATAAACAGCAGCTACTGTTGCCTTGATTAGGAATTCTATCCGTGGACAAAAACTATCTTTGCCATTTTGACACTAATGCAGCTTAGTTCTCTTTTTATTCTTACTTATTTTACACTGGAGGCTTCATTGTTCTAGATACTGATTTTTTTTTTTAAGCTGAGCTCATAATTGCATGTGTAAAGGAACTAGATGTGGTATTGAAGGGCCTATTCTGATCTTTTGAACTTAGGTGCATATCCTGACTCAATTTTTGTCAATATATCTCATTGTCCTGAGAGCTGTTCTCTTGTCCTTTCGGATATATGCCAGTAAAATGTCTCGGTGCACATGAGAGGTTTGAATCTCTCAGAAAACAACTACCCTACACACCTGATCCTATAATGTGCTTGGCACATTAGTTCCCACGAAATGAACCCCTAATCTGATCCTCATAAGCACACACAAGATGCATGCCTCTCCTACAAGTTGCAGTTTGCAGCATTCTGAAAATTGTAACTACGTCAGTGAAGTTTCACTGAAATGTAAAAGCCGTTAAAAACCATAGAAATGGAGCCTCAGGAAAATGTACCAGCATTCTCAGTGGTTACTATTTCATTCTGATGATGTGCACTGATTCAACACCTATATACACCTAGGTGTAATGTGACTGATCACAAAACCTATGAATGTAATATTATCATCAAGGCCATTACTAGCTGGAATTGTGTATGTGCATCCATCATCATCATAGGGTCTACTCTCCACCCCCTTTTTTTAAGGAGCCACATTCTCTTTAACCTATCTCTATCCTTTCATGTACCTGAAAAGGTTTCTTCAGAGCATACTATTTTTGTGTAACTTACATGTTAAAGCCCCTGTTACACACCTTACTCTGGCAAATTATGTTCGCATTTGAGAAATGCAGCATCCGTGTTACTGCTTGTCTGTGAATTCATAGAAAGAATGGAATCGAATGAATGCCTGCAAGACTATTAAACTCTGACCATCGAAGACAAAAATAGGAATTAAAAAACAAACAAAGCTAAACTACTACAGACCTAAGAAGGCCTCTCTCCTGAGCCCAAGCATCAATGCTATTATGATGTGTGTGGGTAACAAGCTATCACTGCTGCACCAGGCAGGTTTGCAGGCATTAGCTGATTGGACAAGATCTGATGTTTAAGTTGCTGTCTCACCTGCTTCCAGCCATCACTGAGTAGGCCTGAGCAGTTGGTGGGAAGCCTGCCAAAAGAGGGCGTATGGAATACAGATGAAACTCTAGCAGTTGGGCCATGGGCTCTTTCATACCTCTTTGGGCTTTTTCTCTTGCCAGCATCATTACAAGGAAAGTGAGAATTGAGTCCTACCATGGTGATGGATTAGTACCGGGGTCAGGGGAAGCCAAGTCTGACAGTACCAGGGGGAATTGGTTGGTTACCTATGAAATCATGCCTCCGAAAGGTTTGGCTGGCCAAGGTGACCTCATCCCCCAAGAAAAGCTATGCAGCCTCTGAGAAAGTAAGTCCCACATCCAATTGGATCCTATTTCAAGCGAAGACAGCTATAGATGCCAAGCAGCTGAAGGCTAGAGCGATCCAGTCTCCTGTGAACACATGCCCAAGTCCAGCAGTATTGCCGGGACAGGAATGGGGAGAAACCAGAGGGCGTGGCTGATCTGAATGAAGGTAGCCGGAAGGTGAGGAGCAAACAGTGGACCGACTTGCAGAAGCTGGGCAGGCCCTTGAGTATCTTACCTGTGCAATACGAACTTGCATTTCTCAACATTACTCTAGTATGTCATTGCAGCACAAGAAAGAAGTGATGGGCTGTGGGACTAGTAGGCAGTGTGAACCAACAGGCGGCAAGTTCTTTGAAGTCAGGTGCTGGAAGAAGCCTTTCCCTGAATGTACAAGGAACAATTTGTTTAGAGAACAGAGTTTTCAAGGGAAACAAAGTTTTTTGTTTGAGACGGCACTTAGCTTCAGAAAGCTCATGGCATTGAAGGTCATGGTTAATTAGTTCCGCAGCCTCTTCCTCTTCACACAAGGTCTCTCTCATTCAGCATGGCTGCACTCACCTCCTGCATCCAGTCTGGGTTTGCAAGAAAAATACCTTTTGGAGTTCATGAAGTCCTGCAGTAATCCTTCCTAAGGGAGCACACCCGTAGGCTGTGTGTAAAAGAGCTGCAGGTGCTTCGTGCTTAGAGGCTGCTTTTTTGTTGTTGTTTTTCCCTTTTTTGTATTTTTAAGTGCCTCAAAGTCATTGGGCCAGACACTCAGCTGGTGTAAATTGCTATAAATCCACTGGAGACAACATTGCCATGGTGATGTGCAGCTGCAGGGGATTGGGCCCAATATTTTGTTTTCATGCCAAGAAATACAGAGGAGTTCAGTGGGAGAAAAAAACCAACCCAATAGTAGGCATAGTGCCAATAAGGACTAAAAGATTTAGCTCCAGTGGGTGCTGTCACTCTTTCTGCTCTTCAAAGTCCACATCACACTGTCTTGCAGCCTGATAAGAAAAGGAGGGTCATGAGAGTGTCTGGTTCAATCAGTAATGCTGTCTCTGAAGGAGGCTTGTTCTAACTGGTGCTCCTTTCCCTTTGTGCAAAGAGCTGTGAGGAACAGGATAATTTCTCACCCCCTTCCCTTTCCTGTCAGGTAACTGACTTGGGGCCTGGTTGACCAATGAGTTCTTCTTCTGTTTCCATAAACTAAACACAGGAAACACTGAACTTCTCCCCTCTCCCTCATGGCTGCTACCCTCCCTGCCACTCAGACTCTCAATGCGGGAGGGGTTCTCTCTGAATGTTCCTGTGATGGGTTCCCCCTGGGGTGCCACTTGGAACTGGGGTACCACTGAGCCTCCTGAACCACCAGCCTGGACCCCCTCTCACACTGTACTGCTGTGACAAGCTACAAAGCCCTCCGAGCCTGCACTTTCATCAGCATTCACACAGATAAGGACACACCCAGCTGCAGTTATATGCAGGCTCCCTAACTCCCAGTCTGGGACCCCAGAGCAGTACCGTCCTGCCCTGGTCAAATCTGGCCAGTATATGGGTTTAATATACCCTCTATGTGAAGAGGACCGTACACACTTGTAGAAACCAAGCTGAGATTTTCCCAGACACCTCAGTCAAATGCACACTGGTTTGGATTAAAACCTAAAATAAATTTATTAATGACAAAAGGGTAGATTTTAAATGATTATAAGTGATAGCAAACAGATCAAAGCAGATTACCTAGTAAATAAACAAAACCACAAACTGAGCGTAACATACGAGATAGGTAGGATATGAATTAGCAAATTCTAACCCTGAGTGATAAACAGGTTGACAGATTCTTAAGGCACAAGCTGCCTTTGTGTTGCAGCTTGGGTTTCCCAGGTTTTCATACACAGGCTAGAAATCCTTTTAACCTGGGATCATCACTTCCCCCAGTTCAGTCTTTCTTCCTCAGATGTTTCCAGGTGTCCTGTTGTAGGGAGAGTGAGGTACCATCACGATGTCATTTCCCTCTTTTATATCTTCTTCCCACTGGCTGGAAAGCTCGTTTGCTGTGGCCTGGGTCAAACAGTTCCCATTGTGTTGTGCTCTCTCTGAGCGGTTTCTATTGTACACAGTTTCTGGGGTCATCCTTGTCCTCAATAAGCCATTAACATTGGCCTTTTTACCGTTGTACCTGAAAGGCTGCTTGTGGGTGTTTTCAACCTCACAACATGTTCGAGTAATACATACATATGATGATAGCACATACAATCCAACGAAATACTTTTAGAATGATACCTCACAAGGCATACTTTGTGCAAAACATATCCTAATTATATGACAGTGGTGAATAAGGGGGTGCCAGGGTGTGTCAGTTCCTTTCCCACCTTTCCCCTCATCCAGCCTCTTGCCAAATCTTGTTGCTTCTCCCATCCAAGCATTTCTCAAATGGGCCCTTCCTCTCTGTCCCCTTTGCCAAACCCCAGGAATTCCCCCTTGCTTGGACTACTGTCATCTTCTCTCCCAGTTCCTCAGCCCTGCCTTCTTCGGTCTCTGTCAACAGTCAGCAGCTCCGGTCATCGTCTCCTTCCCCCAACCTGAGTATGTCTTGGACCATCTTTGCCGGTTCCCTGGACCTTGGCTGGAATGACAACGGGTGCTGCCCTGGCAGAGCTAAGCTGTGTGTGGAATCTCCGAGCGGGATTGCTATGAGAGGTGCCGGTCTGGACTGAGATGCGCTGATGGAGTTCTGTCAGGAGGTATAGGTCTGGAATAACAAGGGTGATTCTTTGAGTAGTGTCCCAATGGGTGCTCCACTTCAGGTGCCCTTTGTCCCTGAGAGGCACACGCCTGGTACACTGAGTTTTAACCATTGCCTGATAATCACTAGCAGGTGGAGAGTTGCTCAATACGTGGCTCTGCCTAGTGATATTCCCTCCTTACCATACACATCACATTCACCCTTCTTGCTCTATTCACAACAGACCAGATCCTCCAATACTCCCATGGGACCAGGCTAATTTATCTTTTAGTATTTGACTAATGGACCATACAGGAGGAATCCATTATGAAAGCCTTGCAAATTGCTTCTTGTACACTCACCTGGGCAGAGCTGGGGTTTTTGTTTTGAATGGGTGAGTAAAATGTCCTTAGTTGTTTTTGTTATCAGCAAGAATCATATTAAAAGGCAGGCAAACAGATTTTGTGCCTGGCCTGATACGTTTTCACAACAATTTGCAAGGCTGCATTAGAAGCGGTCATATTTATGTATATTAGAAAATATGTGCTGGCAGAGTTGGATTTTCAAATCACACTATGGTACCTATTAAATGCCAAAAGTAATGAGATCTTACCAGCTACGAGTTTAAAAAACACCAAAAACTGGTGGTTCAGTGTCTACAGCTGGGAAATCTTTAACAACTTTTGTATTTATATAGTTTAAAATGACCAAATCCTCTCTGTTTTCAATATCAAAATATGAAATATAGTTCTGTGCTATGTTATAAACTGAGTTTTGGGCAGTGGAACAAATTTTTACATCTAAGTTATAAGCACTTGAGAATAAGGGGTTTATAATGGAAAAGCTGACAGACCCTTAACTATCGCACCGGGATTTCTCTTGCTGTTAGGACCAGATAAACCAACAAGGTAATTCAATGTAGTGTTCCAGTTCTGTGACGCTAATCTACTTCTTCTGGTCCCAGGTGTTTGGAGAAAGTTAAATATAAAACTTAATGAAACTGCAGTGACTACAGAGCTGGATGGTTATCCTCGCACTTGGGAGAGTGAATTTGTCCCCATGGGACGTTTCTAAAAGGAAAGTGGTGACCATCTGTGGACTACTGAAGTGCAAACAGAGAGTGGGAGTATTCTGCAATTTTTCCCAAAGAAAATAAAATGTCGGAATAAATAAATCTGACTGCAATCTGAAAGTGGCTCAAAGCAAATGCAGTTATTGTTGGGTGCATCAGTTATCTGGGACTCAAAAATGAATTTAGATGGAGAGCATTTCTGTAAAAGAAAATGAATGGAGGATTCAGTCTAGTTCCTTCTGGCCCTATCTAAGATTATCCCATGTCAGCACCTAATACTGCAGGTGGGGAGAGCTTCAGTGATGCTCACAGAAAGTCACTAAGGGGCATCTAATGGGAAGTGTCCATTTCAACAGCAGGGAAACTTGATTGGAAGGCAGACTCAGAATAGGAGGGGAGCACATGCCCAGGGGTGCAAGGAGTGGCCCTCTTCCTCTAGAGGTTCTCTGCCTTCTATTGGCCAGCCCAGGAGAGATGGGAGCTGATTGGACCTTTGCTCCCCTATTTACATTTATCCAGGTTTCTGGAGTCTCTTTTGCCTCATTTATGCCTTTGAAAATCTCCTGCTTATACTCCAGCACATGTTTACGTCCATCCCTGTTGAGTAAAGCTCTCAAGCATGTGCTTCAGTGCTTTGCTCAACAGGAATGGACTGCTGAGTCAGGGCCAATCCTGTTAGCAGTCTCAGCAAGTAAATTAAGGGTTTCAGAGTAGCAGCCGTGTTAGTCTGTATCCGCAAAAAGAAGAACAGGAGTACTTGTGGCACCTTAGAGACTAACAAATTTATTAGAGCATAAGCTTTCGTGGACTACATATATGCATCCGAAGAAGTGGGCTGTAGTCCATGAAAGCTTATGCCCTAATAAATTTGTTAGTCTCTAAGGTGCCACAAGTACTCCTGTTCTTCTTCAAGTAAATTAAGGAATGCATAGCTTAGAGTTGTCCCTTCAGGTGGGAGGTATTGGCAGGACAGTGTGGGTAAGCCTACAGTGTTTGTACTTATTCTGTGGGCAAATAGAAGCTGAAGTCAGGGTGACACCAGAGGCAGGAGAGGTATTGCTCATGCCAGGCTTCTTAGACGGTTTTTAGGTGACAAAACCCATTATTGTTCCTTTTGTTTATTTTAACCCCTCACTGCATGAGACTGTCCCTAAGTGGGTGTGGTCATCCTGAACAGTCCTCCCAAACATTGTAAGGGAAGGTTTATTAACAGCCCCACCTCTAACACTATTTATTATTAAGGTTGCACAACACTTCCCATTATAAGACTCTATTTTCAGTTGCTTCTAACATTGGCAAATTTTAACCATTTGGGCTGAAATTTTCCAGGGTGGGTGGCTGCCTCAGCTTGATTGTTCCTGGAAAGAGTCTGCCAAAACAATTGTTATTTTTGAGAACAAGGGGAAAATACCTTGTTTTGCCTGTATTAAAAAAATTCTGGCTTCCTTTTCTTTGAGAAGCTCCCATGTCCATATGCTTTGGAGCAGGGCCTTGGAATTTGTCCGGGCTGTGCCTGTGAAAATTTGTCCAATGTAGCCAAATTATGAGGCTTTGAAAAATCTTAGTTTGCACATGCTCGGTAGTGACTTCTTAGATTTTAGCCTCTAAAATATCTTGAGTCCATCCTCAATGGGCATGCTCTACCTTCGCAGAACTTCTAATGGTCACTGGACTTTGTGTGAGCATCCCCACAGTGACTGAGCATGCTCCAGCCCAGGGATACGTGGACTAAGCTGGACCATCCCTGCACCTCCCACCTACTCTGGGCAGGCACCAAAAATGAAAGGAAAGAGCCTATGTGCTCTCAATGACCCCCTATAGTGGCACTCAGGCAGCACGGAGAAAGAAGCCACCTAACTCCAATGCAGAGGGGACAAGGAGCTGGGAAACTGCAACTGGAGAGGAGGGAGGGAAATTGTGACTGACAGCAGTTGGAGGCTGGGAACGTGGGAGAAGACTAGGACTGGTTGGCCAAGGGCAGTGGGACTGAGAGCCAAGCTGGGGTAGAGGGGAGGCTGGGATTCATTGAGCAAGGATACAGACAGGGGGGAGAGAATCGGCAGGTGGAGCAGGGGAGTCTGGGACTCAGACAGGGAGCCTGCAGGGAAGGACAATGACTGCTGTGCAAAGAGAGAGGCTGGGATGGGAAGCCTGAAGAGTGGATTCTGGGACTGGCTAAGGGAAGAAGACACATGATCGGGACAGGGACATATTGAATGGATGAGGCAGAAAGGGTCAAGCTTGGGGCAGAAGGGTCTGTCACCACTGGAGTACACACCCCTCCAGAGCCTGGAACAGAACCCAAGATTCCTGAGTCTCACTATTCTTCTACTGTAACAAATCCCTGTGAAACCTATTGGTGCCCAATTAGACATGCCTGGGATCTGACTTTTCAGAGTATTTAGCATTATACAGGACTTTGTATGTTCATCATATGGCTCCCCCTCACTTTAGTTACAGATGTGAGTGCTCAGCATTTCTGGAAATCAGACTCAGGGTATCATTACAGGGCACCTGTAAAATGAGGAACACACAACTAATGGCCCCCTGTAAAAAGTCTGGTTTAATAACTTTCACAGCATCACTCTGTGGCAAATGCAGGACACCATTCAACTGTCTTAACCATAACACCATCCTTTCACTTCCTGCAATCCCTTGCCTCTTTCACTACATGCCTTGCAAAGGCCCACCATCCCCCTAGTTCCACAATAGGAACACACTTTCCAACTTCTGCAGCAAATAAGGCAGAGGTTCTACAGACAGCAACCTCCTTTACTACACAACTCTGCTCAGATAAGGTTCTGAAGTCACCTGGCAAGGATCCATTGATGATAGTTCATATCAGCACAAATGACACTGCGTTGCGGGATATCTCTCAGATAGTAGCTGACTTCAGAGAACTTGGAAATATGCTGAAGAAGAAGAATGACCAAGCCATCTTCTCTGTGATCTTTTCTGTCCCTCAAGGAAAGGAACATAATGTAACATAAGAATGGCCACACTAGGTGAAATCAATCCTCCATCTAGCCCAGTGTACTGTCTTCTGACAGTGGACAGTGCCAGATGCTTCAGAGGGAATGAACAGAACAGGGCAATTATTGAGTAATCCACCCAGTGTTGTCCAGTCCGTGCTTCTGGCAGTCAGAGGTTCAGGGATACCCAGAGCATGGTGGTAGACTATCTTTGCTAAAAGCCATTGATGGACCTATCCTCCAGGAATTTATCTAATTATTTTTTGGCCTTCACAACATCCTCTGGCAAAGAGTTCCACAGGTTGACTGTGTTTTATGAAGAAGTACTTCCTTAAGTTTGTTTAAACCTGATGCCTATTAGTTTCATTGGGTGATCCCTTGTTCTTGTGTTATGTGAAGAGGTAAATAACACTTTTCCTCCACAATATTCTTGATTTTATACACCTTTATCGTATCTCCCCTTACTCATCTCTTTTCCAAGCTGAACAGTCTCAGTCTGTTTAATCTCTCCTCATATGGAAGCCGATACCCCTAATCATTTTTGTTGCTCAACTCTGTACTTTTTCCAACCTTAATATAGCTTTTTTGACATGGGATGACCAGAACTACATGTAGTAGTCAACATGTGGGCATACCAGGGGTTTATATAGTGGTATTATGATATTTTCTGTTTTATTATCTATCCCTTTCCTAATTGGGTCTAAGACTGTTAGCTTTTTTGACTGCTGCTGCATGTTGAGTGGGTGTTTTCAGCGAACTAGCCAGAAGGACACCAAAATCTTTTCCTTGAGTGGTAACCGCTAACTTAGACCCTATCATTTTGTATATAGAGTTGGGATTATGTTTTTCAGTGTGCATTACTTTGCACTTTTCATCACTAGAATTTCATCTGCCATTTTGTTGTTCAGCCACCCAATTTAGTGAGATCCCTTACGAGTATAAATTCAATCTAATTAGTATGACTGAAACCTGGTAGGATGATTCACAGAATTGGATTGCTAAAAATCAATAGGTTTTAACCTATTTAGGAAGGATTGAGTGGGCAAAAGGGGAGGGATTGACACTCCTACCTGTTTCTGAGTCACTGATAACTGGTAGAAAAATGATCTTGAATGCTTATGGATCAATGTCCTAACAGTGAAAGCACAAGATGGGGTATTAGTTGGTGTCTGCTACAGACTGCCAAATCACACAAGGGAACAGCATGACTACCTCTGCACACACCTATCTGCAATGTATAGGGGGGGAAAAGCTGCGTGATCATGGTGGGACTTAGTGACATATACTGGAGGACTCATACTGCCCATACTAAAATATCCTTGGAATTTATCAATATAATAGATGACAATTTCCTAACTCAAAAAGTGTTGCACCACCATGGGAGAATTCTTTATTAGATCTTGTCTTAACAGATAGAGGAACTGATCACATAACTAAAAATTATGGTAGTTCAAGTAATCATGATTTCATCACATTTATAATGTGTAACCAGAATAAAGTCCATCACAGTAATATATATGCTTGGTGATTTAGTAGGGCCAATTCCAAAAAGCTGAAAACAATTATGAGCCGAATCAGATGGGAGGAAGAATTTAATCAGAAAATTTTTAATCAGAAAAATATGCATAATAATTGGGAATAATTTAAGAACATGTTGTTAGATGTCCCAAAAGCAACAATCCCCCAATCAAGGAAAAAGCCTGTGCTGGTTAAAAAAATTACCTGGTTTAGAGGGGAAGTGAAGGCAACTGTAAAAAATAAAAAGATATTTATAACAAATGGAAGAAACAGAAAGTTGATAGTAATGACTATAAATCGGAAGTTAGTAATTGTAGAAAATTGATAAGGGAAGCCAAAGGAGGAAAGGCAAACTCTATGGCCAGCAGAGTTGAGGACAATAAGGAATTTTTAAAATATATTTGGAACAAACAGAATCCTGAAAATGATATTAGTCCATTACTAGATGGAAATGGTAACATTATCAATAATAATGCAGAAATGGCAGAAGTGTTCAACAGACGCTTTTAAAGTTAGACATCTTTAAATCAGCAGAGCTAAATAATTTGCATCCAAGAGTTTTAAAAGAGCTGGTTGAGGAGCTTGCTGGACCATTAATGTTGATTTTCAATAGATTTTGGAGCACTGGGGAAGTGCCAGAAGACTGGAAGAAAGCTAATGTTTATCAATTTTTAAAAAGGGTAAATGGGAGGACGCTGGGTAATTATAAGCCTGTCAGCCTGACATCGATCCCAGGCAAGATAATGAAGCAGCTGATATATGACTCAATTAATAAAGAATTAAAGGAGGGTAATGTAATTAATGCAAATCAGCATGGGTTTATGGAAGATAGATCTTGTCAAACTAACGTGATATATTTTTTTTGATGAGATTCCAAATTTGGTTGTTAAAGGTAATTGTGTTGATGTCACATACTTAGACTTTTGTAATGTGTTTGATTTGGTACTGCACAATATTTCAATTAAAAAACTAGAATGATGTAACATTCACATGACAGACTTTAAATGGATTAAAAACTGGCTAGCTGATAGGTCTCAAAATGTAACTGTAAACAGGGAATCTTCATTGAGCAGGTATGTTTCCAGTGGGTTCCCGAAGGGATAGATTCTTGGCCCCAGGCTGCTTAACATTTTTGTCAATGACCTGGAAGAAAACAAAATAATCACTGATAAAGTTTGCAAATGACACAAACATGGGGGGAGTGGGTAAATAATGAAGAGGACAAGTCACTGATTCCAAGTGATCTGGCTCACGTGGCAAACTGGGTGCAAGCAAACAATATGTGTTTTAATATGGCTAAAAGTAAATATGCATCTAGGAACAAAGAATGGAAGTTATACTGACAGGATGGGTGACTCTATCCTGGGAAGCAGTGACTCTAAATAAGATTTGGGAGTTGTGGCACATAATTAACTGACCATGGGCTCCCAGTGTGATGCTGTGGCCAAAAGAGCTAATGTGATCCTGGGATGCATAATCAGGGGAATCTCAAGTAGGAGCAGAGAAGTTATTTTACCTCTGCATTTGGCACTGGAATACAGAGTCCAGTTCCGGAGCTGACAATTCAAGAAGGATGTTGATAAGTTGGAGAAGGTTCAGGGAAGAGCCATGAGAAAAATTAAAGGATTAGAGAAAGCGCCTTAGAAAATAGACTCAAAGGGTATGTGTACCCTGCAATTAAACACCCACAGCTGGCCTGTGTCAGCTGACTTGGGCTTGCGGGTATTGGGCCATGGAGTGTTTTAATTGTGCTGTAGAAGTTTGGGGTCAGTTGGAGCCCATGCTCTGGAACCCCAGATGGGGGAGGGAAATAAACAGTATGTGATCATGTAATTAAAGATTGTATCATAATGGATCTGCACCAAAGGCCCAAGTTAAGGTTGCAAGGACAGCCTTAATAGTGGTATTTCTTAACTTTTTATTATGTGAATTTGCAACCTTAATAATGTTCTTTTAATGTCATTTTTTGTGTGTAATTACCTGAAGACTGCTCAGTGATTTCACTTGGAAGGTTATCTTCGAGTGGTCCAACCTGCCTTTGCAAGAGACTGATGTTTACTGCTGCTGTGCGTGTATTTTGAAGCCGAGTGTGCTGTAAGAAATTACTCAGACCATTAATTTTGGAAACGGGTGCTGGAGAGATCACGAATGTTAAGAATTCTAATTATATCAGATCTGGGAAATTTAATAAATATAAGACTTTTCATATGTGTCTCAAGGCATCATATTTGAATACTATGGGCATTAATTAAAATATCTGAAATTTTTAAAGACCCCCTCCTTTTATGTCTAGTGTTAGAACAGACACATCATTCTGCTAAGGCTACAAAAAATAATGTTCTTTGGGGCTGATAATCTCATTTATAATCATGGCATGGCAGGAGCAACCTTTTGCAGGAATTTTGTTTATGCTTCAAAAATTTCCCCTCTGATAATTTCTCCTCCCATACAATAGCTGGCCTGTTTTTTGTCTCCTCTGCAGTGCTGTAAAGATAAAAGTCCAGATGATTTGGCATTGTACAAGGGAAAAAAAACCTCTCCGGGTCTGATTAATGATGTTATCCATCTCAGAAGATAGTAATTCCCTCCTTTAGAGCCTAAGGGAAAAAATAGACTAACCTTTGAATTCATACTTCATCATCTTCCATTGGCATTTGTGGCTTTTCGCGGGACACTGGGGTCTGCAGCTCTGTTAGATAGTCACAGTGGTTGGGCTCTGAGCCAGCAACTATGGCGGCTTCCTCCCCACTGCTATTCAAAGCAGCAAATCAACAAGGAAAGAACAAGGCTGCTCTTCGCCGTTCTAATGTCTGCAGACCTGTCATATACTCTGCAGGGCTCCCTGCCTGCTTCAGAAGCTACCTGGTCTCAGCAAGGCCTCAGTATGGGAGTCCTGAATGCCTCACATACGCCCTAGCCTTCCTCTGAGACAGTGATGTTGAATAGTGTAACCACCTCAGGGACCCAGCAGCCATGTTCATGTTATCTGTCTGATTCTGGGGCTGAGGACTGGTCTCATCCATCATCGTTGATTGTACACTAAGGCTAGCACAAAGTATTAGTTAGGGGGACTGCAAAGTCTTTCCAGAACTTGGGAGTTCAAATGAACTAAAGAGCTTAAAAGCTTCCTTTTGTTTTTGACCTTAAATTCAGGGTGCTGGGTTTTTTGGTTTATGTTTGTTTTTAAAAAGAAGCATCTAAATATACAGCTACATGCTCAGTTATTAATGGTTGGACCTCACAGTCATGAATGCCATTCTCACTTTTTGGAGTATCTAATTAAAGGATCGGCGGAGGAATTGCCTTTTGTTGTTAAACTGCTCTGCTTGGTTTACAAAATGGAGTCTCTTTTCCAGCAGATGCAAACATAATGGATTATGTCTATCAGAAATCTCAGATGCAACCAGACTCATTGCCACCATTGGGTCACTGCAGAATTAGATGCAATGAAACATTAGGCACAATGAAGAAGCTGACATGCACTCGGCAGAATTTAAACAGATATTTTCTCCAGCGAAGACACAAAATGTATCTGTCTGAAAAGCGAAGGTAGCATTTTGCAGTGGATCAGAAAATGAATGTTTCTCCTAGAACAGCATATAAAAAAAGGGGAGGTTGCTTTTAATTTCAAAGAACTAGGTACAGTCCTCTCTGTCTCAAAAGTGTTGGGCTCAAAACACCTACTCCTGTTGGGATTCTGCACAGTGGTGCATTGCAGAAAGGACGCAGGTCACTGCTCCCTGCTGGTATTTCCAACCCCAGAATGAACATGCAGAATCAGCAGACTTCCTGGTTTGCTTGCGCATGTGTCTGCACTGGGCACAGCCAGGTGTCATGCAGGTGAAGCATACGGAGAGCCCAGAGACTTTTTTTTTTTTTTTTTTTTAACGTGGCTGAGTGCACAAAGAAGCCTGCTGATTTTGTATGTTCAGTGCTGCGGAGAAGAAAATCGATGTGGGAACTACAGACGGCTGCAATGGTGTACTGTAAAGTGTAACATTCGGCTTCTTTTTTGATGGAAACAGAGCTGATTTATTCTTAATGGCTTAGCTTTGCTGACTGTTAGATTTTGTTTCATTATTCAAAGGCAAACACTGAACAAGCATTTTCTGAAAGTGCCAGGCACTTTCGGGTGGGAGGAGGCGAGCTCCATTTGTGTGTCCTTCAGACACTTGTTTTATTTATTTCACAAGGTTTCAGGACACACTCTTCCTGTGGAATGCATCTGGAATGGAACTCTTTTCAACAGGCCTTTTACTCCTGATTTGGGCTGCTGTACTTTTTGTCTTGTGTTTCTTGTGTTACAGATCTGATCCCCCTTACCTAAGTATTTGTCTGGTTATAACTCTATTGTGACTTAGATACTGCACTCCCCACCCGAGAAAATAACAAAGAGCCAAGTTCTGGCTCTTCGCAAGTTTTCCCCCAAAAGGGCAATAATCCTGCTTTTGCCTGTGTTCCAAGCTGTATTCCTGCACAAACACCCCCAAAGATACCCTGCACTGTTCACCTTTGCAGACCAATCCTGCCAGTAGCAAATGTAATCCACGCTGGGGAGGTTGTGGAGTGGCAGCAGGGGACACACATTACACAGACACTGCCCCCTGAGCGCTGGATCTGAGTGCCTAGGCCTGCTCCAGAGCACACATCCACGCTCAAAGTGCAGAGGAGCTATGGAGTGTCAGCTCAGCCCCTTCTCCTGCACAGCAAAAGCTGGAGACTCCGTAACTGCCCAGGCTCCAGCAGAGGTGAGGGTGGGGAGAGAGGAGCAGGATTTGTGCAGGGCTATTAGAGGGACAGTTTCTTATTTATATGATTTCTCCCCCACCCAGCAGCTCCTCACCACCTGCCTGCAGATCAAGTGCAGTCCTTCATCACCAGGCCCAGTCGCCCCAGACTTGATTGGTCCTTTGCACACCCAGTTATCATGGTGGTAGGACGCCCATTTTACCTAGAGGATCCTAAAGCTTCTTCCAAGCTTCTGTACAAACACCAGTATATGCAGGACTCATTTCATCTGTCAGTGGAAATGCAGCCACCTTTAGGTGAAGCATGGCAGCTGCTAACCGTGCACACAGCCGCTCTCGTGTTTTACAACTGGAAGTGATGAATACTGTACCAGTCTGGAACTGCAGGAGGAGTCAGGTAGGCAAAATGTAGTTATCTCAGTTGGACACTGAGGCTGTCACCCCTTTTGCTTGCGGAGAGTGCCAGTGCATCTTTATTGACCACGAGTGGCTAGACATTTTTTGGCCTTTTTGTTTCCTCTTAGTTTAATTGTGTACTGTATTAAACCTATAGCCTAAATCTGTAAGGCTGAAATATGCAGAATTTAGCAATTTACCTGGCAGGTTTTAAGCACACAGAATGCAAATGGGTTATGTAAAGCTGCAAAATCTACACCATTTAAATTGCCCTGACTTCTGAAAACTGCAGGTGCCAGTACCTGAAATAAAGCCTGAAGGCTGACAGAGTATCTGAGGGAGGTCCTTTTGGCTCGCAAAGATCAAGCGCTAACTGAAAGTCAAACATACCCTTAGTTCTATTTTTTATCTCGTTTCAGTTTCACGCAAAATAATGTTGCCCTAGAAATAAAATTTCCCCATACATCTACCATAGCTGCACAATGCCAGTTTAGCGGAGTAATAAAGCAAAGCACTAGGTGCTTGACAGTTCTTTTTGTAGCTGTCTCAACATGCATCCTAACTCTAGAAAGCTATTACCATGTATGCCAATGTGTTTGGGTTTTTTTTCCTCCTTTCTAAAGCAGTTACATGACTTAGGAATTTGGTCATCCTTTCTGTTAGTAAGAAATGTATATAGGAAGAGGACACTGGTAGAAAATACTGTACATTAAAATGTAGCCAGCCGAGGACATTAGTAATGTGATCTACAGAGCGGTGCAAAATGAATTTTTATGATTTTCCCAGCTTAACATGGTAGCATTAATATTTCATTACTAGATTTCACTCTGATTTTGGTCCTGTTTCTGTCGCACCCAATTTATTGCTTGAGAAAGTTATTTTTAATCTGTAGTCGTAACTGAGAATAAACCCTTCGAAAACCTTCCCCAGCCTGGAATTTGCTTGCTATGTCTCATTATAGCCCATGTGATGCTGTATCCAACATCTCTGTTAATAGGAACAAAAATTACATAGCAATTTGCTGGGGTTTTTTAACTCTTAGTTTCTAACTCTAAATCCTGCATTCTTCAGTTTTCTTGTTTCTATAGGATAGGGATGGAGAAGATGTATGAAAGAGGTGATCCCAGGTACAGCAGTGATGGAGCATCAGCCACTGCAAGACTAATAGTTCATGGGCCTGGTTGAGCTTTGTCCTGCACAGTATCTGAGGTCACAGGGCAAAGATGGCTTTTCACTATCTTTGTGTCTCCCCGATGCTGTCATTTAGAATAGCCTCAGGGTTGGCACTAGCAGCCAGAGAAGAACAAAGGGCTTGTAACAGACTAGAGACCATAGCCCTAACTTGGTAACCTAATTGAACTTTCCAGGCCTAGTCTTGAAAGGTGCTGAGAACCTGTAACATCTATTGAAGTTAAGTGGAGAAACATGCTCAGTGCCAGGATTTGGTTCATTGTTACAAGGCATTTCCTGAGGTCTGGCATAAGTCATTATTCCTCCCCCCCTTTACCAGATGAAAAATGTCTTCCACTTCCTTGATGTCAGCTCCATTCAAACAGGTTTAGATGGCGATATCTCTCCTAGGGATATTTTTTCCTCCAATTCATGCATGGAGAATGCATTTACCTTGCTACATGTAATTTGTTCTTTTGACCTCTCCTTATAGGCCATTCCCTATGATCTCTTTACCAGCTTCACTGTCCTTCTCTAACTCCCCTTTCTCTGTGGAAGGGTGAGATTGTGCCTAACTGCTCTATAGGGTCACAAAAATGGGAGAGGAGGCAAGAAATTCCTTATCTGGCACCGCTGCAAAACAGGCAGGCAGGATTGCTCCATCCACCCCCTGGAAGACAAAGATGCCCCGAAGAAGTTATAACCTAGCCCACTCTAAGAATGGCCAACACAGCTGGCCAGATGCACCTGTGGATTATGTTACATTGCATGAAAGGGTACATATAGACCAGGGGTCGGCAACCTACGGCACGCGTGCCAAACATGGCACGCAAGCCGATTTTGAGTGGCACGCTGCTGCCTACCGTGGTCCCGGCCCCCAGCCCCACTCAGCCCCCCGGCCCACCACTCTCCCCTGTGGGGGCAGGAGGCAGAAGCTTGGTCCTGCGGCAGCCAAGCTTCCCTCCTCCCCAGCTTCTTCCCCCAGTGTGGTGCTTTCCTGCCCCTCCTCCTCTCCTTCCCTGCGCCAATCAGCTGATGGCCCTTGCAAGGGGAAGGGGGATAAGTGGCAGCGTGCTCGCTGCTCTGTAGAGGAGGCAGAGAAGAGGTCGGGACGGGGCCTTGGGGAAGGGGGTGGAACAGGGCATATCCCTTCCAGCCCCCTACCATGAGCACCCAATGAGCTGAGCACCCCAGCCCTCTGCCCTGACCCCTGAACTCCCCCACACACACACCAGCCTTCTGCCCTGCACCTCCACACACCTCCAGCCCTCTGCCCTGACTCCTGAACCCCCCCACACACCAGCCTTCTGCCATGTACCCCCCCACCTCCAGCCCTCTGCCCTGACCTCTGAACCTCCCCACACACCCAGCCTTCTGCCCTGCACCCCCGCACCCTCCAGCCCTCTGCCCTATACCCCCCCCACACACCCCAGCCCTCTGCCCTGAACCCTGCCCACACACACCCAGCTCTCTGCCCTCTCCCCTGAAGCCCCCCAGGTCTGGGGTCCTGGCTGCCGGCCCCTTGCCACCCGGCATCCTGGCCGTAGGCCCCGCTCAGCCCACTGCCGGCCCAGGTGAACAGAACCCCAGGCTGGCAGTGGGCTGAGGAGGCTGGCGGCGTAAGATCAGCATTTTAATTTAATTTTAAATGAAGCTTCTTAAACATTTTGAAAACCTTGTTTACTTTACATACAACAATAGTTTAGTTATGTAATATAGACTTATAGAGAGAGACCTTCTAAAAACATTAAAATGTATTACCGGCACGCAAAACCTTAAATTAAAGTGAATAAATGAAGACTCGGCACACCACTTCTGAAAGGTTGCCTACCCCTGACATAGACTCATAGACTTTAAGGTCAGAAGGGACCATTATGATCATCTAGTCTGACCTCCTGCACATCGCAGGCCACAGAATCTCACCCACCCATGTAGAAATGTGTTGCTCCCTAATTACAAGCCTTAAAAAACGGCAAACTGTTCCCTTGGCAATGAGGCAGGAGTAACCTTGTTCTAGCGCCTATGTTTGGGAAACTTATTTGGCTAATTTAATTGTTTCCTCGCAGCTGGCATTCACGCGCTCAAGAAATGGGTTTGTTATCTTATGTGCATGTACACTGCCTGGCCTTTTTATGCGCATAAAATGTAACCACTAAAAAGTGTTGTAAACAAAGCAAGGAGAAAAATAAAAACCCCCAAAAAAGTTTTCCTGGGAGGCTTTTTGCAAAAGGCTTGTAAAGCTCTCTGGCTACCAACAAACCTGGCGTTCTGTTTCCTTTCCTGTGTCGTCACCACACACCCACTCTTGTAACAAACCCCTGACCTATGCCTGAGTTATTGAAGTCCTCAAATCATGGTTTAAAGACCTCAAGGTGCAGAGAATCCTCCAGCAAGTGACCCATATGTGTTCCCTGAGCTAAATCAGAATCCTTCCCTCAGTTTTCCCTCGGGTGTTACAGCTCCCCACATACCCTTTTCATGAGCTGTGCCTGTATGACATGCCTGAGCCCATTGTGGGGCTCAAAAACTCCTAGTGTGGTCACGCCTACCCTATGTGTAGGGAGACTATTGTGTTTGATCTGCTGCCAATATGCGTGTAGCCCAATACAGCACTGGGATTTCTAGACACCACATCACGTTCCATGACTTGTTTCCATGATCACACAGAGGCCTTTCTGTGCATTACTGCTTTCTCCTCT
This sequence comes from Trachemys scripta elegans, assembly GCF_013100865.1. Taxonomy (NCBI): domain Eukaryota; kingdom Metazoa; phylum Chordata; order Testudines; family Emydidae; genus Trachemys; species Trachemys scripta. The sequence continues at coordinate 99,897,239 of NC_048305.1, read as the reverse complement.
CATTATTGTCCAAGGATGTTAGAATAAGGTCAGTTCCAGAAGGCATCACCAGGTAACCCCAAGGTTACCAGAGCAATTTTCTACAACATTTATTTACTATCTCCCCTAGGCAACTGATTATTTAGTGATACCTACAGTTGTTGGTTAAACTTTGTCAGATCTCACTGTATGTAATATACCTGCATTCTGGGGATTACTGTTGCTCAAAAACATCTGCTACGATCCTTTCTGTAGCAATTGTAGGAGCCTTTCTATCTGGAAGGGGCACATGCGCCAAGAGCTACAGCCAGCAGAGGAATGGTGGGGCACAGTATTGGCACCCGAAGCCTGCCTCCCACTCCTAACACTGCTGGTGCCACTGGCAAGAGTTAGCTGCGTGGCTGGGGGTGTAGGCAGTCCCAAGCAGACCAGATTACAGATGCAAACTGATGCAGCAGTATTACTCTGAGCCTCTATGGGAAGCAAACGTGAAGTGGGTCTGAATTTAGCCTCTTTACAATATCTTTAAATGATGCCCTGACTCAGAACCAAATGATCTAACTTGGATATTTATTGCATCAAAAAAGCGCTTCTAGTTCCTAAACTTTAAGTATATTCTGCGTACAGAAGACAAGTGGCAGGAGAGGATTTTCATGTGAAAGCACTCTCGCCTGTAATTTTTACCGAGCTGAGAAATGTAACATGTGCATGGAAATTACAAGCTACTATCAAAATTACCAAGACTAAAACTACCATTTTATCCTGCATTACAACAATTTTAACATTGTTAGAGGAATACATCTCAGCAATTTTAAAATTATTTGAGTCATGACAGAAAGACTCACAACTGCAATATTTATCTTTCAGTTTCATATTAGGATGTTCCTTAAGACTTGAGAGATGACATATAATATAACATTTTATGGGTGCCAGAGAAAGTTTCACTGACAAGTAGATTGGAACCATTGATTATGTATGTAGGATTTAATTTCATCTATTTTGTATTCATAGTACAATAAATAAAAAAGCCGTTAGTGGTCACTGCAGAATTGCAAAAACTACTACAAAAATTCAATTTATTGTTGCATTTTTTTTTAATGACAGGCTTTGGAATCCATTTGATTAAATTCTGCTTTCCAGTGGACTTAATGAGCATTTTAATTCTCAAGAGATTTCTATAGGCATAACAGGTAAGATTAGTCTATCAAGCCATAGCTGTGGTAGTTAGTACAAGGAGCTGACTCCTTTGAACATAAATAAAAATCATAAGTGTGTATGCATATATTTTAATATTGCTGTGATACATATTGGCAGACCACTAAATAGCCTGAAGATTTACCCTCCTGCTGCTGTATCCATTTGCCAATGTACAAAATTCCAAATAGTCCATCCGCATCTTTCAGGAATGTATTTCTGCTGAGTGGTTGAAGTGAGCCACCCTTGGGATGCTCTCAAAGAATCGTAGACATTTGAACATTGTGATGGGGTGTACAAATTCCACACTGGGCAACAAGCGGTTAATGAGCCAACGTGGGCTCCAGTGACCCTGCCTCATTACACCTGTGAGAGATGTCAGACTTGGTGGGAGGAGCTTAAAAGGGAGAAACCCAGCTCAGTTGAGGGCAGAACAGGGAGGAGAGTAGACTTTTGGCTCTGAGCTCCTGAAGAGTGGAACTGAAGGCAGGAACTCCTTGAATGGCTGTTGCCCAATGGTTTCTCCTGGAAGGGCCTGATGGTGACTCACTCTATTGACTTGGGAACTCGGTTTTACAGAGTGCCCTGTAAAAGGAAGAGAGCTTTGGGATGATGCATTTGTGTTAATTCCCCTTTTGTTCTGTTCATTGACAACTCCAGAAGGGGGCAGACTATCTGGAGCCCAGCCAGAGGGCTAAGCCTCTTGGGACTGGAACTAGAGCAGGAAAACCATCTGGACATCACAGAGCAGCAGCCTAGGTGAGTCTTGGGCCCTGCCCAGATCCTAGGGGGGACCCTGGGAAAGGAACTCTGGTGACAGACTGAACAAACCTAATAACTCACCCCAGCCTTCGCTGATGAGTTGTCTTAAGAGCCGGAAGAGTCTCTTTTGGCTGGTAAAGTGAGTTGCTAGAAACCTTCTCCTCCCTTGCACACCCTTGGCAGGAAGCTTTTTTTTCACCTTCCCACTCGTGCTGAGGTGGAGGTTTTATAAGGAATATCAGGCCACAAGAACATTGTGTTTGCAGCAGTGGGGCATGTAGTGCTCATTGCACTAATGCATTGTGGGGGATTTCCTGCACAGCTGTGAGAATGAGGAATTCTGGCAGCATGACACTAGGAAACCCACTGGTAGAAGCTGCTGGGGGTTGAGCTAATGGCAGCTGTAACTCTTGACAATGGTAGAGTGTTTGCTGACTTAGTAGTGGAAGTCCATTGGTATAACCTAGCTAGGCCAGATAGTGGAGAGAGTCTTAGGACTGCCAGGGAGACCTTGGGGTCTGAGAGGCACTTTATGTGGATCAAAATGGGGCCTCCACTGAGGGGACTCTCTTACTGTAAAAACTCTTTGTATCTGTCCCTAAAACTGTAACCTCAGGTTGATGAATCAAGCTGCTGCCCATGTGCCAATCTTATAACTTAGAATTGTGTTGCATCCTCCTTGTGGCTTGCTCACATGAATGTAATATGCCGGGGTGAATCCTTTGCTTCTGACAGAATCACCTCCATGTATTTCCTTAGTTTGCATTAGCCAATACAGCCTCTGTCATTCCGTTCAGTGGAATTAGCAGACTGTAAGATGCTCCAAGTGTTTTGCATAGCCTCACGGGTTTGGGGTTTTTTTTTTGATGTCTTTCTCAGCTAACCATACAATACAGTCATCACAAAACAGAGGGTCACGTTCTCCACTTGATGGGTGCCAGCCTCCCTCATTAATATCCATAGGCTTTAGGTATGCATCATGAGAAGAAAGCTTATTCTGTACATTGCATGTTCTGGTTGACTGATTTAGGCTCAAATCTGGCAATTGATTCTGCATAGGTGCTGCCTGACGAGGGGATTAGCACTGAAATTGACCCTGCTGGCTCGAATTTGGGATAGTGTGGACGCAATTCGATGGTATTGTCCTTCAGGAGCTATCCCAGAGTGTTCCATTGTGACTGCTCTGGACAGCACTCTCAACTCAGAGGCACTGGCCAGGTAGACAGGAAAAGCACCGTGAACTTTTGAATGAATTCCAGCATGGACCGAACGGGAGGTTCTGCATCTGAACGCTGTATGGGGAGATGAATCCATGCTATCCGAACTCCGTTCCAAAAGATGAAATGCCGGAATATTTGAAAAAATCTCCAAGGGCATGAAGGACAGAGGTTATAACAGGGACCGGCAGCAGTGCTGCGTGAAACTTAAGGAGCTCAGGCAAGCCTACCAAAGAACCAGAGAGGCAAACGGCCGCTCCAGGTCAAAGCCCCAGACATGCCGCTTCTATGATGAGCTGCATGCCATTCTAGGGGGTGCCCCTACAACTATCCCACCCCTGTGCTTCCGTCCTCCCCCACCCCTTCCGGGCTACCTTGGCAGTTATGCCCCCATTTGTGTGACGAATTAATAAAGAATGCATGAATTTGAAACAACAATGACTTTATTGCCTCTGCAAGCGGAGATCAAAGGGGGAAGGGGAGGGCGGTTGGCTTACAGGGAAGTAGAGTGAACCAAGGGGGCGGGTTTTCATCAAGGAAAAACAAACAGAACTTTCACACCATAGCCTGGCCAGTCATGAAACTGGTTTTCAAAGCTTCTGTGATGCACAGCGCGTCCTGTTGTGCTCTTCTAACCGCCTTGGTGTCTGGCTGCGCATAGTCAGCGGCCAGGCGATTTGCCTCAGCCTCCCACCCCGCCATAAACATCTTCCCCCTTACTCTCACAGATATTGCGGAGCACACAGCAAGCAGTAATAACAATGGGAATATTGGTTTCGCTGAGGTCTAACCGAGTCAGTAAACTGCGCCAGCGCGCTTTTAAACATCCAAAGGCACATTCCACCACCATTCTGCACTTGCTCAGCCTATAGTTGAACTGCTTCTTACTACTGTCCAGGCTTCATGAGCCATGGGAGCAAGGGGTAGGCTGGGGTAGGTTTGACCGCGTGGTGCTGCTGACGGGGAGAGCAGCCTGAGGCAGAAGCCTCCAGCTGGCATGATATTACAGGCAGGACTGAATCTCCATTAGACGAAACTTAAAGAAGAGAATGACCTGGAGTCATTCCCATTTTTGTCCAGGCGCCCCCGACCGACCTCACCGAGGCTGGCCAGGAGCACCCATGTCTGCCCAGGAGCCCCCGACCAACCTAACCGAGGTCGGCCAGAAGCACCCATGGGACGACGACGACGACGGTTAGCAGTCGTATTGCACCATCTGCTGTCCACAAGGCAAAGGGATGCTGCTGTGTAGCACTGCAGTATCGTGTCTGCCAGCAGCACCCAGGACACATACGGTGACAGTGAGCTGAGCGGGCTCCATGCTTGCTGTTGTATGTCATCTGCACGGGTAACCCAGGAAAAAAGGCGAGAAATTATTTTTTGCCATTGCTTTCATGGAGGGAGGGAGGCCTGATGACATGTACCCAGAACCACCCACGACAATGTTTTTGCCCCATCAGGCATTGGGAGCTCAATCCAAAATTCCAATGGGCGGCGGAGACTGCGGGAACTGTGGGATAGCCACCACAGTGCAATGCTCCGAAAGTCAATGCTAGCCTCGGTACTGTGGACGCATACTGCCAACTTAATGCACTTAGTGGGGACACACACAATCGACTGTATCAAATCGATTTCTAAAAAATCGACTTCTATTAAATTGACCTAATTTTGTAGTGTAGACATACCCTTAGAGACTCAAAGGCAAAACTCCCATTGACTTGAATGGGGCCAGGATTTCACCCTATATGACTATACATGCATTTGCTAGTACAGTGAAGATTTTTTTGATGATGATCACTTTGCATCTCTAAATTGAACTTGGGCGATAGGGTGCACAGCATGAGTGGCTTTTGAGAGTTTAATTAACCTGTGCTATTCAAGAATGAATACTAATAAATCCTAGCTTTTATATAGCACTTTTCAGGTGTAGATCTCAAAGCCCTTTACAAAAGAAGTCAATATCCTTATCCCCATTTCATAGATGGGAGAAACTAAGGCATAGAAAGGTGAACAAACTTGCTCATGATCACCCAGCAGGCCAGTGGTGAGCCAGGAATGTAACCTGCAACTCCTGAATCCTTATCCAGTGCTGTCTCCACTAAGCCATGCTGCTTCTCATGAAGTAAATATACTTCTGTTGCTGTAAGAAGTGATACACCCGAGATGTAAAGTTTGGATCAGAAATTGAACGTGGATCAGACTCTCTCCAACTATTTTGGGGGGGAGGCGGGAATTTGGTGTTTTATCATTTTTGTTGTCTCTAGTTGGATTATGTTACTTGTTCCCATAATACAAGACTGGGGGCTACCAAATGAAATTAATGGGCAGCAGATTTAAAACAAATAAAAGGAAGTTCTTCACACACACACAGTCAATTTGTGGAACTCCTTGCCTGAGGAGGTTGTGAAGGCTAGGACTATAACTGCGTTTAAAAGAGAACTGGATACATTCATGGAGGTTAAGTCCATTAATGGCTATTAGCCAGGATGGGTAAAGAAGGGTGTCCTTAGCCTCTGTTTGTCAGAGGGTGGAGAAGGATGGCAGGAGAGAGATCACTTGATCATTGCCTGTTGGGTTCATTCCCTCTGGGGCATCTGGCATTGGCCACTGTCGGTAGGCAGGATACAGACGGACCTTTGGTCTGACCCAGTACGGCCATTCTTATGTTACTTCTAATAGTAACCAATGGCCAATTTTTAAACAACTGAGTAGAGTCAAAAACAAAGGCACATTAAAAGAACAGATTAAATATAGCTTGTGCTTATGCTGATTTCCAGAAATAGGTTAATAAACACTGCCTAGATGAAAGGAGACTCAAGCATTAAAAAAGAAATCAAAAGGTCTCACTTAAGTAATTTTTTGGGCAGGAATCAAATTAACGAATATAATATGCATTGCTGACAAGGTGCTCAATCACTCTCCGCCGGGAGAATTTTTTTACATATATATTATGTATCTATATGTTGCTTCCATTACCACTTCATTTGATAATGATAAATGGCATTTTTAATCTGAAAGGAAAATAGTAAAAGTTCTGATTTGCAAGAGCAAGTTAGAATAAATTATATTATTCCGTACTGCAGCACTTTCTGCTCCCATAAAAACACTGGCTTTTAACTCAGGGCTCTGCTGTAAAAGGAAGGCAAACATTTTTTTCACTTCACTGACTATTTTCTTCCAATCTAATCTGTAAGCGGCACAAAATTCTGTTTGGCTGGGGTTTTTTTTAACGGGGGGAGGTTAAAAAGAGACAATAAAGAGACAACGGGATCGTGGCAATCTTTTCTTAAGCAATGTAGCATCTTAATTTCTAGTGAATTCAAACAACCTCCAGCTGGGGGCTGATTCTGTCAGTCTGTCTGTCTGTATCTATGTCTGCTTTTATCTCTCTCTCTAGGCATTCATCACTATGACTTTTGAGCCCCACTGAATAAACAGGAGTTCTGTAGGCAGAGTGGCTACAGAATCCAGCCCCTACTTGACGCTGATCGAGTCTGACACTGACAAGCACTTATACCCAATCCTCTAGCTCTTTGTATTTGGCCTTAGATACACGTGTTGTCTGGGAAAAGTTAAAAATAAACCATTTGGGTCTAAATTGTGGCCATTTCTCATGCGGTTCTGCTTTGCATGGGAGGGAGAGCACGGCTCACATCAGGGTCAGCCAGAAATGCTGTTAGCATGCTTGAGGGCACACATGGGTTGCTACCAAGATGTTTCCCCTCCTAGGAGCGGCTCACCTGAAAGGCACCAGGGTGGGATAGGGAGTAAGCAAAGCCAGGGGTCTGCCCCCCACTTTGTATTAGCCAGGAGAGCTGGCTGGCCACCCAGGCACAGGAATAGATACTGCGCCTTCGGGCTGGTCCAAAATTTTCCATAAACACTTTTTTCAATTGCAAATCAGGTTTCTGAGGAAGTGCGAACACTTGCTGAAAGTATCTGGATACCCTGAAAAAGTTCGTTTATTTATTTATTGAAAACCAAAATCTTGAAACCAAAAAGTTTTATCTGAAAACCAGTTTTCCAGGTTTGGGGTTTTCTAAATTAAAAGTTGAAAATTTCCGCCTTAATAACTTTGTGGGGGTTTTTTTCCCCAAAATTTATATGGTCTTCCCCCACTTTTCTGACCAACGCTGCTGCAACCTTTTAAGAAGTGTCACAAATTGCTCTTCCCCCTTGCCTCAGGGGAACTCCCTTAGGCCAAATACTCCCAAAGCTTCCCTAGGGCCTTTCCACCCTCCTGCAGCCCCTTACAGCAGATGGTGGGTAAGTGTTACAACCGAGCTCTTTGTTAATGAGCCTGAGAAATCCTTTGTTCTCATTCAGTCTGGTTTAAACAAGAACCAAGTCCACCAAAGCCAGTGGAATTGTGCAAGTGGAGGAAATGAGATTGGAATCACGCCCTGAGACATCAGAGTTTTGTCTCAGTAAAGCTGCCTGTGGCAAACCAATATTAGATGAACAATTATTCTAAGGTGCTGCCAAATAAAATGATCAGCCATTATACAGTATAATGCAATTTTTTTATATTTATTGATTTCCGAGGAGACTTGAAAAGTAGTGACTATCAGACTCAGTACAGCAGGAGATTTAGTGATGTGCTAATGTGCACCTTGGCTCTGAAAGCACATTCTTATCATTATTACAGTTCATAGTGACAGGTCAATACATCCCACCAACTATGCCCACTGACTAGGGCTAAGCTGGAAGCGTGTAAGTGTGAGCATCAACAAAATGTGGTAGCAATCAGAAAAGTGATGCAAGAAAACAATGTTATGAGATCCATATCTGAGGTCTCCTTGATTCTGTATTAAGTCTGCGTAGTTTGGAAGTCAAAGGATGATGTTTCTAAGCATCTCTGCAACCTCACTCTGGGCTCTGAAAGTCAATCTGTATCCTGACTTCCTCCTACTTCATCACCAATAATAAAGATTGAGCAATTAGCACACACATGATAATTCAGAGCAGAATACAAAGACTTCAGTGGGAGTTCACTTGAGCCCTTAGCTGATAATGTAAAAAGAAGAAGGGAATCCATCTCTCTCCCCCATAGCTATATTGACTTTGCAGGGCTAACATAACAGTGTTGTGGGATTTTGCTGATGGGAGCAGAAGCTGATCTTTTGAGACCAAATATGTCTTAAAGAAACATATAGAATATATCTGCTGAGTCAGAGGGTCCCACTTGTACACAGCCCTTCTCTGACTATAGTCACTCGGTAAGGTTTTAGAGGTTTGCAGTTTTTTAAATTGAGAAGAAAACAACAGGGCTCTAGATACTGCTTCTTGCTGCTGCCATTCAGTATTGCAATACAATGCATTCCTAAGGTACATTGATACCATCACATATTCCAAGAAGTGCTCTCAACTGCAATATTCAGTTCATTTAATAGGAAATCTATATTTCTGATATGTAAATATTCATCGGGGAGATAAATCACTTATTGGTTCTCCTTCAAGAGTGTGTTTGTTGGGACGAACGAGGTCAGTAGGGGGGTAGAGCGGAAGGGTGTGCGTTAGACACCTGAGGTAACCACCTCTGGCTTTTCATATAGAAATAACAATAACTAAAATATGTTAGGTTGATGATATCACTAGTGTATTCAACAGAGCAATGGTCTACTGACCACTTTTACCAGTGGAAGCAGTACAGGAGGGGTAACACTAGGTAAAAGAATGCTAGATATAGATAATGTATCAGTAGCATATGTTTTATACGTTGGACTTCTATGACTTATATAGTGAAGTAATAGGAAAATGCCCCCTTCCCGCAATATATATACAATATATAAGCATATTGGTTATAATAAATATTATCACACTCACGTCCATTCCACATGGGCTTATTGTAAGGATCTGTGGGTTTAGAGGCCGCGTTGTGGGGTCCTGGGCAACCACCATCTCTGCCTCGCCACTGGAGAGCCAAATGGAGCAGCATCCAACACTTGCTGGATGGTTAGGCACTGAACAAAGTTCTGTCCAAAGAGGCCAGAGTGACAGACCCCTACGGCCTGCCTGATTGGTCCACACCAACAATTTAAATGTGGACGTTGCCCCGGGAGCCAGCTGAGCAGTAATGCAACTTCTGGCTTGCTACTGCTACAGCTCTTGTCTTTTGTCCTGTCTTGCTCCTGATTCCTGCCTTCAATCCTGATCTGGCTTGACCTTGGTACCCTTCTCCTGGCTTGTCTTGGTAACTAGTCACAATCCCCGCCTTTGACCCTGGACCAGTGGACACTATCGGCCAGTCATCTATGCCCTGGCCATTTACCTATTGACTGAACACAAGACATCCTAGGGAAGTTAATGGGATTGCCCTTTGAATAAGGAGAGCAGACTTGGTTCTAACGCTCCAGTTCATCAAAACAATTAAGCATGTGCTTAAATTCCATCGAAGTCAAGCACGTGTTAACGTTAAGCATATACTTAAGTGCTTTACTGAATCAGGGTCTAAATCTCCGAAGTGTTGTACAAACACTAAGGCCTTGTCCACAGAGGGAAATGAACAGCACAGCTCTTGCAGAATAAGCTATTTCACAATAACTATTTGGAATAGCTCCCTGCCTGGACATTCTAGTCCAAAAGAAAAGTGACTTTATTCCAGAATAAATATTCTATTCACAAAGCACAATAATTATTCCAGAATAAAATTACTTTTATTTCAAAGCAGAGTTATTCCAGGGGCATTATTCTGGAATAGCTAAATTATGCCAGAATAGTTATGCCAGTCATTTTCCCTTGGGTAGGCAAGACCTAATTAATCCTGAAAATACCCCTATGAAATAAATATTCTCCCCAATTTTCAGATTTGGACATTGTATACACACTAAGATTAAATGGTTTAGCCTAGGCCAAGAGCCAGTTGTAGAGTCAGAATCTGAGCTCTGCGGCACTTGGGCCCGGATCCTCAGAGGTAATTGGACATTGTTCCACTCAGCGTTGCAATGTCTAACCCCTTGGTGGCCTGCCACCTGGTGGAACCCTCAGCCCAGCACCCACATACAATGCGTGGAGAATTAGGTGCCTAAGAAAGGATCCCCAGAATCCAGCAAGCTGAGGGGGGCCACCTGAGCTAGCCATGAGTGAAAGCCCAAAGAAAGGCACAGTGCGAGGAATGGGGCTTAAGTGCCTAGGTGACTGACCTGGTGTGCCTGGATGAGGAGCCATAGAAAATAAGAACCATAAGAACAGCCATATTGGGTCAGACCAAAGGTCCATCTAGCCCAGTATCCTGACTTCTGACAGTGGCCAATGCCAGGTGCCCCAGAGGGAATGAACAGAACAGGGAATCATCAAGTGATCCATCCCCTGTTGCCCATTCCCAGCTTCTGGCAAACAGAAGATAGGGACACCATCCCTGCCTGTCCTGGCTAATAGCCGTTAATGGACCTATCCTCCATGAATTTCTCTAGTTCTTTTTTGGACCCTGTTATAGTCTTGGCCTTCACAACATCCTCTGGTAAGGAGTTCCACAGGTTGACTGTGTGTTGTATGAAAAAATACTTCCTTTTGTTTATTTTAAACTTGCTGCCTATTAATTTCATTTGGTGGATCTTAGTTCTTGTGTTACGGGAAGGAGTAAATAATACTTCCTTATTTACTTTCTCCACACCAGTCATGATTTATAGACCTCTATCATATCCCTCCTTAGTCGTCTCTTTTCCAAGCTGAAAAGTCCCAGTCTTATTAATCTCGCCTCATATGGCAGCCGTTCCCTACCCCTAATCATTTTTGTTGCCCTTTTCTGAACCTTTTCCAATTCCAATATATCTTTTTTGAGATGGGGTGACCACATCTGCACGCAGTATTCAAGATGTGGGTGAACCATGGATTTATATAGAGACAATATGATATTGTCTGTCTTATTATCTATCCCTTTCTTAATGATGCCCAATATTCTGTTCGCTTTTTTGACTGCTGCTGCACATTGAGTGGATGTTTTCAGAGAACGATCCACAATGACTCCAAGATCTCTTTCTTGAGTGGTAACAGCTAATTTAGACCCCATCATTTCATATGTATAGTTGGGATTATGTTTTCTATTGTGCATTACTTTGCATTTATCAACATTCAATTTCATCTGCCATTTTGTTGCCCAACCAGTTTTGAGAGATCCTTTTGTAGCCCTTAACAGTCTGCCTGGGGCTGAACTATCTTGAGTAGTTTTGTATCATCTGAAAATTTTGCCACCTCACTGTTTACCCCTTTTCCCAGATCATTTATGAATATGTTGAATAGGACTGGTCCCTGTACAGACCCCTGGGAGACACCACTATTTACCTCTCTCCATTCTGAAAACTGACCATTTATTCCTACCCTTTGTTTTCTATCTTTTAACCAGTTACCAATCCATGAGAGAACCTTCCCTCTTATCCCATGACTGCTTACTTTGCTTAAGAGCCTTTGATGAGGGACCTTGTCAAAGGCTTTCTGAAAATCGAAATACACTATATCCACTGGATCCCCCTTGTCCACATGCTTGTTGACTCCCTCCAAGAATTCTAGTAGATTGATGAGGCATGATTTCCCTTTACAAAAAGCATGTTGACTATTCCACAATAAATTATGTTCATCTATGTGTCTGACAATTTTGTTCTTTACTATAGTTTCAACCAGTTTGCCCGGTACTGAAGTCAGGTTTACCAGCCTGTAATTGCCAGGTCACCTCTGGAGCCCTTTTTAAAAATTGGCAACACATTAGCTATCCTCCAGTCATTTGGTACAGACGCTGATTTAAATGATAGGTTACAGACAACAGTTAGTAGTTCTGCAATTTCACATTTGAGTTCCTTCAGAACTCTTGGGTGAATACCATCTGGTCCTAATGACTTATTACTGTTTAGTTTATCAGTTTGTTCCAAAACCTCCTCTAATGACACCTCAATCTGGGACAGTTCCTCAGATTTGTCATCTAAAAGGAATGGCTCAGGTTTGGGAATTTCCCTCACATCCTCAGCCATGAAGACCAATGCAAAGAATTCGTTTAGTTTCTCTGCAATGGCCTTATTATTCTTGAGCGCTCCTTTAGAATTTCTATCGTCCAGTGGCTCCACTGGTTCTTTAGCAGGCTTCCTGCTTCTGATGAACTTTAAAAAAAAAATTGCTATTACTTTTTAAGTCTTTGGCTAGCAGTTCTTCAAATTCTTTTTTGGCCTCCTAATTATATTTTTACACTTCATTTGCCAGAGTTTATGCTCCTTTCTATTTTCCTCATTAGGATTTAACTTCTACTTTTTAAAGGATGCCTTTTTGCCTCTCACTGCTTCTTTTACTTTGTTGTTTAGCCACGGTGGCTCTTTTTTGATTCTCTTAAATGTATCCCCCAAATTAAAAAACATAGTAAGTTGAGCCTCTATTGTGGTGTCTCTAAATTACTTTGCAGGGCTTTTACTTTTGGTGCTATACCTTTTAATTTCTGTTTAACTAACCTCCTCATTTTTGTGTAGTTCCCCTTTCTGAAATTAAATGCTACAGTGTTGGGCCACTGTGCTGTTTTTCCTGCCACCGGAATTAAATTTAATTATATTATGGTCACAATTACCAAGCGGTTCAGCTATATTCACCTCTTGGACCTGATCCTGTGCTCCACTTAGGACTAAATCAAGAATTGCCTCTCCTCTTGTGGGTTCCAGTACCAGCTGCTCCAAGAAGCAGTCATTTAAGGTGTCAAGAAACTTTATCTCAGCATCCCTTCCTGAGGTGATATGTACCCAGTCAATATGGGGATAGTTGAAATCCCCCATTATTATTGAGTTTTTTATTTTAATAGCCTCTCTAATCTCCCTGAGCATTTCACAGTCACTATCACCCGTCCTGGTCAGGTGGTCTGTAATAGATCCCTACTGCTATATTCTTATTATTCAAGCATGGAATTACTATCCATGGAGAGTCTATGGTACAGTTTGGTTCATTTAAGATTTTTACTTTGTTTGATTCTACACTTTCTTTCATATATAGTGCCACTCCCCCATCAACACGACCTGTTCTGTCCTTCTGATATATTTTGTACCCTGGTATTACTGTGTCCCGTAGATTATCCTCATTCCACCAAGTTTCTGTGACACCTATTATATCAATATCCTCATTTAATATGAGGCACTTTAGTTCACCCATCTTATTATTTAGACTTCTAGCATTGATATATAAGCACTTTAAAAACTTGTCACTGTTTTGCTGTCTGCCATTACATGATGTAATTGAATGGGACTTTTTTCTTTTGACTGTTTCTCATCAGATTCTACCTGTATTTGATCATCTTCCATCCTCTCCTCCTTATTAGGCCATAGGGAATCTCCATTTATAGATCCTCCCCTAAGGGATGTCCGAACCACGTGCACCTCCGCACTTGTCGGCTTTCCCCCAGCACTTAGTTTAAAAACTGCTCTACGACCTTTTTAATTTTAAGTGCCAGCAGTCTGGTTCCATTTTGGTTTAGGTGGAGCCAATCCTTCCTGTATTGGCTCCCGCTTTCCCCAAAGTTTCCCCAGTTCCTAATAAATTTAAACCCCTCCTCCCTACACCATCGTCTCATCTACAGATTGAGACCCTGCAGTTCTGCCTGTCTAACTGCCCTGCATGTGGAACTGGAAGCATTTCAGAGAATGCTACCATAGAATCATAGAATATCAGGGTTGGAAGAGACCTCAGGAGGTATCTAGTCCAATCCCCTGCTCAAAGCAGGACCAACTAAATCATGGAGGTCCTGGACTTCAATCTCTTACCTAGCAGCCTAAATTTGGCCTTCAGGACCTCTCTCCTATCCCTCCCTATGTCATTGGTACCACTGGCTCCTCCCCAACACTACACATAAGCCTATCTAGATGTCTTGAGAGATCCGTAACCTTCGCACTTTTTGATAGATCCCTCTGCTTGGGATCCTCGACCATGAACGTTGCCCTGGAGTTAAGTAGCTGACCTGTATGAGGTGCCTAGGTAGCATGTGCCGCAGCAACTGAGTCCATCCCCCTCTCCACATATTGAATAGGAGTCAGACCTCTCTCATGCTTGCCCTGCCTTTCCATGGGTCCCAGACTGTCTTTTGTGCAGTTTATCTGCTGCCCCCTACCTATTGGTGGGCTGCATCTGGCCCTCCTACTGCAGAGTCTGACGGGTAATAGGTCTTAGGCATGTATCAGAGGGGTAGCCGTGTTAGTCTGAATCTGTAAAAAGCAACAGAAGGTCCTGTGGCACCTTTAAGACTAACAGAAGTATTGGGAGCATAGCTTTCGTGGGTAAGAACCTCACTTCTTCAGAAGCAAGGTCTTAGGCATGTTCAGAGCACACCGATAGGACTGGGCCCTGCCAGCATTCCCCTCCCTAGCCTGAAACTCCTGCTTCAGAGCCTCCAGGACTTTGGCTTGAGCCATGGCTCCAAGCTACTCCTTAGCTGTGGGGGCAGCATTGGGGCTTAGATGGCTTTGTAACTGATCGAAATTTAGGTATTTAGTGAATGTAGGCGCCTAAATGTCAGTGGCACCTAAATGGTGGACTCAGACCAATAGGCACCTAGATACCTTGGAGGATCTGGGCCTTGGTCCCAAAACCCAGTCAGTTCACTAGGCTATGCTGCTCGTCGGGAATTCATTTAAGCACTTTTACCCAAACTACTCTTCTCCCTGACAATTCACACTATAGTGTATTTTCCCTTCACACTAAGAATTAACTAACTCATTTAAAATTAAGATTAGAACTATTTTAAGACTAGAACACAATTATTTCCCTGCTTTGCATAAAGCTTTGGTACCACTGAGAAGGCTATCACTTGTCCTAATGTCTAGAGAAGATTATTAATGTCCCACATCTCCGGTCCCGTGGTATTAATTTAAAACCAGATCACTGAATTTGCCACTCCAGGTAACAGTAATATGTTACTGAGATAAGTGAGTTATTTTTATCCCTTTCTTTAGTAAAGAATTCTGTATGTGAAGAAATGTGGCCATCCTAACCTGAGGAATACTTCGCTTTCAGTACAAGAGGACACAAAACAATACAGCCAAATCTATTCTTCATTCTTATTGGACTATGCAGTGGGTTTTTACCCAGATGACCACTTTGAAGTATATAACAAATTGCACAGTATGTGGTAAGATATATAATATGTCTAGATTATGTAAGTTTGAGCGATAATTAATTAATAATTAATAATTGAGCTCTTGTCTTCTGAATCATTTGGAATATTTTATCTCTTTATTATTAATTGAATGGCAACTTTCTCTAGCAAGCAGAATTAGAGCTGCTTAAAGTGACTGATGTTTATTAAAATAGAGGGTGGAAAGTGTTAATTTAATACAAACGCTATTCACCCTTCACCACTGTACATCTACCCAGCATCGGGCCCAGTTACCTGGGCTAGGTGCTGGGATCTGACTGTACCACTTATTGTGAAATCCAGATTCTCACACACTCATGACTGTATATGTAGTGTGTGAAATTATAAGCATGCAGGGGGGGAAAGCACCATGCCCTAAATAGCTAAGACACATGAAGGTACGATATTATATTAAGCTTCCATTTATAAATAGTTGTTATAAATAATAGCAAATGATTAATGGATGTTTAATGAAGGGTTACTCAATTATTACAAATTATCCTAAAGTCCAATGGGTCAATAGGTTGCGTATAGCCATGGCTTATAACTATCTATAACACACACAACTTGTGTCATAACATGCTTATAACAGCAATTAATCATGTATTAACATGTTAAAATGGAACCTTTATTTCAAAGTGTCACCCAGATGACTATTCCTGGCAGGGTAATAAAGCACCCTAGATCTTCAAAAACATTATTTATGCTTTGTGGCAGATATGTCAATTTCCTTCAATATCTTTGAAAAGCCTTTTTTAATTTAGTTTAAGTATCTTTGGAGTCAATTGTCTTAAATGCAAAGGTTCTGTATTATTGTGGGCCTGGATGCTCAAAGGATTAAATTGCATGATGTGGCAGACAAGAATGGTCTTTTGAGACAATACATGTAAAGTGGATTTTTTGGGAAATAACTTGGAGAGGTGAATGCAAATTCCTCTCTCTCCACCTCCAACCCCAGGTTCTGAAAAAAACTCAGTCTTTTCAATCTACTTGCCTATAAGCCAGGATGGGCAGGGATGGTGTCCCTAGCCTCTGTTTGCCAGAAGCTGGGAATGGATGACAGGGGATGGATCACTTGATGATTACCTGTTCTGTTCATTCCCTCTGGGGTACCTGGCATTGGCCACTGTTGGAAGACAGGACACTGGGCTAGTTGGACCTTTTGTCTGACCCAGTGTGGCTGTTCTTATGTTCTTATGTTAAAGACTGAGCAGAAGTACAGATTGCATCAGAGTCCCTAACTGATGGAAATAAGTTTTAATAGAAGTTCAGGATAGTTATTTGTTCGAAATATTCCACTGAAATGAAGCCCTGGCCAGCCTTAGGGAAATGTAAGAGATGTTGGGCTGGCTGCATTTGCCAAATACCTGGTAATTGAAACACTTCCTTGTTCTTATGCCAAGGAAGGGAGCTTTGCCTGCTGATTGCTATATAAAGTGAAGGCTAACATATTAATGGGGATGCTAGTTCTGAGCTAAAGCTGTTATGAACTTGTAAACACGGAAAAACCCCTTGGTGGGGTTTAAAGGACTGACTTCTACCAGAGCTACTGCTGATATTTGTGAGGGGAGGAGTTCTCTAGTAAGTTATTAGCATGTGTGTAGATCAGGGAGGGCAACCTTTGGCACGGGGCCCATCAGGGAAATGCGCTGGCGGGCCGGGACACTTTGTTTACCTGCAGCCAATGGGGGCTATCGGAAGTGGCAGCCAGCACATCCCTCGGCCCATGCCGCTTCCCACAGCCCCAAAGGTTGCTGATCCCTGACCTACACACATGCTAATAACTTACTAGAGATCTCTTCCTCACATTTATTTGATCGTACACCTCCTTCTTTGTGTCTGTAGTAGTTTATGCCTCCCCCTGCCTCACAAGCCTATTGTAGGGGGGTCACGGTATTGCCACCCTTACTTTTGCACTTCCTTCAGAGATGCTGGCAAGGTGCCCAGCTCTGAAGGCACTGTCGATGCCAGCAGCAGCGCAGCATTAAGGGTGACATGGGCTATTCATTGCTGTGATTAAAATGTGTGCAGTAAGTTTGTTTTTTTCCTAAAGATTCTCACACCGCCCCCCACCCCAATATATTCCATGCCCCGCAGGTGAGGGTGCCCCCTGGTTTGAGAACCTCTGCCTTAGTGGACCACAAGGGAAAAATACAGGTGCAGTTGCCCTGAACCGTGACAATGATCACAACAGCCCTGTGCTATAAATGAATAAAGCACTGTGCCTGTACAATAGATGGCCAAACCGAGGCAGAAGGATTGTGACCTGCCCAAGGCCACAAAGGCCTGATCTCCATTTCTGCCATTGCTGGAGCTGCCCTAGTGTAAACCCATTCTCCACTTTGAACTTAAAGCAGCCAGAGAAATCCTCCTTTGGAGAGGAAATACCCAGGTATAAAAAGCTGCTGACGGTGGCTCCTTCACCAGCTCTGCTGTCTCCTGCACCAGAATACCCCCTTCTTAAGGGGAAGCAGAGTATGTGTCTGAGGAGGAGGCTCCCCTATGCCCAATTCTCCACTTTGGACAGGCCTCTGCCACCAGTGGTGTAAATTAAAGTGCTGTGCCAGGGCAGTGGAGAATCAAACCTCTAGAGTAGGCGAGGACCTCTGCTTGAAACCAGGGTCAACTCCACCTATGGAAATCACAGCTTTCCTTGTCTACAATAAGGGTTTTATACTGGTGCAACTACATTGGTGTAATTACACAAACGGGTGTAACTGGTACTAATGCCCAATGTAGATAAGGCCTGAGTGTCACAAGTGGGCTAAAATTCAGGAGTTCCTGGCTCCCTATGTCTTGTGTTCAAACCTCCTTACCACCTGGGTAACAATTAGAGAAGTCCTGCAGCTTTTTCAGGCCCTACACGGTACTCTCGAGTGCTTGTGGCTTTTTGTTCTCCCTGCCAAATGATCACTGTTCTCAGCTACTGTACATGGAAACTGGCTTGTCTTGGCGAGGGCCATTTTTGCAGACATCACCGAGCAGGAGATGAAAGCTTCCTTTCCTTGTAGCATGGCATATGGTCCACCACAACACCCAACAATTACAGGCAGAGCAATTTTCCAGACTCAGCCGAATCCCTGCATAATTGTCAGCAATCAACATAGTAATTAATAAATTATTTTGAGTAAAACCATTGGGGCAAAAATTATTTCCCTAGACCAAAAATTATATTTTCTTGCCAGTCATGGCTTTTGTAACTAAAGGTAACAGTTCTTACACTCCTCAGCAATTATACACAAATGCATCCAGTATTAAATAATATGTTCATGCTGTGTTTGACTATAGAGCAATTTCAGCAGACTCCTTCCTTGTTTTCCAAATTACAACCAGTCACTGACACATTTTTTTAAACCGATAATGAAGGATAAAATGTTTACATTAGGTCATGTCACTATGATGTTCCATTGACCAGAAATGCACCTTAAAGGAACGTATCCTATATTTCATTTTGACGATATTTTCGTGCTCTTCCACTCAAATGATCAGTTATGTACAATATCTATTTTTAATTTAAAAGTACAACCCTGAATAATTGAGTACCATAGAGAATACTAATGCGTGGAGTAAAGTGGGACAAATAGACTTTGTCTATAAGATTTCTATGATCCTCGCTGTGTTAATATGAGCGTGAGTTCGTCTGGGTATTTACATATTAGATGTGGTGAGCAATAATACAATGAGAAGTTATTTTTGCATTAATGTTTCTCTTTCAAATAAGACCAGTTCCTGAACTTGTCAAACATAAATGCAAAATTATGAAAAACAATCCTAAGCTAAAACTCAGGTTATTAAAATGTATGGCAACTAATTATTGATCTGATGCTATTCTGCATAAAGAAGACATGCTTGGCTGAACAGAAATATTTTAAAATCATTAATATACATGTGTTTATTTTACTGAGTCTAAATTGGAAGTGGTAGATTATTCTTATTGTCTAACAAATTAGGCTGTGTGACAGGACTGCTGTACAGTCCTGATGTATGATTTCTTTCTCCTTCTCCTTATTAATTTCTGTCAAATTAAAACTAAAACACCATTGCAAACCTTGAACAGCCATAATATGAAAATCAAATGTGAATAGCTATTAGAAAAACCTAGTACCTCAGATTGCTCCAGGCAAACACAGAGATACAATACTAAACACTATCTTTGTATAAGAAAGGAGGAAAAAACTCTTATGGGACATGCTGCCAGTTGAAGCTAAAGCCCTGTCAAAACAGCAGTTCTGCTGTGGGAACATTCTAAAATCTTTGTGCAGCTGGGCGGGTTTTTTTTTTTCCCTCTTCAGTTTTCCCCTTAAAACGAAAATCTAAGTGAAATTCTGTTCACTGCAGATTTGCCAATGCATCATGTCACTCTAAGGACAGATTAATAATTCCTGAATTTATTTCAACTGAATTTCATGGCCAAGATATCTTGTAACTTTACACCTCCTCACAATGACCTTTATACTGCACTTATTTTACCAAATATCACTGGTAACATTTTTTCCATTCCAACAAGCTTCAGGGTATATATATCGTGCTATTACTTTGGAATTACAATGGTGTAGAGCTCTCTGTAAATAATCAATGACGTGTAGCTCATTCGTTGTAAAATTCTGATGAGCATTAATACCGAAGACTGTTCATCTTTCATGCATTTTGTGTAACTCTAAGTTAACCTTTACAGAAGGTACATGCTCATTTCGAGGAATCTCTCAAGCAGCTTTACTAATCTAACCTTGGATAATCACAGATATATATTGTAACAACGGCTGTGTTTGGGCTGCGGGTTTTGACTTCCAAATGGAAAGTGCTGTAACAGAATGCAACGCTGGAGGTTGAACGGGACTAGCTGTCAGTTTCAAAAGTTCTTTCTTAACTCCTTTAGAGTCAGAGTCTGAGCAACAGACTCTGAGAAACCCCCACTGTGGCTCATGAGGGTGGCACAGGCTAATCCCAGAATTGAAAGCTTTCATTGGCAGGAAACCTCCTATTGCCAGTCAATGAGATATGACACAGCCATAGGTGTCAAGCAAATCAACAAATTCCTAAACTTGTCCTCCAGAAGTGTGCTGAATATTTAAACCATCGATGACTGAAGGTAGATTTTTCTAGCATAATGACCATTGTTGTCAGTGGTTATACCATTCTGGAAGATCTAAAAATTAAGCTTTCTGGAGCCAGCCTGTTGCCATCTAAGGTCAGGTACAGCCTAAGGGCTTCTGTTCTCCGGTAGTGTCCATGAGATGGCAGTTCCATTTTTTGAGAAGGAAGGATATAAATCCAGTTATGCTAGTGCAAGTCTGGTGAAGTATCATTTGCTATCTTCACTGGTGCCTGTCCTCCTGGCCTCACATTTGGCACTGCATTCAAAGCTACTCAGGGAATAGGGCTAGGATTACCAGAAGGAAACCACACAATTCAGATGTCTCATTAGCTACATCTATTGTAGACAAACCTAATGTTCACAGTTATGATGCCTCTGTACCTGACTCTGATTTGCACACCGGACCCTCTGAGTTTATGATCTGCTGCAGTCTGCTTTCTGGTCTTTTGTGGTTTCCTAACCTCTGTTTAGGCTGTGGAGTTTGGGGTGTCCTTGATGTTATGTCTGTGTCACTCATTGCTGTTTCCTTAGATTTATGCTGCTGTTGGCTCTTCTGTCCTGGACCATTCTGTCCTGCATAGGGTATCCTGTTCTTCTGCCATTGTGTCCATTGGCTTTGCAGACACTGACCTATCTTCAAGTCCTTGAACCCAGAAGTCTTGACCCATGGACATACCAATGAGAAGACTTTCTGTGGGGAAGAAAACACCGTTTTTCCTCACATAATTTTCCCCAAGTCATTTCTTTAAGTGGCAAAGATTGTTCCCCCTCTCTCCACCCTCCCCACAGCCCCATGGAACAAGCAGTAGTTTCGCCCCACAGAACCCTATGATCTAGACCAGTGTTTCTCAACCTTTTTGATACCAGAGACCGGCTTGCTGCCTTCCTAGACTGTGTCAGGGAGATCTCAGAGACCAGCGCCAGTCCACGGACTGATCATTGAGAAACAATGATCTAGATTTTCTGCCTATCCTCTTCCAATTTCTCTAAAGCCCTGAGCCTCCATGACACATCTGAGACCCTCTGTCTCCCTCACCCCACTTTCTGACAGCAAAGCTCTACTGGAGTGAAGATACTGGAGTCACTATGTAACCTTGGGGTAAATCACTATTATACCTTTCTTTGTGAGGTGTAAAATCATGCTGGACTTCTCTGAAAGCTGGTCATTGTTTCTCAACTCAGTTTTCTAGGGGTAGTAAAAATAAATGAAAGGCTTTTCATACTACTAAGTAGAGCTATAACCCTTAGAATACTTGCATCATTTCACACAGCCTACAAGACTGTATTTAGATTTCCCTTGTTCACCTAGGTTTACAGTAAAATACACCTGGTAAAATAGAAGTGTATGTCCTACAAACCATATTCAAAAGTACCTTAGAGAGCAGAATAAAACATGACAGAGTATAAGTTAAAGGAAGCACTGAGGTAAACATGGTGCCCAGACCTACAGAACTTGGTTGAACAATTGTCCAAACTCATCCCATTTCCTCTCATTCTCAGCAATTACACATTAACCATTTATAATTCCTAGCAATAAATTCCAGCAGGTCTCAGCCTTACTAGACTGGGAAAATGAAGATTATTCTTACAATTTATTTGTACTGCAGTAGCATCTAGGAGCCCTTGTCATGAACTGGGACACCATTATGCAGGCGTCTGTACAAACCTTGAGATAACTGAGTATATTACCCTTATTAGTGACAATGTGTGCACCTTTAGGAATGTTTGAAAACTTTAAAAGCTGGCGTCACAATGGTTAGCAGTTTCTTTCCCCTCTTCTCTACCCTTTCCCAGCACCGACAGTTGACTCTGATGTAGTTAAACATGAAGAAGCAGGAATAAATACTTTTTTAAAGGATCATATTCTCAACTAGTGTAAATCAGTTGAGGTCAATGGAGCTACACTGATTTACATCAGCTGAGGATTTGGTCCCTATATTATAATAGGCCCATATTTAAGCTAATAGAAGAAAAAACTACAAAATGCGTCTCCAATAACACTTGTTAAAATTTTTACATGAATCTCCAAATTCGGTTTCACAAATATTTTGAACCTCCACCCTAAAGAGCTTATTGAATTGTGCAAATTGTGCTGTTCTTTTGGTGTAATAACTTGAGAGCTCTTACTGAATCAACTTTATAATGAATCCTTTCAAATCCTGATGAAAATGGTGCACTTACTAAGGAACTTTGCTTGATTTTGAAATTAATGCGGTAATTTAAAACTACTTTGGTAAAAAAGGTTTAATGACAGCTGAATCCTCAGAGAGGACAAAATATGGAGCCTCTATGAATAAAGAATTTGCTGCTTCTGCTCTTCAGGCCGAGCTGATGGGTAGTATCTTCCAGGACTGCTATTTGCTGTCATATAACAAGTGTTCCAGTGGTGCTCTTGATATGGTGGCAAGATACTATACCAAACCTACTGACCAAGCAGTCAATGGCAAAACTCCCTTTGACTTCAACTGCACCAGGTTTCATCCATTGCTTTATAAAGCAGCGCACAAGCGACCAGGGAGCTTTTGCGAACAGGGGCTGCTAACAGGGAGTTTCGCAAGGGAGTTTGGAAGGGAGCGGGGGTCCCTTTATTCCCCTTAAAACCTATAAACCAAACTACATTCAAAACCTTTTGCTTAAACAACCCTTTAATTAACTAGGAGACAATGCAGGCAGAAGCCCAGCTGCAGAGTGGGGCTATCCAGCTTATTGCACTGAGTGCAGCATGTATGATTACCTGCCCTGTGGGCGGGTGGCGTATGTGTGCATTTGGTGCAAGGAGCTCCTAGCCCTTAGAGACCACGTACGGACTTTGGAGGCCAGGGTGGCGGAACTGGAGGAGCTAAGGGAGGCAGAGAGGTATGTTGATGAGGCTTTCTGGGACACTGTAGAATTGTCCCACCTCCAGTCAGACAGCCCCTGTGCTGTTGAGGAGGATGAAAGGCCCAGAGAAGCAGAGCAGTCAACGGGAGCAGAGGGAAACCTTCCCATAGTTGGGACCCTCCTTCCAGATGGTACTGGGGTTGCCTCTCGCACTGAGGTTACCTCTCCAGGGGAGGGAACTCCAGTTGCTAGGAAAAGGCAGGTGTTAGTAATGGGAGATTCGATCATTAGAAACGTAGATAGCTGGGTTTGTGATGACCGGGAGAACCGCATGGTGACTTGCCTGCCTGGTGCGAAGGTTGCAGATCTCTCGAGGCATCTAGACAGACTTATGTGTAGTGCTGGGGAGGAGCCGGTGGTCGTGGTACATGTAGGTACCAATGACATAGGGAAAGGTAGGAGAGATGTCCTGGAGGCCAAATTTAGGCTGCTAGGGAAGAGACTGAAATCCAGGACCTCTATGGTGGCATTCTCAGAAATGCTCCCAGTTCCACGCACAGGGCCAGGCAGAGCTTCAGAGTCTCTATGTGTGGATGAGACGATGGTGTAGAGAGGAGGGGTTTACTTTCATTAGGAACTGGGGAAACTATTGGGATGGAGGGAGCCTATACAGGAGAGATGGGCTCCACCTAAACCAAAGTGGAACCAGACTGCTGGCACTAAACATTAAAAAGGTTGTAGAGCAGTTTTTAAACTAGGAGATGGGGGAAAGCCGACTGCTGCAGAGGAGCATGTGGATCGGACAGAGACTTCTCTTAGGGGAGAGTCTAATGATAGAGAATCTCCAGGTTATAGTCAGGAGCAGAGGATGGAGGAGGATAATGTAAGGGCCAGATCAGATGATAAACATTCACATAAAAAAAAATTTAACACATCAGAAAAGGGCAGACAAATAAACAGTGACACGTTTTTAAAGTGCTTGTACACAAATGCTAGAAGTCTAAATAATAAGGTGGGTGAACTAGAGTGCCTTGTGATAAAGGCGGATATTGATATAATAGGCATCACAGAAACCTGGTGGAATGAGAGCAATCAATGGGACACAATCATTCTGGGGTACAAAATATATCGGAAGGACAGAACAGGTCGTGCGGGGGGGGGGGGAAGTGGCACTATATGTGAAAGAAAATGTAGAATCAAATGAAATAAAAATCTTAAGTGAATCCACATGTTCCATAGAATCTCTATGGATAGAAATTTCATGCTCTAATAAGAATATAATATTAGGGATCTATTATAGACCACCTGACCAGGACAGTGATAGTGATGATGAAATGCTAAGGGAAATTAGAGAGGCTATCAAAATTAAGAACCCAATAACAGTGGGGGATTTCAATTATCGCCATATTGACTGGGAACATTTCACTTCAGGACGAAATGCAGAGATAAAATTTCTCGATACTTTAAATGACTGCTTTATGGAGCAGCTGGTACGGGAACCCACAAGGGGAGAGGCAACTCTAGATTTAGTCCTGAGTAGAGCGCAGGAGCTGGTCCAAGAGGTAACTATAACAGGACCGCTTGGAAATAGTGACCATAATACAATAGCATTCAACATCCCTGTGGTGGGAAAAACATCTCAACACCCCAACACTGTGGCATTTAATTTCAAAAGGGGGAACTATGCAAAAATGAGGGGGTTAGTTAAACAGAAGTTAAAAAGTACAGTGACTAAAGTGAAATCCCTGCAAGCTGCATGGACGCTTTTTAAAGACACCATAATAGAGGCCCAACTTTAATGTATACCCCAAATTAAGAAACACAGTAAAAGAACTAAAAAAGAGCCACCGTGGCTTAACAACCATGTAAAAGAAGCAGTGAGAGATAAAAAGACTTCCTTTAAAAAGTGGAAGTCAAATCCTAGTGAGGCAAATAGAAAGGAGCATAAACGCCGACAAATTAAGTGCAAAAATGTAATAAGAAAAGCCAAAGAGGAGTTTGAAGAACAGCTAGCCAAAAACTCCAAAGGTAATAACAAAATGTTTTTTAAGTATATCAGAAGCAGGAAGCCTGCTAAATAACCAGTGGGGCCCCTTGATGATCGAGATACAAAAGGAGCGCTTAAAGACGATAAAGTCATTGCGGAGAAACTAAATGGATTCTTTGCTTCAGTCTTCACGGCTGAGGATGTTAGGGAGATTCCCAAACCTGAGCCGGCTTTTGTAGGTGACAAATCTGAGGAACTGTCACAGATTGAAGTGTCACTAGAGGAGGTTTTGGAATTAATTGATAAGCTTAACATTAACAAGTCACCGGGACCAGATGGCATTCACCCAAGAATTCTGAAAGAACTCAAATGTGAAGTTGCGGAACTATTAACTAAGGTTTGTAACCTGTCCTTTAAATCGGCTTCTGTACCCAGTGACTGGAAGTTAGCTAATGTAACGCCAGTATTTAAAAAGGGCTCTAGAGGTGATCCCCGCAATTACAGACCGGTAAGTCTAACGTTGGTACTGGGCAAATTAGTCGAAACAATAGTTAAGAATAAAATTGTCCTACACATAGAAAAACATAAACTGTTGAGCCATAGTCAACATGGTTTCTGTAAAGGGAAATCGTGTCTTACTAATCTATTAGAGTTCTTTGAAGGGGTCAACCAACATGTGGACAAGAGGGATCCAGTGGACATAGTGTACTTAGATTTCCAGAAAGCCTTTGACAAGGTCCCTCACCAAAGGCTCTTAAGTAAAGTAAGTTGTCATGGGATAAAAGGGAAGGTTCTTTCATGGATTGAGAACTGGTTAAAAGACCAGGAACAAAGGGTAGGAATTAATGGTAATTTCTCAGAATGGAGAGGGGTAACTAGTGGTGTTCCCCAAGGGACCAATCCTATTCAACTTATTTATAAATGATCTGGAGAAAGGGGTAAACAGTGAGGTGCCAAAGTTTGCAGATGATACTAAACTGCTCAAGATAGTTAAGACCAAAGCAGACTGTGATGAACCTCAAAAAGATCTCACAAAACTAAGTGATTGGGCAACAAAATGGCAAATGAAATTTAATGTGGATAAATGTAAAGTAATGTACATTGGAAAAAATAACCCCAACTATACATACAATATGATGGGGGCTAATTTAGCTACAACGAGTCAGGAAAAAGATCTTGGAGTCATCGTGGATAGTTCTCTGAAGATGTCCGTGCAGTGTGCAGAGGCGGTCAAAAAGGCAAACAGGATGTTAGGGATCATTAAAAAGGGATAGAGAATAAGATTGAGAATATATTATTGCCTTTATATAAATCGATGCCTTTTGAGGATCTGGGCCAGAGAGACCAAGTGTCTTGCCCAAGGTCACATAAGATGTCTGTAGCACAGCAGGGAATTGAACCAAGTCTCTTACACACCAGGGTGGTTCCCTAAACACTGAGCTATCCTTTCCAGGATGATAATGAAATCAGAAGGAAATCATCTGCTGTAGCCATACCTCTGGACATGGCATTTGATTTTATAGTTTTACAACTGTCCTCATTGTTGAAACTGCACCAGTTTCTTTTCCAAGCGAGGATTTCTACTTAT
Organism: Trachemys scripta elegans; assembly: GCF_013100865.1. NCBI lineage: Eukaryota > Metazoa > Chordata > Testudines > Emydidae > Trachemys > Trachemys scripta. The sequence continues at coordinate 99,870,509 of NC_048305.1, read as the reverse complement.
TTAGGTAAGTCTCATGCTCTTTAAACTTGTCTAAGTATTGGATTCCATGAATTCCTATGGAGCTTAAATGACCAAACATTTGATTTTAAAAAAATAATCTTTTTTCTGGACCAGAAAAAAAGATCCATACATATGTTTCCTTAACAGGACTTGCTTTCAGGTTAATCATAGATTGGTTTGTTAGGAATGGCTGAGATCATGTTTCTGAAAAAGTTTATGCAGCCAGTTGGTCTGAAATTTTAGCATCAGCTTTATTCTCCGACCATCCCTGTTTGGCCATATTTATGTAATTATTAAATAATGCAGGTGATGCTAAAATAGTGTCAGTGGTTAAAACTCTGAAGGATGTTACTGTTTATAGAATTATATTGGTAGCTTAATTGGACAGGTTCAGAGGTGGAGCAGGAGGAAATTTAATGTGTCTATATATAATGGAAGATGCAAAAAAAAAAAAATCCCAACCAAAATTGTTAAATTTACAAGATCAGTTTCACTGGTGGGTGTCTGAACTGCAAATTCATCAGGACAGTGACCTTATCTTTATTCCAATCTGCAAAATATCTAGTACATTGTTGCCACTATACCAGTAATAAATAATAATGGTTATAATAAGGTGATGCACTGAGATTGAAATAATGCCAAAGTTAAATATAGATGAAATGGTGATGGACTTAGTTAATATGGGGAGGAAAAAAGCCCCTGGAGTAGGAACTGATCCAACACTTCTCAGTTCAGCATACAGCAGCACTAAAGAAAATTAATAGGATGCTGGCATGCATTAAGAAGGAGGTATATATGTAACAAATCCAATACATTTTTATTTTCACGTCAGAAAGCCCTGTAGTGGTTAGACCATACTTGAAGTATAGTGTCCAATTTTGGTCATGAGAGTAGAAAACAGATAGAGTTAAACTTGATAGAGTATGGCAGAGGGCAACCCAAACAGTTCATGGATTGGAGGGGCTCATCAGTACTTGAGACAATGATGAAATGGGGATTATTTAGCTCCAAGGAAAGGTGACTAAGAGGTGAATGACTGAAACATTTAAACCAGATACGGGTTATTATATAATTAAACTTAGCGAGACTAGAACTAAGGGACACAGGACTAATTACGCCATCCTCACAGAGTATACCATATAGAGGTGGAAGTGGATGTGGTTGGCATGCTGGCTGGAGTTATTGCACTCCACATATGGCATAGGTAGTTTTTGAAGTTCTTTTCCCTGGCAGGTGGTAGAAGCTAAAAAAGTTTTCTCCTCCTCTGCTACACCATCAACAGACCCCAGGTAGCAGAATTGTTCCTGGTGGGTAGACAGACTGTTGAATCCAGACTGCCTCCATTTTGAAACAGAATTGATTATCTCTTGCTATGAGTAACTTTTAGTGTCTATATCACGGATAAAACTGATTGAATCCTATGTGGATCAACCAGCTCCATGATAGCAGAATTAGGTCATGAGGAAAGAAATTCAATGTCATCTATGGATGTCTAACGCACTATTTATCATCTTGGGTACTCCTGTGGCCCCCAAAACTATAGTCTCTGAACACCCCTTAATCTTTAATCTATTTGTTGTCGCGGTTCTAGAGACAGTGAGGGTAGGAATCAAACACTGAATACAGCAATAGGAAATAGGTAGGATGAATTAATTAAATTAAAAAAATCAGGAGGTTCTGAAAGTTTAGGCATGCTGGGTAACATGAAAGAGAGGATGACGGAAAGTGATGGCTTCGAGTTTACTTCTGGTCATTGATGGGGCTGGGAGATGTTGAGTAGAATTTTTTGATGAACAAACAGCTTGGTTTGCTAGTGATGGATGGAAGATGTGGGATCTGCACTGAGATAGTGCCGCTGTGGGAATTAAATAGCACAGGGTAGGAGAAATGAGCTATGCCTGACCAGAGAAGAAAAGAGGACAAAGTGGCTATTAACAGTGAAATATTATGTTGGTTTTTCTAATTAGCAAATGCTAATTGTAGGAATGACTATTGAGAAGAACCAAATCTCAAGTGGAAGTAGGTGATAGCAAAATATTATTAAGCCAAAAAGTATAATGAGGAAGATATAAAATGTAATAAAATGGAAAAGGTGATTGTTCCTTCAAGCAAGAAAATGTTATTACCAAAAGACAAACAAACAAACAATTTTTCTCTGTACTTATACAAAATTGCTTGAATTATCTTTTGCATAAAAAGTCTACAAATGTATATTACAATTTGGAAAAATCAGATTGGGGTAAATTGGGGAAACTCAGTGAAGTACAGAAATATCTAGAGAGAAAGGATACTCTACAGCAAGAAAATAACCAGTGTGTTATAAATATGTAAGATAAGGAAAAGAAGGAAAAAAGAAAGATGCATAGGATTAAATTTCCAGAATGGTATAAGAAAATAGATTAGTAAATTCATATGCAGATAAAAGAAGAATGTATCAGACAGAACAACCTTATACATTCTTTAAAGTAGGGGTCACAATTACTTCAGCATTTGGTGGGTGGGGAGAAACTAATAGTGAAACTGACACTTGCTCATGAAGTTACACTCTTTCAGATGCTAGTGTCCTGATAGATTGTCTTTTTGATGGAACCCACAAGATCAGACGCTCCTCTGGCCTGTGTTTTAGAAAACACACCACGTCTGATTAATAAAACACAAGTTGCTGCACAAATAGGATTCAGTGATCATATCATTATAGTTATAAGAAAAACATAGTAGCACCAAGTATTGTTCTCTTTACAATCCGACTTTTAGAGAATTCAGAATGAACGAAACAAATGTGTCTAGAATACACGAGCTGACAGGAAAGATACTCTGGTGCATTGGAAAATATTTTTAAAAACAGATAGGGAGGATATAATCCAAATTAATTACATCAAAACCCACCAGATATCAATTAAAGACTTCCTAAAGTTAAATACAGTTTTGCCAGGTTGTATAACCACAGACATTTTGATAAAATTGGCACAGCCAAAAAAAACCAATCTACCTTCACTGGAAAAATATTAATATTGTTCTTTAGGCAATAAACATTCTTCAGTAGATCTTTGCATTGTACACTATACTAATTTTATTGGGGAACACATACATTAAATGTTATGTGAAGAGAAACTGAACAGATTGGGACTATAAAGTATACAAAATAATGAATGGAACAGAGATGGTACATCTTCTGTTCATCCATTCTCATAATACAAGTACATGGGGATATTTAATAAAACGGAAAGGGGGCAAATGAAAAAGTGAGAAGGAAATATATTATCACACACACTCCACCTGCGGAACTCCATACCACTGGATATCATTGAGGCCAAGAGTTCAGTGGGATTCCAGAAAGAATTAGCTATTCTTACAGATAACAAGATCATCCAGAGTTTTAACAGCACATATTAAAAAATAAACAAAATGTTGGAAGGGCTATAAACCCTCCTGCTGTATGAGCCAGCCTGTAATTATTGGGGGTTAAGAGGAAACTTGCCCTGGGAGCAGGTTATCCCATAACTGAAGCATTGCTGTCACTTATCTCTGGTGCTGGCTGCTCTCAGAGACAGGATATCAAACAAAGGGGACCTCTATTCTTATCCAGCCTGGCAATTCCTATTTTCCGGGTGGGGATGAGGTGACTAGATACCACAGTGACGGAAACCAAATAAATGATTGCAACAGTCATAAACAGAGTATTCAGACTATTTTCTGTGGCTTTCTAGTATATGGAACATCAGAGCATGGTTTCCTGATCACTATTCCAAATAGGGGGAGGGATAGCTCAGTGGTTTGAGCATTTGGCCTGCTTAAACCCAGGGTTGAGAGTTCAATCCTTGAAGAAGCCACTTAGGGATCTAGGGCAAAATCAATACATGGTCCTCCTAGTGAAGGAAGGGGGCTGGACTCAATGACCTTTTGGGGTCCCTTCCAGTTTTATGAGATAGGTATAACTCCATGTATGATATTACTGGTGGAATAGATGTAGCCTCTCTTCTCTTCCTATTCATATTCTCATCAGTGTCACATTATACTCTCTCTTGTACGTAGGCAGGATTGGGCATGTGCAGGAACCTCACTCTTCTTATAACATTGCATAGCTTGGGCCTCATCCTGCACTCAGACCTTTAGGACCACAGGGAGCCCTGTTGACTCTCATGGGAATCTACTCAGCTGGCTCTGATTATGGGATCGTGGCCATACATTGTTCACAAGAAAGGATTAGGCAGCCAGGGAAGACAAGATGGACATAAATGCACAAACCTGCAAACAGGAGCCAGGGCAGCATGCTGGGTGTGTTGGTGCTGGGTCACTCTACTGAGGTGGTGGGACTTGAATTGTAAAATTTCAGCATGGGAAGGCATTTTCCAAAGTTACTACTAGTGCAATTTTAATGAAGGTGGGGTGTGTATTGCTTTTTGGTATCTGTTGGAGATGGAACAGGAGAACCCGGGGGCGGAGATGGAACCAGGAGAATGTGGTGTGGTGTGGTTACAGCACAGCCTGGGAGTTGGGGAATTAGGGTTCTATTCCCACCTATGCTGTTAACTTGCTGTGTGACTTGGAGCATGCCCCCTAAGTGTTCTGTGCCTCAGTTTCCCCATTGGGGAAATGGGGCTAACAACACTTTCCTACCTTTACGGAGGAGAATGACATTCATTATTAGAGTTTGTAATTTTCTATGAGATCCGCAGATGAAAAGCCCAGTTGAACTGCAAGGCGTTATCCTCTCTCATAGCAGGGGAGAATTTTTGGTTTAACAATAGCTGTGATTCCCCCCTGAAAAATTATTTCCTTGCCCCCCTCTCCAAACAAAATATCCCAAACAAACCCAGAGGAAGTAACATTGTGACTGGCTGGAGGAGAGTCAATGGACACCGAAGTGTGGCTTTGTCAGTTTAATAAACTGCTCCTCTAACAGAAATGGCTCCAGTCTTCAAACTTAACCCCTGAGAACTACAATTATTTTATCTACCAATCTTTAGGATTACTGACACCCTCAAAGGGAAAAGCTGTTGCTTTAGATTAGCCAGAGCAGCTACCGTTCTGTCCTCCTCAGAGACAGAGGATAGCTATTTTATCCCTGGGAAATCTATATAATCCAAAGATTAATCTGGAAGACCTGAGCTCTTTGCAGCAAAAGGCCATTCCTAACAAACTGCTTTCTCCACTGCAGAGCCACGTCTTCACTTTCTCTCTCTCTCACATGAGTAAAAAGAGTCATAATTGTCCTAATAAAAGTGCTTTAGCATCAAAGATAGCAACAATCACAATATAATTTCTTACCCAGAAACAGTTTACCCAGGGACAGAAATGGTTTCTAAATTCCTAACTCTGAGAAGGGAGTTAATTATCGCTAGTTAAATGAAAGCACTGAGGAGACTGGATGAACAGCTTTCTCTTAGATTTCCTGCAAATATCTCTTAGCCTTCAAAATAGTTGGTACCATCTGTGGCTTGGCTTTAAAATCATTGTAGGATGGAAGTAACTCAAGATGCAGCACCTGAGTTGCTTCATTAGCCTGATTTACCACCCCGGTTCTCGTTTTCAGCAATCTGCTAGTTTTGCGTGCAGGAGGAACAGCCACCACTCCTTGCTGCATTATCTGAGGCTTTGTCCTCCCCATCAAAGTGAAAGGCATGCTGTTTGCAAGAACACAAAAGCATCTTTTAAAAATTCCCATAAAAATTGCACTGCCATTTAGGAACAGAGGGAAAAAAGAAATCCCTTTGGGGAACAAAAGCCATTACCTAATTTTTTTTTTCCACTGAAGGACTGGACTAGGACTCAGGAGGCCTGGGTTGTATTCGCAGCTTGGCCAGTGGCCTGCTGGCTGACCTTGGCCAAGTCATGTCACGTCCCGTGCCTCAGTTTCCCCATCTATAGAATAGAGTTATGGTGCCTACCTCCTTTGTAAAGCACTTTGAGCTCTTCTGATGGAAAGTGCTATATAAGTGTTAGATATTATATATATTATTTAAATAACATATCCATCTATCTGCCCTCTAAGAGTTTATGTAGTTTGGAAATTACATTCCTAGAGACCCTGATTGTGGGACAACACTGAGCTGAGATCTATGGCAAACACTACAAGCTGGTAATGGGGAGAGTCAGTTTACAATAATAGTGGAGATTGAGGTGTGTGTAAACTTTCTATATTCTTTTATAACTGAAGTCGTCTGAGTTATCCCACCCACTCTTGCTAGTGATGGTGGAAAATTTTTGAGAGCAACCTATTGAAAAGATACATAAAATATTGTAGATTCTCTCTTCTCCTAAGGACATTTATAGCATGTGGCAAGTAAAGAAGGCCTTGCAGTCGGCAGGAAACCTGTGGGGCTTTTTGTTTACCATTATTTCTGTATTGCTAAGGATTTTTTTCTCAAAATTAGTGCCCTCTAAATTCTCTGAGTTTTCTGAGCACTGCAGTTAAACTACTTTTTCTGATAAATATGGAAACTTGATGACTTGAAAAAATCCTTCCATGTCAATTCTGCAGTTCATATTCCTGCTGAGATTGTATCTAATTTTGAAAATCTTCACACTTGTGCCCTGCCATCATGTGTAATCTTTTATGCATGGCTACCTCCACTGCTGCTGAAGCAGTTGCTATGCGACAGATGAACCTGCTCCGTGGGGCCCTGACATTAGTAAAAGCAAATTGACCACAGGAGCACTAATCTAGCATGAAAAGCAGTTGGTGCCATGCATTTCCCTGAGAAGGATTACCTAATCAACAAGCAAAACCTCCTTTCAAACGTGAGCTGAATTACCTGGGCCTGGATTTCCCTGTTTCACACCTTTTTGCTATATCGAATCATCCTACAGAGTAAAGTCTATGAAGGCGCAATTCTCAAGAGGAGCAGAGACTTGCCCCATTTTGGTGTCTGCTGCACTTGCTGTAGCATCTTTGCAAATTTGTCATCTGGGCCGATACTTACTGTAATTTGTTTTGTGGTGGGGTTTTTTCCCCAAGGTTACTAAAATTGGGAATGAAAATGAAAGCTAGCCAGACAAAAGGGGACTGTCGCTTGCTTATCACACCACTGATAGCACCTATGAACTTTTAGTGTTAATAAAGAGTTAGTTACAAAAACAATGGCCCAGCACACTGTAGTTGGAAACCAAGGTACGGTTCATAACAGAAAGTATCGCTGTTGCATTCATGCTAAATGTCATCTCAGGGGAATTGTACTTTACCGGATGGAGCTGTGCTAATACTATTCATGATTTAACTCTTCAGTACTGGGTAAGTTTCTTTGGATCAATTGCCAAACCTAAGATTACAGCCACTGGAAAAAATGTGCCATAGCGGACTTGAAGTCTTGACCTATAGTTTGGATGCTCTGGCTGATAATCTACTATACTTCTTTGGGGGCAGAAAGGATTTTAACCCTTCTCTTTTGTTACAGGTGGACGGACGTGCTGGAGAAAGAGGGCAGCACTTCAAAAGTGGGACAAGATAGAGAAGTTTGGCTTTTATGAAGCTAACAGCTGTATGTATTTCTTGAGTTACTTCATCATGAACACCGGGGGCTGGCATTTTCAAGGTGTTCTGAAACCAGGGGCCCAAATTTGCTCGACTGAGGGCCTGGGAGGTGTTGTTAATTTGCATAAAAAAGAAGTAGGTTGCTGCCACCCTCCAGGTTCTTATAGGGGTGCAGTGCATGGAGAGTAGAGATTGCAGCAGGGAATGCCACTCAGATCCAGGTGGTGTGTTGCACACTGGAAAGGTTAGTCCCCACGAGCTGCATTTCACTGTCATGAGGGAGTGCGACCATGAGCTGTATTCCAGCACTCAGTGCACAATGTCTGTGTCTGAGGCCATCCCTTTACTAAGGCCCTGCTCCTGCAACGTGCTCAGCAACACTCCCTCCCGTTGTGGTGGAATTGGCTTGGTGTCTTTCAGGAGCCGCTTGGCACTTCATAGGATCAGACCCTGAGTGACATCTTACGGCCAGACTGCTGGTCTTCAGGGCCTATAAAGGATCTCAGCAAGGTAAATAGAAGCATTTCCCTTTCTATGAAATCTTAATCTCCTCTCTTCCTTAACGCTCAATATATCTAAGCTTCCAAACAAAATCACAATTACAATGGGACTCGCTCTCGTCTAAAATAGTCATTTCATTTAACTCATCAAATGAGTTTTTTCTCCAGTGTGGCTTCTGTTTACTGCTAAGCTCTTGCCAAGGCAGTCAGCACAGGGATGACTGACTATTCAGCATGCCACACGTAGGGACTTAGCAATGTGACTCCCATTAACCTGAATGGGACTCATGCAGCTAAATCCCCACCCTGAATATTTAACCTCCCTGTCTCTGTCTATTCCAGTCTGTATAAATTGCCTTGATGAGGGAAATAAATAGAAACAAATACACTCTGACTGTAACGTAATGTTTAAACATATGCAGGTTCAATATTCCCTCAAGCTGGCCTCAGAGGGATCTTACATTAGTCCACTTGTGACCCACCATTATGCACTGTACATCACCACAATAGTGATTTGTTTTACAAACATTACCCAGCTTATATGGAGGCCTTGGTAGCGGAGAGCTTTTGGTCTTTTAAATTTTGCATGAATGGCTTTTTGTGCAAGATTATCCACTGCCAAGTGTGAGGAGTTACAAGACCATTTGGGCCCAGAACGTATTATTCATACTCTGTACAGAATGTCATATGTGGCCTTCACTCACACTGTCTTGGTTGTTTATGTCATCAGCCCTCTCAGCCTAATCAAGGTCCGGTCTGGTCAGTACTTGGATGGGAAAATAAATGCTTCATGACCACCACTGAGTTGGTACTGAACTAGCATAGCATTAGGTGGGGATGGACTGCTGCAGGGCCCCCTTTCATATGACCAGTTAAGCCAGGCACTTGGAGGAGATTTTCAAAGACATAAATGACAGTTAGGGGCTTAACTGGCCTTTGTGCCTTTGAAAATCTCATCCAAGATCTTTAAGTTATTACTGACCTGAACTAGATACAAAGCAGTAACCTAGAGGTCAAAGACTCCCTAACCCTTTGCCATCTCCCTGAATAATCCAGTTCCCTTTATTATTTCTAAATTGGGTTGGCTACTAAATTCACCTCCTAGGCAACGAGTGCTCCACTGTCTTGCAGAGTATATTTATTCTCCAATCCAACCACTTCTCAGACCCACCCCGACTTTTCCAGTCTCCGGCATCTCTTGACCAGAGATTGATAACTGTGTTGCACAATAGAACGGTTTCATGATGGGGACAAGTGAGAATCAAGAGAAGAGACAAACAAATTCATTTTCCTTTTGTGACCTGAAGCGGGTTTAAGAACCCAGGTTGTCATTAAACAACTACACTAAGCCCCTGTCCATCTGGCCTGCTCTTAAATGGTAGCGTATATACACATTTCTGCTCTTTCTATTCTATTCTCCTGTCTCAGCTGAGAGGTACAGTCAGAAGCTCAGATGCCACAGCATACTATAAACACAGAGTGAGATGTTTACAATGTATTTCATATTCAGTGGGGCTCATTTAGAGCCAGACTGTGTCATTTAGGCACAGTCAGTACTAAGGGGTGGAGTGGCATCGTTCCACCTCAGGAGGGCAGAATGCTTCCTGGAGCTCCCAGGTACACAGACGCCACATTCCTTTTGTGGGAAGCAGCTTGTAACTTGCTGTGATCGTCCATCTGATGCAGAGGGGTCACTGGATTTATGACGCCTTTGTGGAGCAGCATGTGGAATTCTGCCTGGCACTTTGGTGGGTCACATAAGCATGGGGACGTCTTTTTATTCCCTCACCTCCCCCCATGTACCCCAAGTCAGCCAGGAACAATCATGCCCTTAATGATTCAATATTAAAAATTAAGGGTTTTTTAAAAAGGCTTCCCTTCCCCTTCCATTTTCTTTCCTTACTGTATCATTTTCATGTAATATTGGAAAGCATTTTTTCATTGTTTGGACTAATTTCCAAACAGATTAAAAATTGTTGTAGCAGTCAAGCTTCAGTTCCTTCGTTTATTAGATTCAGAAGACAGCAAATTCCTTAAAATACAGATATAAACAATTATGGTAATACATTCTGAGTTTATAATTAGTTTTCATCACATGAAACGTACAGGATTGCGGTTTCAATTTTTTACCACCCCCCAACCCTACTCTGATTTCAAAGTGTTTGTGCCTTTCCACTCCCCTCCTTCTTTCTGATTCCTGACGTGCCCTGGGCTAAGGGATAGTGACTTATCTTTCAGATTCAATGAAATGCACAAGAGAAGGTCACAAGTACTGAAAAGGCAAATATATTATTGTCAAAATAAACATGGCATTTCTAGTCATTCTTCCCTTTGTGTCAAAAAAATAAAACAGCATCAACTTTCACTGGAATCTGAAGCTTTCGATTCATATTTCACAGTGGGATCAGAGCAGAAACTATTTAACTTACCCAACAATTAGGATTGTGGGTAAATAACGTACAATGCTGATAATCTTTAGAATAGGGGAGAGTTACTATTTTCAGACAGTGTCCTGGGGAGAGATTTGCCCTCAGATAGATACATGCAACTCCCATCCACTTCTCAAGGACCCAGATCCTCAAAGGTTTCAATTTCAATGGGAGTTAAGCACCTAGATAACTTTGAGGATCTGAGTCTAGGTGCTTGATCCTGCCCCACTTAAGTCAATGCCCTAGGAGCTTTGTTGAAAGTGCATTTGGCCCCTTGTTGTTATTCTAATACTGCATGATCCTCAATGTAAGTTCGGTTTTAATGATTTTGTCTTGCAAACTCAGCCAGGACTTGAGCTGAGTTATATCTATAGATATAGGATGTGCTGATCATTCAAAATAAATAAATAGATATCCAAATGGCAATTTGGCCAAGACACCAGGGTTGATACACTCCTACTCTTGCAAAAAAATGCTGTGGGAACTTTAGCATGACAGAGGGGTCTGCATTTGCTTCCTAATGCCTTGGGTTCTGTATCATACAAACCTGAACCACAACTCTTGCTCAGCCTCAGCAAAGAGGCCAAGATCTGAATGGGCAGGAAGTGTGAGTTGCATGTCACATAGGGCACCCGACGACCATCAGAGGATGATGGAGGAGATTTTCAAAGACATAAATGAGTGTGAGTTGCCCTTGCACCCCATAGGTGCTTTTTCTGGATCAGGATATTTCGGTGTGGAGGTGTGCGCCAGGTTCCCTGCTATTGCCTGTGCTATGGTTGTTCTACAGATAAAAAGAGGACCTGGGTCCCAATCCCACAAAGCACTTCAACACATAAATAGTCCCATTAACTCAAAGGGTTGACTCACATCCTTAAACCTAAGGGTATGTCTTCACTACAGCCGGATTGGCAGGCAGAGATTGATCCAGCGGGGATTGATTTATCGTGTCTAGTCTAGACGCGATAAATCGATCCCCGAGCGCTTTCCCGTCGACTCCTGTACTCCAGCACTGTGAGAGGCGCAAGCAGAGTCGACGGGGGAGCAGCAGCAGTCGACTCACCATAGTGAAGACACCACGGTAAGTCAATCTAAGTATGTTGACTTCAGCTATGTTATTCACAGAGCTGAAGTTGCGTAACTTAGATCGATTCCCCCCCCCTACCCCCATTGTAGACCAGGCCTAAGTGTGTACAGGTCTGTTGCATCTTAGGCTGGGGTTACGTTCCGCAGTCAGCGCGTAAAGCGAAAATCACGTATAGTCAAAATTACATTGAGTGTAATGGCGGGCGGAGTCACCCGCACTACAGGTACAGTATTAAAATTGTTATTTTTCTCTTTTTTGTTTTTGTTTTTGCCGACCGCATAAAGCTGAAATCGTGCATGTTAAATGCGCGTAAGATGCGACAGACCTGTACTTGAGTGTATTGTGGGTTCTCTGATTCCAACAGAAACAAAAAGCATCTCACATTTGTTTAGTTGAAATTCTAATTGTCCCTTTTCAATCAAGTTTTGGCCATTATAAATGTCCTCCAAGGCTGAAATGGTGTGTGCCCAAATCTTGCTGCAGAATGAATATGCAAACCAATACAGTCATTTTGAACAGCTAAGAGAGTAGAGAGTGCTGAAAGCAGAGGTCAGCTATTTAGCCACAAGGCAAGGTAGAGGCGAGTGAATTTCTCACACTCCTCAGGCAATGTAAAGCATTCGCTCTCTCTCCCTCTCTCTCCGTCTCTGAAAATGAAAGCAACATTTGTAGCTTGCTGTAAGAAATGAAGTTTGCTAGAGGACATTCTGCTTCTGGTCCAGCTTGTGTATATCTCCCACGTGCCTCTAAAATTTTCTGCTGCAATAGGTATTGCTCCGTAGGATCTCTGATGGGTTTATAACTGTGTCTCCTTTGCTGTCTTGTTAATTTTGAAAATAAAGTTGTATTAGAGAGTTTTTTTAAAAAAACCCTACTCCACAACCATACACGTCGCGTGTCTATCAAGCAGATCAGACTTGAGCAGTGTGTTCAGCTGGGATGCTTTCCTTGGGAGAATTTCACAGCTGGGATGTGACCAGCTTCTAGCCTGAGATTTCATTTCTGATAGAGGGAAGTCCATCTCAGATTGTGTAAGCCCCTCCAGGCAGGAATTGTCTCTCATTGCTTATGTATTGTACAGTGCCAAGCGCACTGTCAGCACTCAATAATAATAAATCTCAAAAGGATTTTATAAATGAGTGTGAGAGGTCGGGGAGGAAGTAGCTTGAATAACCAGGGATAAATTCTGTTCTCAGTCACAATATTATTCAACAGACGTACTCAGGTGTATCTGAGAGAAGAATTTGTCCTCTTCCAGTTCTTTTTGCTGCCCCCCTTTACTTTATTTTCCATCCAGTTGTACAAACAAGCATTTGTACTCCAAGCCCTTTTCCTTTGGGGTCATGGATTGTCCCAACCCTGAATTATGTGTTTTCAAAAACACAAACTCATCAAATGGGTTTAGAAATTTTAAAAAATGGCACAAAGCTAACAATGTCAACTAGTTCGATTCAAAACATGAGCAAATGCAATTTAATGAAACACTCCTTGTATTTTACAAAACAAAAAAAAAGATGATTGAGGGTGATTTATTGTATTTATTTTATTTTTTTATGCAGACAGGGTTACTTTTTTTTAAAAAAGAAACATTAAGCATTTTTACTACATTCTTACTGACCGTGCTCAGAACACACTACAGAACTGAGCGTGCTTTAAGCTACAGTCTCTTGCAGCTTGGCACAGTGGGGCAAGTTTATGTACATAGTATTTGCTCACAGTCATTGGAGGTATCGGCTCCAGCTGGCTAAGATCATGACGTGGTAAACACTTAAATCATGATGGGAAAGGTTTCACTCATCTATTTCCCAGTTTTTCTAGGCTTCACTCAGACCCTTCATGTGATTTTAACATAGCTGCCTTTGTTTGCTGTATACTAACATTGTCAGTGTAACTGCAGCAAGCTCTTGTGTGCTTATAGGCACATACACAAAGGTATATGCATACATATATTTGGTCGGGGTGGGGCTCTTGACTTGTTCTTTGATCAATTATTTTCATGTATGCAGCTTCTTATCAAAGGGAATAGTATATATAAATCACCATGCCACGCGCTACAATTTTTTACATTTCAATCATATTTATACGTTGGCTTTTTTTCCCCTATTTTTTTTATACATCTTCCTGTGCCTGCAAATGCCCAGCAAAAGCTGCGGTGTATATCCTTCTGGGTCCCAATTAAGATTCTGAACTGCTGTTCTCTGTATGATAACAACCTGAAGTGCTGACAACACGCTACCTGTCAACAGGCAAATGAAGGCCAACCATCTGTTCTACTATAAATTGTCTCCATTACGCTCAACTTGAAAATCCGCTTTTAAAGACTCTCTAATTATCTAGTAACCTGAGCCAAATGATGCAATGTTATTTTAACTAGAATCGTCGTTGGGTACAGGAAAAATAAACACAAAAAGCTTTGAACAAAGAGAGGTTTTTGAAAACCTGTTTTAGATTTGATTTCTCTGTGTACGGCTCTGATGTGCATGCTGAAACAGCTTAGAATCACAGGGGCAAAGACCAGCAGATCACTGGTGGTTGAAACCCTGAATTTCAGCTGGTAGAGAGGGATGGCTAAATATTCCCATTCAGGAATCCTTTGTCTCAAACCACTGTAATTACCAAGTTCCTGGAAATGAACTACAGCAGCACAAAATTCATGAAGCCCAATGTGCCCAAAGCACCTGAGGGGCCCTAAATACACAAGTTGCCAATAATGACCGTGGAGGGAGGGGGGGAGCCATCATTTTCTGTAGTGTAATTCCAGACAGTAACACCCCCAAATGTTTTATTCTTGGGACTGAGACAATCAGCATGTCTGTGTTGTTCTGGGGTGAGATGTCAAAGGAAACGGGCTTGGACCACTCTTTGGAAGTATGGTTACCATCTGTCCAGATTTTCCCAAGATCGTCCCTTTTTTGAGGTAGCTGTCCCAGGCAATCTGTAGGGGTGCCCAGTACACACTGCCAGCTGTCCAGTTTTATGGGCTAAGGATCAGCCTCAGTGGTTTGGGTTTTGTACCTCAGAGGTGGCAACTCTATTAACAGGGTGGTCTGCCCTGTTCCGTTACTGGAGCTGGGAAGGGGGGCAAGTGATCCTTATAAAGGGCTGCAATTGCTCAGCTAGAGAAGAGGTACAGGAGGGAGGCTGGCTCCCATGACTGTCTGGAGCAGAGGGACGCATGCAAAGGCCTTGGGCCCCGACAGCCTGTCTTGGTCAGGGGAACAGCTTTGTTTTGTGACACTTTGTTAGTGTTTATTTTAATTAATAAACTGTGCCCTGAGGGACAGGTCTGAAAGAGACGTGGGTGTGGGGTTAGTGCTTCCTGGGTGGTGGGAGACAGCCTACGGGAAGATACTACTTTGAGCTGGGCAAACCAAGCACTTGCGTTGAGCTACAGCACCAGTAAGTTTATAGGCAGGGCCGGCTCCGGGCACCAGCTTGGCAAGCAGGTGCTTGGGGCAGCCACTCCGGAGAGGGGTGGCAGGTCCAGCTATTCGGTGGCAATTTGGCGGACGGTCCCTCACTCCGGCTCGGAGCGAAGGACCTTCTGCCGAATTGCCGCCGCAGATCTCGGCTTTTTTTTTTGTTTGTTTTTTGGCTGCTTGGGGCGGCCAAAACCCTGGAGTCAGCCTTGTTTATAGGTGAAGGTAAGCAAAATCAATCAAAATATGAAGGCCCAACCCCATTGTGTCTGTATCTCTGCCCTCATCTCCTTACAACTCTTCCTGCTCTCTATGCTCTGTTCTCTCCTTCACTCACTTCTCACCATGTGCCTTCGTTCACACTCTGCTATAGGCTTGCAACAACCTCATTATTAATCGGCATGGAATCCTTCCATCCTCCCTCCCCCTTCCCCCAAATACTTATGAGAGTCTACTTATTTTGTCAAATGTTCCAGTTGTATGGATTGTGGATCACTTTGTTCTGTATCGCACCTTTGCAGTCTAAGCTGTACAGAGCAGGGACTTGTTATCTCTTGGGACTGGTTCACCTCCTGTGCACGGTCGTGTACACTTTGGGCAGTATATGAATAATACCAATGCCACCTAAAGCTAAGTTCCATTAACACTAATGATCCATGACTTGAACCCACAAAAGCAAGGAAATTGTGAGGTTGGGCTGGATTCTCCACTGCCTGATACTTTATGCAGTCACTTACCCATCTTCAAAGAATGGGGTTGAAAAATGAAAACCAAAAACAACCTCTAAATCAGAGTTTGCACAGGGAAACACGCACCCAGGAGACTTGTAAATGAGAACACAAGATGTAAGGCAGGGAAGAATCAGGCCCTGAGCAGCCTGACTTTTCTGCTGACAGTGGCAGATCCTTAACCCAGCAGCTGGCTCAAAAAAGACAAGCCAGGCTTTGGAACTAGACAGAGGAGAAATCTTCCACTTAACAGTAGGTTACACACTGTCCGTGTACAGAATAAGGCTCTGAGACCTCTAACACTTTGAATTCCAGATGAGCCTCCACACAGGGGACTACTATAATCAGGGACCTCAAGAGCTGAAAGCACCAGCTTGAGCTTAAGAGACAGGCTCTCCAGCTGAGAGCTGTAACAGGCCGATAGCCTCCGTGGAGTGGGCAGAGTGGGACGCTAAGTAAATAATGGGTCATGCAAAGAGAGGGAGAAACAATCTCTGCCCACACAGACTGTGCAGCCTGTAAACTACATTGTCAGTCTTTTCAAAATCTTTTCCCCCACCCCCTTATCATTAATAATGACGGTCGTGGAAAGAAGATTATTTCACTTGCCTGTCAAAAAAAACCTACCTCATCCTGGACAAATAGGAATTTGCAAGGCTGAGTTACATTATGTCCAATTAATTAAATAGGTGCCAGCACACTTTATAGTGCTGTGTCAGGCTCCAGATCTATGCATATATTAATAGCAAATAGCATACTGTGTAGCAATACAGCACTATGAAACTTAAGGGTCATTGTCCCCTCCTATGGTAGAACCTGCAGGAGTGGGACAACATGTCCCAGACACAACCAAGGGTCACCTCACTGAGTTTCCGACAAATGCTCCCTTGGTTTGGGGGACTGAAGGAGGCAGATGATGTGGTCTCCAGACCTGAGACCCTGTCACAGCGTGGCTGGACCCTGTAAATGAAACAAGTCCAGCTTCCTTGTGCCAGAACAAGTGCTCCCAGTCTGGCCAATGAAGAAGGTGGGCAGGTGTAACACCAACAGACCCTGGTCATCGGTGAGCGGGATCAAACCTGGGACCTCTGGAGTTAAATGCATAAGCCTCTCCTGCATAAGCTAAAAGCCACCCCTTAGCTAAGGCTGTAGCAGACTCATTAATCTCTAAGTGGTCTCAGTGCCACTAGATGGGACAGAACACCACACCCAGGAGGTGTGTGGGTTACACTGGCACCTGGGGGCTATAAAAGGTCAGAGAGAGACCCCCAGTGAGAGGAAAGTCAGGAGATTGGAGGATGTCTCTGGGGAAAGCCGCGAAGTGTAGTAAACTCTCTGCAGCCCCTCCCTGTAAAGAAGGAAGGATTCTCAGGAACCCACCGAAGGCCAAACCTGCTGACATTCAAGAGCCAAGCCAGGACTGGGAGGCCAAGAGCTAGGAGCTAGCAGAAGGGGCTAGCTTGCTGACTGTCTTGAGCCAGTGCTAGGAGGCCAACGAGGGCTGAGAGCTAGGTAGCCAGTGGAGGGGCTAGCCAGCGGAGGGGCTAGCCAGCTGGCCTTCCTGAGCCAGAAAGCTACAGCCAGAGAAGGCTGAAGGCTGAGGCTCTTGGAGCCAAAGAGCTGACGCAGATGCCCAGAGAGGACTGTGCTGGAGAGCTGGGGATGGGGGCGGCTGTGAGGGATGGCAGGGCTGTGCTGAAGAGCTGGCTGGGGGTCACAATGAGGGATGGTGGGCCTGCTCTGGAGAGTCAGGGGGCATGGTGAGGTGGTAGCAGAAGGGGACTGACAATTGGCTGGCGAACAAGTGGCTGGAGAAGCACAGCGAGCAGCTAGCAGGACTGCTGTCGGAGAGGGGTGGCGGGCGAGTGCCCAAGCAGCGGAGCGAGTAAGATGCCTCCTTATCTGCACCCAGGGTGGGAGGTGAACTCTGCAGATGCCCTCTGAACTCTGGGTCTGCACTGACCAAGGACAGCAACTGTGAGTGGGGTGCAGAGAAGGGTTGGGCATGCGAGAGGGACTTTTGGGTTGCTGGACTTAAGAACCTGAGGGGAAAAGGACTCTGCCCAATTTACTTGGGGATAGGTCTTTTGCTCATTGTTTATGTTTATAAACCCTGTTTGCAGTGTTTTCCCAAATTAATGCTGAGTTACTTCCCTCCTTTTATTAAAAATTTATTTTCTACACTCAGACTCCGTGCTTCCGAGTGGGAAATTATTGCCTCTCAGAGGTACCCAAGGGTGGTGTGTAATATTCCCAGGTTACTGGGTCAGGGTTTGAGCCAGTTCTGTGTTGTATCGATGGAAAGGAACCCCTAAATATTGAACCCAGCGCTGGTTGCTGCTGGATCTGCCTGACAGAAGGGTTACACCAACACTATGGCTTAATCAATGTACTGAATTGGTTTACAGTAAAAGGAAAACAAGGTTATTAAACAAAAAGTTGTAGCTTTAAGTGATACCAAGTACAAGGAATAAAATTAGAAAGGGCTACAAGCAAACAAAGGTAAAAAGAAGCTTCTAGACTCAAACCTGCAACCACACATCACTGAACAAAACCACTAACCCAGGAACCTATCCTTGTAACAAACCCCGATGCCAACTCTGTCCACATATCCATTCAAGTGACATCATCACAGGACCTAATCACATCAGCCATACCATCAGGGGCTCGTTCACCTGCACATCTACCAATGTGATATATGCCATCATGTGCCAGCAATGCCCCTCTGCCATGTACATTGGCCAAACAGGACAGTCTCTACGCAAAAGAATTAATGGACACAAATCGGACATCAGGAATCATAATACTCAAAAACCAGTGGGAGAACACTTTAACCTGTCTGGTCATTCAGTGACAGACCTGCGGGTGGCTATATTACAACAGAAAAACTTCAAAAACAGACTCCAACGAGAGACTGCTGAGCTGGAATTGATATGCAAACTAGACACAATCAACAAAGGATTGAATAAGGACTGGGAATGGCTGAGCCATTACAAACATTGAATCTATCTCCCCTTGTAAGTATTCTCACACTTCTTATCAAACTGTCTGTACTGGGCTATCTTGATTATCACTTCAAAAGTTTTTTTTCTCTTACTTAATTGGCCTCTCAGAGTTGGTAAGACAACTCCCACCTGTTTATGCTCTCTGTATGTGTGTATATATATCTCCTCAATATATGTTCCATTCTATATGCATCCGAAGAAGTGGGCTGTAGTCCACGAAAGCTTATGCTCTAATAAATCTGTTAGTCTCTAAGGTGCCACAAGTACTCCTGTTCTTTTTAATTATTAGTGAGTTAGTCATTTTCCAGTGATATATTACTTACCACCTTCTGGGTATATATCATGACAACAGTGTGCCAACTATCATTGGGGTTCTTGTAGGGTCAGAGGGTTGTGGAAGGATGACAGGAGAATGGAAAAGCCAATAGATAACCTAGAGTTAGACAATAGGAAGATAAGGTTTCAGAGTAAGATGTGGGGCTTTAATAGTGTTAATCCCATGAAAGTCATTTGGCATCACATGTTTCAAGCCCTCTGAAATATTAGGTAAGTCTAATCACTTACTGGTAGACATCAAGTTGTGGCTATATTTCTTTGATGGTTTTTGCTGAACGTACCAGCAGCTGTTCAAGCAATGTTTGCATACTGTGCCTGTAACTTCTGTTTATGAATTTGTTTACCGTGTGCTATATAAATCCCAGAGGAGGATATCGTCCCTGTCCCAAGGGACTTACAATCTATTTAGACAGACAAAACAATTCAGATACTAAATGTCTAGAATAGTCCATTGGATATTTATAGCAGAGTGAGATTTTCTTTGCCTTTTGAGAGATTGGATGACAGCGTTATCTTGGTGGGCTTCACAGAAGACATGAAGTTATTTTTTTTTAAAGGATGTGAAGAAAGAATAGGTGGCTGCTTTACACGCTAAGGCCCAAATCCAGGCGCAGACAAATACTGCCATGAGAAGTGCACGGATGGTTTGGAGAGCCTGGGAGTAAGCAGCCACAACTCTCACTGAAGTCCGGAGCTAATGTTCGATTCAGAGGCAGGAGAGAGCTCCAGGCAGAAGGGGTGACAGCACACAGTGAAGGTTGGAGATGGTTAAAGGGAACAGTGAGGCAGGAAGTGAGGCAGTAACAGGAAGTGTGGAACAGTGAAGGGAGATCAGCTTTTAGACTAGCACCCTTGACAGAGCCCCTTTCAGTTTGAAATGTGATCTGGATTTGTCAAGTACCTGACAGTATATCAGTATCCAACAGATATGTCTCCTGGATACCAGGAGAAATGAAGGAAGGAGTGGGTGAGGGTCAGGGATCCTGGGGGCAGGGAGGCTTAGATAGTGGGATGGAGTAAATGGCTGTTGCTGGGAAATGAGAAGTGAGCAGGAAGCTTGCGGGGGAAGGTGTACATTTGTGGGGAGAAGGGAAGGATGGAGACCAGGAATGGGGATGGGGGCAGACAGTGGGAGGGGAGGTTTAGGCCATTGTGAATATCTGATACCCAAACTGACTTTAAGGAGCAGAATCAACTTGGCATTTCTGTAGTGCTTTCCACCCAAGATCTCCGAACTCACCGCAGACGTGAACTGGGCCTCACAACTGCACAGGGAGGGAGCACGGGATTATTATTACTCCAGTTTTACACATAGGGAAACTAAGGCATGGAGAAAGTTGAGTAACACTCCCAGGTTCTCACAGTAAATCTATGGCAGAATTAGGTATAGAATCTAGCTTTTCTGACTCCCAGTTTGCCTTTAATGCAAGACTATACTTCCCAGGCTTTTGATTTATGTGAATGCAAATCCAGTTAACTGGGTATATTTGTGTGCAAATGTGAAATCTAGGCCCCATTGAAGTCAACAGCAAAACTCACACTGACTTCAATGGAGCCAGGATTTCACCCAAAGTCTTTGACTGAAAGACTAATCACATTCATACTTTACTCCTGGGGGCCAGATTGGCAGCAGGTGTAAATAAATCACTGTAGCTCTGTTCAAGTTAATGGAGCTCTGCAATTTATGCTAGCTGAGGATCTGACCCAGGGGAATTTGACTAAAAAAATGCTATGACCTGGTTTTGACGTACCCATCTATATTGAAAAGATATTACAAAGTTACAAATACATTTTAATAAATAAGATGACAGATGGCACGGTTATCATTAACTGAAGTGAAAGAAGCAAGAGGAATGCATGTGGATTGCTCTTTAAGAATGAGGGCTCAGGACCTGGGATCAGAACAGAAAACCTACAAACATTTTCACAGCCAGCAGTAGAAGCAACTGGTGAATGGCAACTACAAAGGTCACAAAGAACAAAAATAAACAATGGGAAATATGGAGACACTGCCACACAAATACTGTTATAATTACACTTATGGAGGCGTTCATACGCTTGATGCTTTACAGATGAGAAAAAGCCAATGCATGGGATTTTCAAAAGCATCTAAGGCAGGGGTTGGCAAACTATGGCACGGGGGCTGCATCCGGCCCTTCAAGCATTTTAATCCGGCCCTCAAGGTCCTGCTGAGGTGTGGGATCAGGGGCTTACTCCGCACGGCTCCCGAAAGCAGTGGCATGTTCCACCTCCAACTCCTATGCGCAGGGGCAGCCAGGCGGCTCCGCACGGTGCCCCCGCCCTAAGCACCGCCCCTGCAGCTCCCATTGGCCAGCAAATGGAGCCAATGGGAGCTGCAGGGGCAATGCCTGTGGACGGGGCAGTGCACAGAGCCGCCTGGCCGCACCTCCACGTAGGAGCCAGAGGTGGGGACATGTCGCTGCTTCCGGGAGCTGCTTGAGCAAAGTGCTGCCCAGAGTCTGCACCCTTGACCTCCTCCTGCACCCCAACCCATTGCCCCAGCCCTGATCCCCCTCCTACCCTTCGAACCCCTCAGTTCCACCCTCCTGCACCCCAGAGCCTGCACCCACAGTCGGAGCCCTCACCCCCCCGCCCCAGCCCGAAGCTCTTCTCCCACACCCTGAACTCCTCATTTCTGGCCCCACCCCAGAGCCTGCACCCCCCGCTGGAGCCCTCACCCCATTCTGCACTCAACCCCCAATTTCGTGAGCATTTATGGCCCACCATACAATTTCCATACCCAGATATGGCCCTTGGGCCAAAAAGTTTGCCCACCCCTGATCTAAGGAGTATATTGGACGGGATTGTCGATGTACTTACTGTAAAACACTTACTAGTTAAGGGCCCCATTCTTACTCCTAGGCTTTAGCCCTATTGAAGTTAACAAAACTACTCTCTGTAGTCAGCACTATACCCATTAGTGAGTGTTCGTAGATCTGGGCCACAATCTAAGCTATAACAAGGGAAGTTAAACAGTGGGGAGTTAGGGAGGAGGGAGATCAGGTTACAATAAGAAGACCATGTGGTTATTTTAGCTATTTAATGTTCGTTTGTGGAGGGTTATGTTTAGGTTTCTTTGCTGGTTTGAAAGAGGAAGACTAGGGTTTGGAGGCTTTACAGAATGCCCATAAGAGACTTGAAGGCGGAGAGGGTGGAGGCTTGGTATAATGGATCACAAATATATTAACGTAACAAATGCAATATTTGTAGGTTTTGATCATACTGTTTTTTATTTTGCAATAGCAGCATCATGTAATTGCCTCCATGCCTGCAAAATCATATTTGTATTTACATGCTCCCCCTACCATTCTAACACCCATAGAAGTTGTCCTCCTATGGGACGTTCTTTCAAAATGATAAACAATGGTGGTGTTGTGTCTATAACTATGGAAATTTGTCATAGTGAAGTCTGAAGCCATGCAAGTCTCGCTACAGGTTTCATTAACAATGTGAAACAAAACTCAGATGGCTCAAACCTTTTGATCAATCCAGGCCTAGTTCTGACTGAAACGGAGCTGAGTATGCAAAGAACTTGGGTCTAGTTTTGAGACAGACATGGTTGAGTTTAGATTAAAAGTTGAGCTGAGTGCAAAGAGACCAATGGTCATTTTGACTTCTAGCAGAAACCATGTGAATATTGTCATTTCTCATGTCTCAACCCAAAGCCAGACTAAATCTTGTGGTATAGACAAGTGCTGTCTAAAGCTTCACATCCAAATACCCCTGAATTTGGTATAGTTCAGATCCATATTCAATCTTTGTGTCCCCAGCCATCAGTTATTTGGAGGTTCGGGTTTCTTCCAACCAGAAACTCCAGGGATGTGAATCTAAACAAACCAAACCAGAAAACGGGGCAGGTCTCACACACACTCTGAACTGAAACCATGTTGTTTCTTATAGCTCTGATCAGGGCCACTTCTTTAAGCAACTAGTGACATAATCATGGTCATTCCCATTTAAACAAATAACAGCCACAGTTGCATTCCATAAACCACTGAAATACAGTATGTGTAAATACCTGTTAATAGACATACCATACCGTGTAGGGAGGGGAAATGTAGTTTCAACAACATGACAGGTATTTCAGAGTATCACATAATTAACTATGTTTAGTTATTTTAATTTTGTTTCTATTGGCAAGATGCAGTATGAAATATCTACTAATTAGATAGGAAGTTCCCCTGAAGACATCTATCAACTGTTTCTATTAATACAGGCAACTGTGAGTAGCTAGGAAGGAAAAACATTTAGAAACAACTTTTAGTTAATTAAATTGAGGTATGGATGCAAGATACTTTTCCCCCTTAACAACCAATGTTTGAGCCTGTCTCCTAGACAACCATTTTAAAAGTTTTTCATCATATATTTCCGAACGAAAGTTAATCCGAAAGCCTAGATTTATATTAGATCTCGAATCCGCATCATCATCTACTTGATTTGGAAGAACTTTAGGACAGTTATATAAAGTATCTGAGCAACAAGACTGCCAAGAGATCTATTCTCCATTTAAAACGTAGTTCTGACTCCTTTTGATGCCAGCTGAACATTGTCTAGAGCATTTTTTGCTAGAATGGGATCTATACTCCTAGGCCTCACTTGACTGTGATAATATAGACCAAAATAAGATTACCTTCTCTTGACAGAAGGAACTCATAGCTGATGGGATTTTTCCTCCTCCTAAACTCACTAGTTCTAAAAAGCCCCCATTCAGATACTCTGGCTGACCAGCTTAATGCCAGTAATTTACTATGTCAGCATCCAAGTCTGTTACACAGCAGGAAGGCATGTGGGTCAACTGAGGTTAAATGGTTTAGGAACACATTAACAGCCCCAGGGGAATCATATTTAGGCTTGACATCTTTCAATAAGATGCAGTAATAATTGGCAGGCAGTATTCTCTGGTTCTAGTGACCCCCCCGCCCCCAGAGGAAACAAAGGAGGTAGAGCCAACGCATGTGACTTAATAGTGACATTGGACTGCTCCATTTAGGTGGGACAACAGGAGCAGTGACTAACTTCATCTCCCTGCCTGGGGAGTCCCCAGTAAGTGTAGTAAACTCAGGTCAACTTATGGCCCATGGCCATGGATCTTATCCAACCATGGTGTCTATATCTATTTTGTACCAGTCTTACAATGAAGTACATTTTAATGCCTCTGATAGGACAGGCTGGACAAGGGTGGATTTGTCACAGGATTGACCACAGGTTCTGTGATGTCTGCTGTTGCCAGGGAATGGCAGGGCAAGTTCAGACTGTGAGACTCTATTAGGGACTACAGGGGGGCTGCCTTGAAGAAGCTGAGGAGATTTAAATGGCTTAGCTTGCTAGGACAAACTGAAAAGCTGCCAGTGCTCTGAAGCAGGAAGGCAGTCCTGACATGAGATAGAGCACAGCTGCCCATTCTAAGGGGTCTTTTAGGAGCCAGACATGTATAATCTTCCTTCCCTGGCTTTTGAGGTTGCCCATCCCATCTATGGACTTGGATATATTTCTGCTCTTCATAACTTCTTTGGTGCAGTTCCGCCTGAAGGAACCTGAGGTTCCCAGATTAGGGAATGCTAAGGGCTTCATTAAAGCTTTGTTCACCCCTGCCAGCTTCAGTGCCTTCATCTGTTCTGGTGTCAGTGATAAATAATGCAGCGTATCTGCCCTCCTGCTAAGATGGATGTCTTTTTGGTTCAATTCTAAACAATTTTCTCAAGAGCACCACAGTTTCTACTGCTTCCCATTGGACAACCTTTCAGGCCCCACCCTATTTCTCGAGATTGGAATCAATGTATTGGGAATACATTTTTCTACATATTAACAACTGGATACAAGTCTCTTCCAGGCTTCCTGGTATGTTAGGCCAGAGCCCCTAATTTAGGTCTTGATCCTGCAGCAAGATCTAATGGCAGGAGAGAATAACCAACCCACACCAGCTTAGGGGAACACTTGGCTCTGATGTCTGATAAAATCCCCTCTGGTATGGGGCTGGTTTCTATTCTTCAGGGAGTAGCAGTAGGGCTGCATAGGGCTGTATCTGGTGCTGTACCACAGTGGTCTCAGACTCAGTGGCTCAGGAAAGACTTCAGAAACCTGAGGGGACGGGCAAGATTACTGAGGACGGGGGACTAGAACATTGTCGCTGACCAGATGGGACGAAAGAGTAAGGGTAGTGGAGAGCACCACGCTACATCAGGAAATTTGTTCTGGATATCTCAATGACGTGATCCTCCTACCCCTGAAAGGACAATGTCTCCTACCTCCTCCTGTGGCAGCACCTGGCAGGGCAGGAGGTCAGTGGGTTGATGTCTAGTGAAGCACAGGTCATCTCAAGTTCCAAGGCCTCAGTGAGCCGCATAGCAGACCTGGCCCTGAAAAGCAGCTTGATGTGAAGGCTGGGTCAAACATGAAATAATCTGTGGGAATGGCTTCTTCATACATAGCGTGGGGGAAGGCTGTGAGGCAGGTGGAGCGCAGACTGCAGCGTGGGGAGAAGGATGCAGATCTGTTCCAAGCCACAACAACAAAAATCACTGAGAACAGGAAGACAAAGTCTATTTATAGGGGACTCAAACAACTTCTTTTCTCTCTGAGGACCTGACATTTAGAAGGTTAGGTAAAAATCTATTTGCGAAAAGAAAAGTGTCTTTATTTCCTGACTTTTAACTACATAATACAGCTTGAAGAACCAGAGCAGCTGAACAGCCAGAGAATTTGCTAACTGGATCTGGTATTCAACGGTCTATGTACCAATTCAGCTCACATGCATAAAATAACTAGAGTCTGATGCTAGCTTATTTTGCTTCCCCCCCACCCCCACGTCTAAATTCACATTCTTTACCACCTTCGTGCAGAGAATGGCATAAATAATGATTACCACTGTGATAGAGAACTTCTGCTAAAATACCAGTCAGTCATCAAATGGCTGTTACGTACAACGATAATGCAGTCAATAGTGGGGCTTTTTCAGCGGGAGTAGGAAGCAACATTCTATGTGCATGTTTTATTAGTTACAAAAATGGATATCTCAGTATAAGCACCACATGTAGAT
The DNA here is from genome assembly GCF_013100865.1 of Trachemys scripta elegans. Taxonomy (NCBI): domain Eukaryota; kingdom Metazoa; phylum Chordata; order Testudines; family Emydidae; genus Trachemys; species Trachemys scripta. Next base: position 99,844,477 of record NC_048305.1, on the reverse strand, counting down.
CAAACTGACAGACTCCTTTGGGATTAAGCCCCATCACCTTCCGAATGCAAGACAAGCATAAAACCACTGCAGCAATGGAAAAAAATATCAGCTTGAAAATAATTAAACAGCAAGGCAGCCACCCATAATGATATTCAGCAGTGCACATTAGGGACAGTTTGCTGGGAATGCACAAGAGCACTCCAGTTGTTTAATTAACATTGAAACGGCAGTTCCACAAGAACTAAAAATCCTGTTAATTTATGTGTCTCTTAATGATGCTCATTTAAATACTGTCAACTTTTCTCCAGTTTAATATTCATGATTTCTAGTCATTAAAACACCACGCTTAGCTCGTGGATTCACCGAGAAACACAAAACTGTTTGATGTCAGTTCTTTAAAAGTTCTCTTACCCCATAAAGTGTAAATCTCTCAGTGCTCACACTGGGGTCGCGGTAATCTGGTCTATAAATATCATTTTTATCATTCCGATAATACAATAAACTACAGTGTTCTCTCTCACCTTCAAACCTGAGCTCCGGTCTCATTGTCAGGAGTTATTTATGTAAGCGTAGTTATCGTTTTATGACAGAGCATTTCAGCTGGTTAATGTAATGTCTTTATGTATTGGGAAACTGGGCTCAAAATCCCATTTTAGATTATAAAAACTATTTATCTCGGCAGGAAACATTACATTAACAATAATTTTAGTGCAGAAAAGACTCTTGTAGCTGGATATTGTTGAGGCAGACAGGACCAAAACTTGACCTATCTGCACTGGTTTATAGGCACGTAGACTGAAATTATATGTGCCGGCATGCACCTTTTGCTGGACACTGCTGCTGCTGGATGGTGACTATACTAAGGAATTTTAGGGAAACATAATTCCCCACTGTTTTTACCTCTGGTGAGAGCCATAAAGTGAACAAGGTGGTGGCGGCTTTGGGATTTTTTTTTAAGGGGCGTGAGTTTATTGGTCATTAACAATAAAACATTTCAAGTAGTTATGAGACCTATAAGTATACACCGTTTTACAAAATTAACAGTATTTGTCAGCATATTGGCCATGTATTGTTATATCATTACATTTTCTCCTTTTTTCAAATCATTTAAACACAACTATAACTTGATATATATTGTATTTAATCGTGCATATTAACTTATGAAAGGCTTCATTGGGAAGTTTAATGCTTTTTCTCTTTGTGGGGAGGGAGATACTAAGAAATAAGAAGTTTGGAAAATTAGAAGGAATTGTGGGGGAGGATGTAATTCAAATATTGTTTTTTATATGTGCCCTTCTTGACTATCTGTTGGTCCTGTAAGTACAAGATTATATCAATGACTTCAGCATTTCTCATGTATTGTTTTCATGTGCAAGGTATACTTTTACTTTTATCCTTTTTGTGAGGTTGTCCGGTACGGTTGTCACAAACTATGTTAAGTCTTCCATTATTAGATATTCTACTAATAGTACTTTTTCAGTGATCTAGAGTAGAAGCTGTTGACTGAGTCCACAGATCTAGGATTGCATGATTTGTTTTGTGTTTTTTTGCCATAAAAAGCAAGATTAAGAACCTCTTCCTTATTCCTATCTTAAATCTTTTTAACAGCCCAACTACACGTCTTTAAGTCTTGTTCAGATTCTGTCTCTAGTATATATTTTTATTTTGTTCAGGATGGATTTCCAAAAGATGTTTACCATCCAGCTTTCCCATGCCATGTGTATGAAAGAGGGCCTGCCTATTTTGCATTTCATGCAGACATGTGGGTCAATATAATGTATTTTAATATATAGACATAGTGCAAGTTCAGTACTGTTAGTGAGTATTGGAATCGATATTTATTGTCTGTGTTCTTATTCTATTATTTTGCTGTTATTTCATATTTACGGTCTGCACTCCATAATCTAATAACTTTATGTGCTTTGTCTTAAAAAGATAATTATTAAATTATATCTTCTTCACAGCATCTTGGTTGCTGAAACTTCAAGGCCTCGTGTTTGAAATTTTCTAATGCAAAGCGCTTTGATAGTGCCTTTCTATTTTGGAGGGGTTTTTTTTAATAAACTAAGAAATCTGTCTACACTCATATGGTGAGTTGTATACTGGCTCCCAGATATTCCATGTTTACATATCTGCTAGGGTATATCTCTCAGAAATAACAGGGGAGTCCCCCATTTTTGTCCTTAAGGAATGGTATAGCTGTTCTCGGTCTTCTATTCGAAATCTGTCTGGTCAGTGATCTGCCTGAGTTGTTGTTCCATTGGTAGAACCTTTGTTTTGCAAATAGGAGAGCTGTCTGTTTTTTTGTTTGTTTTCCTGTTATGCTCCTAATGCTAGTTTGGCTTCTTAATCTCCTGGAGCAAGTCTGTGTTATTTGTTATTTATATAGCTCCAGCAAACCATTAATTTGTTCCTTTAAGTCTGCCTGGTTTTGCCTATGTAATTTTTTCCCTATAATTATTGTGTGAGATTTTATATCCTCTTATTACTGCTGTAAAGGCCTTCCTCCTAGTTACCAGGAATATACCGTGTAAGGGATGCTCCTTAATAATTATTAATATGGTTTTCCATTTTATTCCCAAAGTCTTTGTCTTTGAGTAATATCTTAGTGTTTGTCCATGCAGTGGCTTTAGTCTGCACCAGATGGGTGTAAACTTTAGTCTGCACTAGCGTGTTGTGCACTAACTGGCCTGTATGGAGCCTGCTGGCACAAGCTAAAAGTTCCGTAGTGTGGATTAACGTAGCCCTGGTTCAAAATGTAGAGTACCTGAGTCCAATCAGTGCCTCCTTCTTACTGATCACGTGCATTTGGTTCCGGCACGGAGGTCAGGAGTTTGGGGCTACCCTTGCAATGTAGAAAGTATGGGTTTGACCCACCTGGTGTATTTTTAGGGTAGCTGGGAATATCAGAGCACATTAAAATGTTTTCCTATGAACCTGCTCCTGGGCTTCTGTAAACTCAGCCCTTTTCCTCCGTACAACCATAGAGTAATCTTGATAGAAGTATATGTGGTTACCCTCCACTCATTTCTTTCAACTTCCTGGCTGTTTCAAGAATTGAAGCCAGGTCTCTGTATTTCTGTAGCTATAGTATGACTGGACATGGTATAGTCAAATTTCTGTTGTATACAGGGACACCGATCTGGTGTGACCATTCGGTCTTAATTTTATTTGATTTGACTATCAGATTGACAACGCTGGGGATCCATGTTTCAAAGTATTGTCTGGGGCATTTGCTTTTGCGCCTCTTTTGCAATCCGAGAATTCTGATATTTTTTTCTATGGCCCCTATTTTTCTGTCAGTGTTTTGATTTGAGACTCTAGGGCTGCAATTCTCCAATTTGTCATTTAACTTTTCTCCGAGCTTGTTGAAATGGATTTCCAGCAGCACAGTTCAGTGTCTGTGCCACCATTTCACTAGCCATCCCCATAACTGCTGATTCTTCTTTTGACTCTGATTCCTTGGTTTGCATGTTGCCCTTTTTAATTTTACCCTCTTTCTCCTCCTTTGTCATTTGCATCCAGAGTGACCAACCATCACCCATTTTTCTGGGGTAGTCATGTCTTCTGCAAAGACACCTGACATTCCCCTCTATCTTGCACTCTCTATTCTGGCTGCCTCCAGCCTGTTCAGATCCAACCTTGAATCATTCAGCGAGTGGGGCAGAGGGTGGAAAACCTACTGCTTTTTTCAATTATGCTGCTGTTGCCACTCACATCACGTATGCTCACTACCCCTGATTACTACTGTCTCCACTCATCAAAACTTCCATCAAAGTGGGAAGTGGAGGTGAAGGGTTCTGTTCATTCCTTCTGGGGCACCTGGCATTGGCCATTATCAGAAGACAAGCTACTGAGCTAGATGGAGCTTTGGTCTGACCCAGTATGGCTGTACTTATGGTCTTATGTTAAAGACTGAGGCAGAGGTACAGGTTGCAGCAGAGTCCCTAACTGATGGAAATAAGTTTTAATAGAAGTTCAGGATAGTTACCTGTTTAAAATAAGAGTACTTGTGGCACCTTAGAGACTAACAAATGTATTAGAGCATAAGCAAAAGAATTAATGGACACAAATCTGACATCAGGAATCATAATACTCAAAAACCAGTGGGAGAACACTTTAACCTGTCTGGCCATTCAATGACAGACCTGCGGGTGGCTATCTTACAACAGAAAAACTTCAAAAACAGACTCCAACGAGAGACTGCTGAGCTGGAATTGATATGCAAACTAGATACAATCAACTCAGGATTGAATAAGGACTGGGAATGGCTGAGCCATTACAAACATTGAATCTATCTCCCCTTGTAAGTATTCTCACACTTCTTATCAAACTGTCTGTACTAGGCTATCTTGATTATCACTTCAAAAGTTTTTTTCTCTTACTTAATTGGCCTCTCAGAGTTGGTAAGACAACTCCCACCTGTTCATGCTCTCTGTATGTGTGTATATATATCTCCTCAATATATGTTCCACTCTATATGCATCCGAAGAAGTGGGCTGCAGTCCACGAAAGCTTATGCTCTAATAAATTTGTTAGTCTCTAAGGTGCCACAAGTACTCTTATTTTTTTTGCGGATACAGACTAACACGGCTGCTACTCTGAAACCTGTTTAAAATATTCCACTGAAATGAAGCCCTGGCCAGCTATAGGGAAATGTAAGAGTTGTTGGGCTGGCTGAATTTGCCAAATACCTGGTAATTGAAACACTTCCTAGAAGGAGATCAGCAACAGTGCAATCTACAAAACAACTTTTAAAGTAAAATCTTTACTCTTTTAATTGACCACAGGGAACAGAACATTTTGGGAATGTAAATTACAATTGTGATTAAAATATAAGCTGTGCTTTCTTAATATTCAAAGCGATATTTGCTACAATCAACATTACAATTAATTCAAATGTATTCTTATCTCTCCAGAAACACATTTTTTTATTAAAATGAAAAGTTTATTTATGATTATCTTGGTGGGAGTGCAGATTTTTGCCTATATAGAAGAATTAAGACTGTCATATTCTCTTGTGTCCTGTATTGCCAGTCTGCCTCACGGCTCATTTATTTGTGGCTGTTAAATGTATAAACCTTCTCTAGCTATTATGCACTTTATAAGCAACTGTGCATTAATTGTTATTCATGTGTAGGAAGTATTCTCTCATCGTTGGGAGGTGCCACAGTGAAATCTGTAACAAAATGGTAATTCAGCACCTTGTTTTCATTTAGCTTTTAAATAATCCAGAAGCAGAGGCAAAGGTGAAGAAAATAAAGTAAAGTGAGTACTCCTAAATACCTCTTTTTCATAGAAAACAGAAATACAAGAAAATAGGTATTGCCATTACTGATCAGGCCACTCAGTCAACTAGCCCAGTTTCCTGTCTCCCATAAGGCCAGTATCATATATTTCAAAAGACGTTGCAAGAATCCCCACAATGGGCAATTCTGTAACCTGTCTATAGAAGTTTTCTCCTAACTTCATGCATTTAGTAGTTGAAATATGCCCCAAATGAGCAAACCACTGTCGTACTTGTTTAACTTTAAGCATGTGAATTCAATGGGAATTCAGGGCCTTAATGAATGCCATAGATGCTGATTGCAGGTATTGTAGCCGTGTCAGTCCCAGGATATTAGAGAAACAAGGGGGGGGGGGTGAGATAATATCTTTTGTTGGGCCAACTTCTGTTGGTGAGAGAGACAAGCTTTTTTTTTTTAAGCTTTGAAAGCTTTCTCTCACCAACAGAAGTTTATGACAATAAAAGATATTACCTCACCCATCTTGTCTCTCTAATAGATGATAAAGTTAGCATCCTAAAATGGATCTCCTGGGTTATTTTTCCTTGTGCATTACTGCAGGATTGTCTTCTATCTTAATGGTGTAGGGTCAATATTGGCTCCATGGGCCAGATCTTCAGCTGGTGTAAATTGTCATGGCTCCATTGACTTCAACTGAGCTACGACAATTATGGAAGCTGGGGCTCCCGGCCCTGCAGTCTTTGCACTGCAGAACTGGCTAGATCCCTATAATGCTTCTGCAGCCACCCATGTGATCTCTTCACCATGAGAGAGGAGCCTAGGGGATTGAGCAGCCCAGTGCTAAGTTGATTTACAGAGTGCAAATATGACTTCATATTCTGACCCCAGTATTTAGCCCTTAATTGTTTTATTTAATCTATTCTAGTCAGAAATGAGCTGAACAGTCTGCCATGCTAAGGAACTCCTTAACGAGAAAGACTCATTATTTTCTTACCCCAACTTGATTTTCCCAGAAACTAAACCTGTTGTAGGGATGACAAGGGCTGAGACACTCAAAGGGACAACGTCGTGGTAAAAATACAGTGTCTGACTCTGGTCTTGCATTTGTTTTTTCTATTAAATTCAGTGCAATTAGTCCTTATCTGTATCGGTGTAACTGAGAGTAAAGTCAAGCCCTGTGTATTTGTCCAGAAGCAAATATCCTTACCTGTGATGTTAGTAGTGCCTTAGGATGCTAAAATGGAATTTTAAAATTAAAAATGTGCCGTGTTATCTTTTAGGCTGTTTGTTTTCTTTCTGCCTTTCTTTCGGTTCAGATAACAAACATAGACTAGTCAGTTTCACTCCAATTTGCAGTCATATCTCCTTTTTGATTCATGAACGTCCTCACTACACTGCCGTGTCTGACTGCAAATGCTGGGCTGCATGAAAACACTTCAATTAAAAAATGATGAGAACATTTATGCTAATATTAGATTTTGGGAAGAGTCCTTCCCCCCAAAAAACTAAAATGTAGAATTTGGACCGGAACTACTTGCCTAGCAGTGTTTTTACTAGTGGCTCTCAAGTTTGCACTTCTGACCCATTAAGTCTCCAGACTAATTAAACTCAGGTGGAGGTCTGAACATCAGTCACAGTAGCGTTTCCGGGTTTGTCCATTGCTACCAGGGCAGGGCTGATCTGAGCTTCAGTCAGCAAAGGCCAGATTTTCAAACCAGCGCAGCTCCCATGCTGACACCTCAAAGAAGTGACCAGATTTTCATGTGTTCAGCACTCAGCTGCTTGCACAGACAACGCACTGGGAGCTGATGTCTTTGAAAATCTGGCCACTTAAGGGCCATTGAGGTACCTAAATAAAAATCTGGTCCTTAGGGACTTGAGGAGTAAGCTGTACTGATTGGGGACAGCTCCGTGGTTTGAGCATTGGCCTACTAAACCCAGGGTGGTGAGTTCAATCCTTGAGAGGACTACTTAGGGATCTGGGGCAAAAATCTGGCTGGGGATTGGTCCTGCTTTGAGGAGGGGGTTGGACTGGATGACCTCCTGAGGTCCCTTTCTATGATTGTAAGGCCTGAGTCTGTAAAGAGATTAAATGCTGTCATAACCAGGTAAGAGCAGAGCTGGGCAGGACTCCCATCGCTATTATTCTCAATAAGGACTCTCCTCTTTCCATTCTTTTATGAATGTAGGAGACGGGCAGGGGGTGTGTGGTGGGAGGTTAGCAGTGGCAAACACTTCCTGGAGCACTTCTCAGCCCTTCACCATAAACTCAGTTTCCCCTGGTTTCCCCTTCATTACTTGACACAGTGTTCCAATCTCCTCTCTCCCCCGGGCAAGGAAACTTCCCCAGCCCTTCCTCAAAGAACGGCGCCTCACCACTCTCCCCATCCATTTTACTGATGTGGATTCTTATAGTTTTCGCTTAGCTACTCATTGTTCCTGGGTCCCTACTTCAGCACCGTTTTGGCAGAGACCAATGCTGTTTTTTAAATGCCAAGGTGAGAAAGTGCTTCCATTACTGGGCAGGTCACCATTCTTTTCTGGTGTCAAGTGATGAGTTTCCAGACTGTAGCCACACTGACATTTGCTAGTGCCCTTAGAAAGTAGAAACATTGAATGGAGTCATAAATAGCTTGTTGGCTGACTTCAATTTTGCTTCTTGTCAATTTTGTTGCTTCAGTTGGTAGAAATTACTACTGAAGGTTTCTGAACAAATATTAAACATCAAGTTTCCTGTAGTATAAATAAACCCTGTGGAGAAGAGGAAAATCTTACATCTGTGTTTGTTTTTTGTTTTAAAGATAGCCGCACTAGAATGTATGGTGGGGGAGGGGAAGAGGGTGTTTTCCTAATTTTGTTAACATGGTAGCGCATGTCGTAGCACTTTCTGTGTTGTGTCTATTAGCCCTCTGAGTTGGGTGTTACTCTTAATATTATTTGTATTACTGTTGTATCTAAGAGCCCCAGTCATGGAACAGGACTCTACTGTGCTAGGAGCTGTACAAACAGATCAAAACAAGTCACCATCCCCAAAGAGCTTGCAGTCTCCCCATTTTATAGACAGTGAAACAAAAACAGATAGATAAAGGGGGACTTTCAGGTTTAAAATTATGTATTTTTTTTTTTAAATCAGAACCGACGTTGTTACTAATACCACTTTCTAACGTTAAAAATGAAAAAAATTAAAAGTCATCCTTTTTCTTACTAGCTACCATTCACTGTTTGCTTACCTTGAGCTTTTCCCCTCAGCTTGTAATAGAAACTAAATGAGACAGTTTCACTTTTGTTTCTAGTCAATTCCACTTTCACGTTCTCACGCACTAAAACAGTGCTGCAACGTTTGGGTTGCCAGCACTACAAAAGATTGCTTTGGGGTTTTGTAAGTGTTTCTGTGGAAATTTGAAAAGAAAATCAGGAACAGTTGTGTGGGTTTTAGGCTTTATACCCTTATTTTTACTAAACCTAAATTTGTGGCTATATTTGCCCTGACAGTACATCAAGATAGTAGCATGGGAGTGATTGTGCAAATGAGACAAGATGCTGAGTGTGGGAGTGGCTATGCTAATGAACCTCTGAGCTTTGCAAAGGTGAGCTAGACACTACAGAAGCTTGAGCAGTCTTAGACTGACAGTGCTCATGCAGTTACTAGAAGCACAGTGCCTCCTTTCCAGCCAGCCTGACTCCAGAGTCCTTACTACACATTACATGCTGTCGGATGTTGTCGTGAGCCCAAGATGGAGCAATTACTTCCTCCATGTCCCTGGACTTCCATGAAAACCCCACAGAAAAATGGGGGTTTCGTGTAAGAAAAATGTCAACTTGAGCAAGGGTTTGAAATGTCCCTCATCACCACGAGTGCAGGCAGTGACATTTCTCCATGTGACAGGCCCAGCAGTGTTGCTGATATAGGCTGAGCAGGAGGAAGATACACAGGATTGGCAGAGGTCATGGATGGATTTGAGAGGAACTGTAGCTCCATAAAAATGTTGCTTATGCGAGACATATGGCATTTCATTTATCATCAACGGCAATATGAACCAGTTGATTCACGTCAGACTGACGTTTTAAAGCTCAAACCTATGAATTGAAGAAGCCATGTGGCTCTTGAATAAAGTAAAGGCTGCTACGTGTTAAAAACATCCTGAAATTTCAGCCAGCACAGATACCACAGCCAGCTTATTAAGTGTGGCTTCCTACAGCTATATTACTGATGATTATATCTATGCTCCATGAACTGCACAGGCTGGCAAAGAATATCTGGGCAATGGTTACGATAATTTTGACCTATAAAAACCGTGAATGCCTTGGTTCCTGCTTTGCATGAGAGACCACGCCCAAAGGAAGACCCTGGTAGTTGGGACATCATGGTACTTGTGATCATCCAAGTTACTCAAGCTAACATCCCCTTGGCTGCATTGCGAGGGGGTCTGGTGGCAGGCTGTTCTTGGTGAGGTGCACAGGGTTCTGGAACTAGTGTGCTAGGTGCTTTACAGGAACAAGCAGTGACACACTCCCCTTTCACACCATGAAGACCATGCAAACTGAGTCTTGATGAGACATGAGTGAATTTAAGCAACACGTGAAAGAATGGGAAGGGTTGCTGTGACAAAGTGGGAATTTTCTGTCATATTGTTATGAATCCTTTGTGTGCTTCAGTTTCCCACTGTAGTTACCATTGGTACCCCCAAGGGAAGAAAGGATTAAGTTTGTGCTCAGGGCAGACTAAGAGATGTCAGGGTGTGTGCGTCACCTGGCTTTCTGAGCAGACTGAATGGCTCATTCAAAAGACTGTCTGAGGCCGAGTCATATCAATGGAAAATCCGAGAAGACAATGGAAAGCCCCAGTCACCAGAAGATTGACAGCTAGCAACCAATGACCCAGAGGAAGGAGCTTTTCCCTGCCTCTCAGCATGGACTCAACATGGCCCTGGCTGGAAAGCAAAGGACTGAGAAGTGTGAGGTGTGGGAGTAAGTGTGGGCTCTGGAAGAATTTGCAGCTCTCTAATGGGACTGACTAGGGAAGTCAGAGCCTGAAAATGGAGTTCACTGCAGCTTATCAGGCGAATTGCTCTGGCTTGAACAGCATGGACTAAGCTTTAATCTGTGTTTCTCTCTGCTAACTCAAGGACCTCCAATGCTGTGTTATAGCTGACGAATAAATCCTACTGTTTTGAAAATGCTACTTGGGTGTCACTGCAAACGCTTGTTGAGGTGCATTAGTCCCTGCAATGTGTACAAGTCTCACTGGGCGGAGCTCATGGTGTGAAACAGGGATGCTGCAGTCCTGAAGCTTGAGTCTAGGATGTGGTGAAGGAAGAGTGGGATTCCTTGGGGGTCTCCCACACTGAAGAGGTTCCTGTAAGGGACTGTTTAAAAACTGGGGCATAGCACAGACCCTGTGACTCTATGCCAGTTACAATAACAGGATGAGGAACTGGCTTATCTAAGGCAGGTGTACACATTATGATGGGACACACTCCGGCGACGAGTCTCCTGCCGTGGGGTTGGAGTGAGCTGCAGGGATGGGAGTGCCTGTTTTTTGCTGGAGGCTCCGATGGGGGTGGTATTGATGCTCAGACAATAAATCTGTTTTAAGATTTTTGTAATTGCATTTTGTCAAATCTATTTCAGGTGTGTGGGATGCACCTAGAGCTTGGCACTGATTGTAAGGTGCCCGGGGAGCTGGTGAAGGGCACCAGTATAATAAACGCACACATAAACTCTCCAGATAATATGACTGACTCAAAATTGGTATTCAGATGGTTTGAAAAACTCACCAAGTGCCAGGGGACTGGTTTCCCAATGAAATTTCCCTACCCCAGCCAAAGATACTCTTCTGTGGAAGAAGGTCCTCTGCTTCCCTAAAGCAGCCCCACAGATCCTCCCACTTTTAACACTCTCTCCTTCAAGGCCCAAAGCAGACTGGATGGGATTCCTTACAGAGGTCATCCACACAACTTCCAGATTTTCTTGCTGGGTCGAGGCTGAGCCAAAGGGCTCAGTCCTTTCTCCAGAGGCTGTGCACTACTGCACGTTTGAGTTCTTTCTTTTGTTTGGCCTGCCTGAGACTGGGTAGGGCAGGCAAAAGTGACCCATTCCTTCATTTTTGGAGGAAAGAATTGTCCTTTGCACTCCGGCCCCTACCTCAAGTCAGGAGACAGCTACAATCATGACACATAACTTAGCAGCTCCATCCTCTGAGCCTGGTGCCAAACCTTCGTCAGAAATGCAGCAACAGGCGAGGCAATCCTCCACCTGTTGGCTGTTCCTCTCCAACAACACCCTATGCCACTGCCGAGAGATCCTTAAACTCCTCCAGCTTGAGAAGTGACAAACACAGGGCCAGAAATCACCTCAGTACGTTTCTTCATACCCTTTGAACTGTCACTGTTTGTTAAGGAGACAGAAAACTTCTGATCGTCTTCAGACTCAGCTTAAAAACTTCAGTGGCCACTATATTAAAAATGCACTTAATCCACTAGTGTGTCTCATGTAACTGAGAATAACAAACAAAGGGCTGCTCTTTGTTTCTCTGATATGTAGCAGTTCCTGGTTTGTGATGAGTCAGCTCCTTGCTTTTCCAGTCACTCTTATTGCAGGCTCAGGAAAGAAGGTAAGTCATTTTTATTTAAATGTAGCCACGGCGTTAGGGCACTCACTACCACTGGTTCAGAACAGCTATGCTCCCATGTTCGCAAACCCCGAACTGGAATTCCCCTGCATTGCTGATCACCAACAGGTGAATAGCTTCGCTGATGAAGGCCCTACAGGACTCACCACCTAGATGCCTGCTTCCCAGATAAGGCAGACCAAGACTGCATATCCTATGAATGCTTTGTGCTCTACACTGGCTGCCTGTCCACTTCAAGTTCCCGGTTCTTTAAGAGGTTAAGATTCAGATATTCCGCTCTGTGGCACACAGATAGTCTGCATGGGGTGTAGCAGCAGTTCTAACTTCCTCCTAGTCTCCTGTGCAGGCCCATCATCTGAGTCACAGAGTCATTGTTTTTTAGGAATCCCAACAATAAGTTATCGTTTTCACCTCCATCCTTGACGTTCTCCTGTTAGCATCAGCTAAATAAGACATTCTGATGTGAATTTCAATCCCATTTTATCTGTGACAACGCTCCGCAGTAGGACAGGCATGTTAATATGACAGTAACCAGTGCCTGATATTAGAAAGGAAGAAAAAAGCAGCTCCATACATATCTAGCCAATTATGCAATGCTGTACATGGAGGAACACTTCCTTCCTGATCTCCACAGCTGATCAGATTATGCCCTGAAGCATTAGACTTGATTACGCTAATCATTATTTTAGCTAGCATAGCCCCAAACGTCATTAGTGGTGCCCACTGATTTTGACACTTTGGGAATTTAATCAAACAGTTACACTAAATGAGACTATTTATTATATCCCTTGCGGTACCGACTTTTAAAAAATCTCTGAATATCATTGAAATTAATATGAAGCCTTAGTGTAGTTTTGAGGATTTGTATATGTTGATATATAATTTTTTTCTAGCAGGAGTTCTCTGATACACTCCCACAAGATCATCTTTGGCATTTTCCCAGCTGGGACCCATTGCAGCATTCCTGGCCCTGCTGTGTTGTATCATGCTTAACACACGCTATTGCCTGGTGTATCGGGAACACAATGCCACCTCTTGCAGAACACTGGCCATTCCATCATGTATTATAAGAAGTCCTCTTTCAACACTACATGGCACTCCTAAAAGAGCTTATGACCCTGATTCTGCACTCCTGGGCCCCTTGAGGGAGAGAGAGAGAAGCAACCATGGGGCCAGAGCAGAATTTTGATTTGGTAGCATTTTGTACCCAGCTGGCACTCACGTTGCATCAGGGTAAATGACGGCACAAGGTGCAAGAAGGTGTAGGCTCAGACCCTTTATTTCTGAGTTCCAATAAGCTGCCATTTTCCAATACATTCCATGGAAATTAGAGGCCTGAGAATCTTTCCGTTGACTTCAGTGAGCTTTGCATCAGGCCCTAAGGGCAGAGCTGGGCTCAAACCTTACAGAATATGGCCCAGATTTTCAGAAATGGCCTTTATTTTGGGGTGACCAATTTTCCATACCTAGGGCCTCACTTTCAGAGGTGCTGAGCCTACCTCTGAAAATAGGGGCTTGCATTCCTTTCGCGTCCCACACTATATCTGTGTGATCTTCGGGCCAATAAAAATGTATGTACAGTTGCCACAAGACCAATATGTCTCTTTACTTCCTCCTCATCTTCCCTCTTGAGCAGCGCAAGACTTTCTATAAATAAACTTCTTCAGCGCCCCCCAACCCCCCCAACTGAACGCCATTTCTTTGAGACACCCTGCAAATGTTTATGTGCTGCAGGCGTGGTTTAATCTTTTTAAACCGCTGCATTAGCTCTGTTTTCTCTCTTTCAGTCCCCTTAACCATCATCTGCTGCTTTCACGCCTTAGCTTCCCCTAACCTTGTGCAGGGTCTTCAGTCTAAGCTACTCACTTATGCTTGTTCCTTTGAATTGAACACCACTCATGCAGTCAGTCTGTGACATGCTGTGGTTTCCTTATAGGTATCCCACAATCTCTCTACCTTTCTTCCATTGCCCAGTTCAGCAAACAGGGCGATGCAGGCTCAGTTCATGGAGCTAACTGGCAGGTGATTTGCAAGATCAATAAGAGTGTTGCCATCCCCATATGCAAGCATTCTCTCTTTCTTTTTACTTGCCAGTTCGCACTGCACTTCTGGGAAAACAAATTGATATTTAGATCCAATTTAACTTCGCTCCATCTTGCATACAGATGTGCCACAAGATGTTCGTCACTCATTATAAGGGGCTACTATATTGTCTGTCACTCCCATCCAGGCGCCTCCAAGGATTTTGCACAGGAGTGGAGATAACTTGCAAATCATTTGTGACTTTACGCAATCTAACAACAATATTGGGTAGGCATGGCATAGTTGTAACACGTGCTGCCATTTTCTTCACCAACCCCATATCATGAATGTGGGTTTTTTTGCACAGTTGTTCATCAAATAGAGGTGGGGGAGAATAAACTAAAGTTCTGGAAGGTTGTAAATAATCTTTATTACATTAATCAGCCAACTTTATTTTTACAGTGTATCCAACTGATATTTCTAGGAAACATTTACATACAAAAGATTGCCATGTGTTCCCTGAACATCGATATTATACTTAGAACGTAAGCATTTTTTAAAAAATGAATGTTCATGTGGATTAATGCCAATTATTATAGCTCAGTTCTTTACGTTTGAGGAAATCTCCCAGACAATACTTAACAATGTTGAAAAAGATAGCCCAGGTGAGTCAAGAGTTCCCAAAGGTGCTCTCTTGAGCCCTATCTCGTAGGAACCAGCTTTCCAATTAGTTTACTCCAGACAAGCTGGCTTCTCCACTCTGAGAATTTTGCTACATGTCTCTTGTCCATCAGTGCCTTCGTTTTGTCCTACAAATTGCAGTCGGTATGATACAGTGAACTTTTGACCTGTAATGTTACCTTATTTAGATGCTACCTGGAAAAGTAGTAATGTCTAATAAAATTGCCCATATTTTCCGTCAGTGCTAATAATGTGTGTGTGGGTTCATATGCAATATTGGAACACATGGGCCAGCACCTAGACTATGGACCATCAGCTTACTCATGTTTACTTGTATGTCTCTAAACTGCTTAAAGAATCGCTTTTCTTATAAAAGCTTCTGTTCTTTTTTTTTCTGCCTTCTGAGCTGAATAAACCAAATATTGTATTGTGGGGTGGGGGGTGTCTTTCAGACATGTCTGCCAAAGCTGAGGTCATATCTACTCTGAGTGAATGTTGTCAGCGGGTGACTTTTCAGGCTGCTCTCTGGCTCGGTCTACGCACCTAGTGTAACGTCAAAACTCTCTCCCTTTCACTTCACTCTAACAATCAATAAGGTCTAGTCCAAACCTTCTCCCCAGGCTTGGCTGCTCTTCAGGTTCCAGTTCAGGTCTATTCAGCCCACTCCCTAGTTCCTCTCTATTACAGACCCAAGATCCCTCCGCTGGGCAGCCCAGCTCTGAAGTCTGCTTCCTTAATTTTCAATTCCTTTTTGCTGGTGGGCCCTCCAGCCAAGCTTGATAATGCTGGCAGGGCAGGGCAGACCATTAATCCCTTCCTGCCTTGGTCTGGTGAGGGCTTTCTCTTTCCGGTCAGAGATGTTAAATCCACAGTTGAACTGCCACTGTTTAGCATGCTATTCACCTGCTGTTTACTAGAGGTAATTGCATTTCCGGGGTGGCCTATGTATATTGGCTCCAATCCTGATATCCTTACCCAGTTTTTTTACTCAGCCTATGCTCAGACAAGCTTCCACGGAAGCGAATGGGAATCTAGCTGAGGAAAAAGTCAGTCATAAATGAGTAAAGGAATTCAGGATATGGCCCATTCTTTCTAAAGAGCCCTGGAAACCTTAGGGATGAAACCTGATCTATAACTCTAGGGGATCATCATTAACAGGTTGTGGAGAAATTATGCAACTCATTAGCTCCCAGCCATGTGGCTCAGTGAGAGCAATCTCCATTAAAAAATCAACATGGGCCACGGATAACACACTGTGGTATCTAAGATAATAAAACTGACTCCCCTTCACTTGGAGCAGGAACTGCTGTGCAGTAACTGGTGTCAAATATTAACCTTTCAGTATGACTAGTGTAGCATATTGTAATGCTAGGTAGAAGACTCTAGTTTTCTTAGCCACTGGATAGATATCAACATTTCCTTGTCAAACTACTGAAAACGCATTGTAAATGAGCTTCATAATATTGGGTCTATTGATCTGATTGTCAGTTTCTTTTAAATGAATCCAACCATCACAAGATTTAGGTGCCAGAAGCTGGAGCAGCTTTCAAACTCCTGATTGTTTTAGTCCAGGCTGTGCAGCAAACACACCATCTGAAGTTGTTGGTTGAGAGGAAACCAGAATTTCAAATCCCGCAATTCACAGTCTAAGATTCTAGGTCCTTTAAATTCCCCTGGAGTAGCTCTCTTGCTTGACCAGGGTATGGTGAAAGGATGGATTTAAAGGCTCGTTATTTCTAATGTTGACAGCTGGTGGTGTCCAGAGCATGATTCAGCATGTATGTGTTAAATCTTTGTGCTTGAGTCTTTACCATTTTCCCTGGCTGCCAGGTCCGTTAATGCTATAAACAAGGGTGAGTCGTTTATGCCAGCCATTGGTTTTTGCCTTTCCATCAATGTGGACGGAGATAAAGACTCATAAATGACATCGCTGGCCTCAGAAACAGAAATGCCAGCCAAGGAAGAGTCCCAACAATGTTAGGCTATGATCTCTTGTAGTATTTCCTTGTCTGACATAGTAATT
The DNA here is from genome assembly GCF_013100865.1 of Trachemys scripta elegans. Taxonomy (NCBI): domain Eukaryota; kingdom Metazoa; phylum Chordata; order Testudines; family Emydidae; genus Trachemys; species Trachemys scripta. The sequence continues at coordinate 99,827,892 of NC_048305.1, read as the reverse complement.
CATATAGCCCAGTGTTAGGACAGTCGGGGAGCTGGATCTGTGATTGTTTATGAGTGTCCTCGACTTCATGCTCAAAAACCCAGCTGGGGTGGTGTTAGAGATTCCATTCCTGAGAAGGAGGCAGCACAGAATACCTAATGAGGCATTACGCAGCTGCTTACGAAAAGAAGAGTTCCCTCTGGAATCGCATTTAGCCTCTGCAGCTGCTGAACCCAGCTGACGCCAAGGAGCTCCTGCAAGCCAGAAGCCATAGATACTAATAGCGTCTGGAGTAGGCCCTGTGTGTTAGCAAAGAACCCCTGAAAAAGCCATTTTAAAAGGTGTATAAAAGGGTGTACACACCCAATAGACAATGAAGCTCCTGTTGTATATTTAATAGACCATGATGATTCTAAAATAGTCATTAAGGTACTATAGGGAAACAATAGTCTCTATCTACAGTACTAGGTAAGGTTCATTGGAAGAATTCTCACCAGACTCCCAGGAGAAATAATTTTCTATTGTGAACTAACTTTAACAAACAAAGCAAAAAGGAGCGTCACCTACAGGACAAGCATGTCAACATCACGTTAAAAGGGTGGCTTAAACTGACAGAACTCAGGACATTCAGCATTAGATACTGAACCTCAACTTTTACTTGTCCTGTTGTACCAATGTATCATGGATAATAAGGTCTTCTCTTAGGTGAGCCACAGAATAGTAGGTGACCTTATGTACCAAATGAGCTGTGATTACTAGGTATAGCAGGGGTGAGCTAAGGGTGTGGTTTGAGCCTTTAACTGAATTTCACGTGTTTTTTCAATTTACATCAGCTCCTTAAATGTTATTTCAACTTATCTTTTTATGAGTGTGCACAAAGACAGACGTATGTATTCTGAGATTTTATATGTACACACAAACTTGCACGCCATGCAGTTACTGCAAAAACCACCCCCACAGTCCCTCATTTAGTGTTTATTCTGAGACAGGAGGCATATAAAAGTCTTCCTACGATACTTCTCTATTCTTTGCTTGCTCATAGAGCTACAAGAGACAAAACCACATGGGTATTGGCTAACTCTGAACCATTAGGAAAAGTCAATAATTTTGTAAAACCAACAAGCAATCATAGTGCATTTTATTCACAAAGGGCCTCTCTGCATTTTTAATGTACTACTTTCTAAATAGCTATGTTCAATAAATGTACACAAAATATTGGGTGAATAGTAAGTACAGCCCCAGTGTAGTTAGGAGCGTCCTTGATTTTGTCCAAGGCAGGAGTGATAACAAAAGAAAGCAAGTAAAGATTTATTTTACAGACAGTTGCTGCAGGAAAAAAATATTAATTTCTACATGAAGCGGTTCATTCCATTCTGGGCTTTTTGTACAGTATACACCTTGGCTGCACGTCAGCTGTTATTGTATGGCAGAAGCTGTATCCATCTGTAACTTTCATTAAAATAGAATGCCATTGCATAATTATCGTTGGATTTTTTTTTTTACATGGAATACCAGTAAATGTTTCTTTCTGCAATAGAAGAGAGTTTGTATATGGGTTCTGAATTTAAATCTAGAAAATGTGTGGATAGCATCAAAACATAACACGGAGAGTAAGCATGATAAACATAGAAAAGACAAAAAGTTAGAACATCAAAGGGCTTTTACTTGATGTCTGCCACCTATAGCTTCTGCAGATTAGCTAGCAAGGCTATAAGAGAAAATGGCTGTTTCAGAAAAATATACAGGTCTTCCTCAGTCATTTATGTATTTGAAAATGTTCTATACCTAGTTTCCAAATTAAACAGCAATAATTCACTCTCTCTTTTGTTGTTCTGAATATAACAGTTCAGAAATAAGCTCTCTGCTTTCTCATGATATTGACTTACTAGAATGATGCTCTACCTTTAGCCTCCGAACAAGGAGGAGGTAGTAGAACAGGAAGAGAATTCTTCACATTTTGAGCTTCAGCACTCTTGGAATTGACTCAGTCACAAATAGTCATTCTTATTCTCAGTGAGTTTAGCACATTTATATGCTGGAAATAATTTACTCTGTTGCACCCTCTAGTGGGTTTACTATATACTAATCAGATCCCCCCCAATTCTGTTGTTTTCCCCTGGTTTTCATACTAATGCTATTCAAATTGTGGAAGCGCCTATTAAATAAGGAGAGTCACAGAAGGTGTATTTAGGTGCCAAAATCAGATTTCTTTAATGTACATTGACATTTCACTTTATTTTAAGATTTTGTTTCCAATAATAAATACCAAGGCACATAGTATCTTTGGTGTGTACACATTTTAAACAATTATGCATGCCAATTTCTGATTTTTACAGGCTAGCTTATCTTTTGAGTCTCAACTTGGACTAGAAAGATTTTTTCCATGCCAAGAAAAAATTACATTCTTTCATTAAGGTCAAACCATATATGTCATAAGGAGAAAACTAGAGACAGAGAGCGTTTTTGTGCATTATTGAATTGCTATATGCTGCACTAGCTGTGTTCTGTAGTCCCCCCTCCAACCCCCGCAAATTAGCCAATGATAAAAAGTCACGTTATTCATTATTTAATTGATTCTGGTAGTGTCCGTGATGGTCCTACCCTAAAGAGCTTATATTCTAAAAAGTCCAGACACAGCCTGAGAGATAGGGGTAAGAGATGAGAGAACTTTAAACTCAGGCCCCAGTCCTACGAAGATTTAAACATGGACTTACCCTACATATTCTGAGCAGGCCTGTTGGGTCTGATGCTGCTCCCATTCAAGTCAACGGGACTTTTGTCTTTCATTTCAGCAGGAACTGGATATGGCCCATTGACTTCAATGTAACCACACATAGTGCTTAATGTTCAGTATGTGTTAACGTTAAGTTTTTGCAGGACTGGGCATAATAAAGTGTTCAGATGGTTATTGGCTGTATGCTGATGGTACAAAGTTTTGATAACAATGGATAAGATCATCACCCCTGCCCTGGCCCCTTTATGGCAGGTGGCATAAAGGAACTCAATGGGTATGTCTACACTGCAGGGAGCGGGAAATACAGCAGCAAGTCTCAGCGTCCGGTCTACAGACTCAGGCTTATGCTATGGTGCTAAAAATAACTGTGTATACATTCCAGCTTGGACTGGAGCTCAGGCTCTGAAGCCCAGGTGCGGGTTTCACAGCCCAAGCTCCAGCCAGAGCCAAAATGGCTACACAGCCTTATTTTAGCACCATAGCATGAGTCCTGTCAGCCTGAGTCTGTAGACCTGAGATTATTGCCACCATTTTTTTTTCCAGTGTAAACGTACCCTTAAGCCCAAGATTTGGCTGTGGAAGGATTCCCCCAGCACTGGAACTGAGGAACACAGCCATCAATCTGCCATCTGAAGACCCCTTTGCAAACCCTGGCGAGCGTGTTGAGGGCAGTCTGGAATGCTGCTGCACATAGGCAGCTGGGGACAGATGGTCATAGGATAGACATTTCCCCACAGCTGTGTGTCTTAGGTTGGGGCCATGAAGGCACTCATAACTGGGAAGGCACAAAGGTAGCTTCAAGCCATGATCCGTCTCCTTAACCCTAGGTTCTGAGTTCTGTGCTGTGCCTCAAAGGATGTTTTTTTAATACACTCAAAGACATATAGATAATCCCAAATTACCCTACCAAGCTATATCATGATTTAAAATATCAAGATACTTCCAACAAGTTCTGACACTGGATGGCAAAAAGGAACAAACACAGATGTCTAGTTTTTTTTTTGTTTGTTTGTTTGTTTTGCGTTTTTGTTTTTTTACAAGGTCGTTTTTTCTCCTTCGGGAGAATGGTTTGTTGGGACACGGTCACACCACAAGTAAAGTCAGAGATGGGTAACGAGAGAGAGAGAGAGAGACACACACACACTTCAAAGCCCCCCATTTGGTCAATCCGAGATCACTTAAAAATGGCTGACCTCCTAACAATATGTACAAAAATATAAAATGTAAATAAAAAATACAAACAAATTCTCCTTTAAAGTATTTTTAAGAAAGAAAGCAGGGCCTTGAAGTTTTGGTGCTGGGGAAAGAGGGGTTCTCGCCCCACTGATGGGGGGTGGGGTGGGGAATCTTTTCGGGCATTCGTTCCGAGTGGTGTCGGCATCGTGGGCAGGTTCGCTCTACTTGGGGAGGGTGACCACGGTGGGGGGGTTGCGACGGGACGTTGAAAGTGAACAGGTCGCGCTGGCCTTTTGTTTGTTTTTCTCCTTATTTTAAAATATATATATATGTGCTGCCTAGTCTAGCTTATCTTTTATTCTAAGCTGTGTTTTATAAGAGTATAAACAAAATCAATAACCCTCTCATAACTCTTGCTTACTCTCCTTATAGGCATGACGGCTGACGTCCATGTGAAAATATCAAAATGAAAACACTCTGCTCTCTAAGAGATTTTGGTCAGTCTCTTTTGGTTGTACGAACAACACGAATGTAAGTAAATGCCCTGAGAATTTGAAAATTCACAGACTGTTCAGGTGCAGGCTGTGAACCCTTAACTCTGACTAGTAACTTGTCAAGTCCCCCCATTGCCTTCTTGTGTGAGTCACTGTTCTCAGGTATGAATACAGGGCTCATAATCTAGCTTTTAGCTATTTCCCCCAATACACTAACATTTAAATGAATGATATATTTTTGTTAACGTCATTTACTAACTGGTGGATTGCAACATAAAATAGAAAGACCCTGTAATTGGTCAATACGAGCCTACTCTAGCTCACATGTGTCACAACTGTAATATTTAGTGATTCTTAACATTTTGCTGGGCCATGAATGCACAACAGCTGCTACTTCCACACAACTACAGCACTGCAGCTGTGCCGCTCTAGCGCCATAATGTAGACGCTTCCTAGGTAGATGGAAGGGGGTTTTCCATTGATGTAGGTAACCCACCTTCCTGAGAGGCGGTGGCTAGGCCAATGGAAGAACCTTTCAATTGACTTAGCCACGTCAATACTGGGGGTTAGGTTGAACAGTGTTCGGGGCATGAATTTTTTCATAGCGCTGAGCATCGTAGCTAGGTTGACCTATGTTTTAGGTGCAGACCAGGTACCTCCAAAGAGTTGAATCTTCATACTAGAGAACCCTCACAATTTGGACACTATTCTTCTATTTCACTGGGTGTGACACAGGGCATATGACAACATAAAACTTGAATTGTGATGTGCAGAAAACAAAATGTAAACCTGTCACAAGTTCAATTATAAAATGTGTTTGCGAAAGCTGTATCTTTATGTCATCCAGTTTTTTAAAAAATGACCATTACCAAATTGACTCAGAGAGTTGGAATCGCTTTAAATGAACTAATTGATATTAAAAAAAAATTTAAGGAATTGTTTCATTTTGTAAGTAGGGCACTGAAAAGCCAAATGCTAGGTATTAGTTAACAATACAAAATTAAATGCACGCAATCTATCTGATGTATAAGAAGAATTTCAGGAAAAACGTACATGATATTTTTATTAATGGCCAACTGCAATTCATCAACTATGTTATATTATGCACCTCTGAAAGGAAAAGATAGCATGAGGGTAAAAATACTGTAGGAAATTGTTGATAACAGAGGTAGCACAAAGAAGAGAATAAAACGAATACTGGTTCCAGTATCCTGGAGGCAAAATCTAAAACACAGTGTCATCAATATCCATGACATCTGTGAAAAGAGTCGTCATAATGTTAAAAAATATATATTTAATTTCCCCCACTATGGTAAGCCCTAGGAACTTCTCCTCTGCTGCTCACTGGAATGTTTTCAGCGGGTGAAGTGAAATTCACTCCTCTTCACGCCAAGGCTTATGCACCACTTCAGTTCTACTTTATACTACACACACCAAGAAAGTGTAGGCTTATCTGCTAAACATAAAGGGTGCTTTAGAGCATAGAAATGTAACATTTGCTGAAATGTGAATTTGATTCAGATCTTGGAGACATGGTTGGAATTTAAGGGACGTGCATGGAAGCCGGAATCCTTACAGTTACTCTAACCTTGAATTTTGTTTCCCATCAGGATTTTAATTTTTAATTTCAGGACGCATTATGCAGAAAATTGAGGCTCTGGGCCAGATTCCCTACTGCCTTACACCTTGGGCAGTCATTAGCACCTTTGCAAATTTCGTGTAAAATAATATCAAATTGAATTCCCCCGTCGCAGCTGGGTAGGGTTCTACACCCACTTTACACAGATGCAAATGGCTACATGAGGTGCAGCACAGTGGAGAATCAATTCCGCTGTATTTAAAACCATCAGATAGTGTGGCGATGCACAACTCTTTCGCCTACAGAGCCCAAGAATCATATTAGGGTTAGGCTTGAAATAAGTTAAATAAGCTTGGTGAGCTCAGTTTAGATTCTCGTGGATTTTTGTCCAAATCACAGAGCAATCACATAGCTGGAAGGTGCTGCTTAAAATAAGGCTGGAATAAGAGAGTTACAAATCAGGATGGAACCACATGAATGTTGGCGTGTGGGAACGCTTCATAGCACATAGCTGTTATTAGCCGCTTGTTTTCATGGATATTAAATATACCCAAAATTTTAGGTAAAAACATACTGAAAAAAGTCCTGGTCCTGGAAAGCATAATTATGTATATCAATCAGGAAATGCCCTCATCCTGAGTTTTAATGCCTATTATATATTATTAGCACAAAAGGAAGCACTTCCTGAGATTCTGTATGTGACTTGAACTTCATCTATGTGTAAACTATTATGTGGAAGAATAACTTATCAGCAAATTAATTTGATATAAATAGAATGGTCTGATGTGTTTTGTTTTAGCTGTCCGCGAACTCAGCACTCATGAAGTTGGTCATCAGTATTATTGTATTCAATCAACTAAGGCCCCATATTCTGTATAACATTACAGACTATAACAGGTACTGTTATAATCTGGGCTGAATCCATTATCTTTTCTACCTTGTGAATACAGTGTAAAAGAGTTACTGAAAATGCTGATATACTTAGAATGACCGTCTTTGGTTCAGTATGTTACAGGCATAGTTTTTTTGTTTTGTTTTGTTTTGTTAGCAGGAAGGAGAAAATTACATTGGGCTAAAATGAATACTAATGAAACTCCTTAGTTAGCTTTCTTTGTAATAAGAATAAAAAAATGAAACTATGTTCCTCTAGAATCTCAAGCAATTCTTGCCCTTTCTTCTGATAAAAAGATTACTGACAGTAGAGAAGGAGAGCAAAGTAATTTCATAAAATATCTTCATTTTTAAGAATGCTTTTGTTGCAAAAATGTTGGTATGCAATTTCTTCAATCTACTTTTTAAGGCTGTAAAGAAAAAGTACCTATTTGTTCTGCACTGCAACAATGCCAGCTGCATTCAATCAACTAAAAAGCTGCAAGCCATAAACCTTCCTCCACCGCTATAGAAGAAAAAAGGCAGGGCCATAAAAATTCATCAGGATAATGTAGAGATGAGGCGCGTTTGAATCACCATCCCTGCAATCAACCAATCACTCATCCTGTGGCATTTACAGCACATCTCATTCCCCTGTTCCTTAAGGACAATTGATTTTCCTGATTCCATTAGCATAACGGCGAGGAAAATGACTGCAGTGCAATATTTCTGGAAAGTTCCAACAAGTATGCTGTGTGCTGGAGTGTGACCATAATAATAAGCTACCTAGCTAGCAACTGCGTGTGCTTCTGTTGCTGCTGCTATGGTATCACATCAGAGTGAAAAGGACACAGACTAAGCAATTTTGGGTTCAAGCACAGAAAAAAATGTTTTCGCAGAATATAAAACAAAAACTCATTTAAGCAAATAAACATAATTTCAAGGAGGGCCGATCAGTAGGCAACATCTAGGAGCCCTTGAGCATTATTGTGTTATGGTTAATAATTCCATTTTCTGAATCATTAGCAATACTTCTTCATTCCTCAATGGCTTTTTTTTACTCTTGCTTTTGCTCAGGTTTAAGAAAGAAGAAAATGAAACTTTAATACCACAGACTCCTTATAAATATACAGGAAGAATGCATCAGTGGATTCCCCAAAGAATACATAATCATTCACAGCATTACATAGTCATCAGCCCTAAGCAGGGGTCTACACATTTTTCAGTTTTCTCTTTGACTTCGACAATAATATCCACTCTGGCTTAAATTATTAAAGATGATGAAACTTTATTGGTGAACATGCACTGCCTAACTTTAAAACTGTACATGATTATCTTCCCTTGTATTTTAAAGATATGTTAAGCTTTTTTTGAAGTGTAATTCAGAGACTACTGTCTCTCAAACAACATAAAATACTTTTCATCTTGTGAAGAATCCTTTAGACTTCTAAGGTCCTATCTGTTGTACATTTTTAAGTCCCTTTATAGTTTCAAACCAAGTGGGTTATGCATGTTAAATTCAAATCCTAAATTGAATTCAAAGCTGATACAAGGCTGCCCAAAGAAGTAAGAAAAGGCTTCCTCTTACAAGTAGTAAAAATCAATAATAATTTTAACCCCTTTAGTGACATGATTTTTGCCATGCATATCATTCCTAGAAATACTACTTCATTACTACTCATGGACCATGGGAGAGATGAGATAGGGAAGAAACTGTCACCTGTTTCCAATGCACCTCTGACATGGTTATAGGCTTGTTTAATTTTAAACACGACGAGACTTCTGACATGCATGAAGTTATTCATGTGCTTGATGGTGAAAGTTTTAAAAGTGCCTGTGTTGACCTAACTCTACTCCATTAGTCAACTGACCTCAGTGGGAGCAGGGCTACATATGATGTTAAAGTCTGCTCCCACTGAAGCCACCTGAGTTCAAAGGAAGCTGGGTAAGGTGGAGAGTGAGCACGTTGATAATCTACCTGAAGTAGGATCAGGACCTATGCACTGGATTCTTAGCAGCACAATGTGACCTTACAGTGGGCAGGGATAGCTAGCAGGGCTTTTCCCCCCGGGGCAGGGGAATTCTCCACTAGCATGAAGCTGATGAGGCGGCTTCGTAACCTCCTGCACCAGCCAGGACATGGAGGGGCCGTGATGTAGCTCAATTCTCCACTGTCCTGAAAGCCTCACAGCAGAGATCTAAGTTAGAGCTCCTGTTGTACTGGGTGAAATCAAGTGCCATTGGCTTCATGCAGCCCCCACGCTCCAGTGCATCTGAGCAGGAGCGCTGCCAGCTTTTCTGCCGCCCTAGGCGGCAGAAGGTCCCGCCCCAAAATGCTGCCCTCCACAGAGGCAGCAGAAGGTCCCGCCGCCGAAATACCGTCGCGGTCGCCCTCCCCCAAATTGTAGCACCCTAGGCGACTGCCTAGGTTGTCTAATGGGTTGTGCCGGCCCTGCATCTGAGCAGAGCTGGGATGGGGTGGAGACGCTCTCTCTATATTTCTACACACTGGGCTCAATTTGAGATAAAATTCACAGGAAGTGTTTCTGTTACATGATTAACAATGTAAAGGAAGAAAATGTGATTTCGTGTATGTTTGAAACAATTGGCTTTAAAGAAATGCTCTATTATTAACTCTCTGTGATTGTATCTTTTAAATCTAATAATCCCTTCCTACACTGGCCATCCAGCTATGTTGCCTAATGACAAATATTCATAATTAAAAATTAGCACTTGATGGAACTTTGCATCTTCAAAGCACTGTACAAACAATAATTGACCCTTACAATATTGCCATGGGGGACAGTAGGTAAATATGCTCACTCTCATTTTACAGATGGATATAATGAAACAGAGAGGAATAGATCCAGATTCTTGTCTGCACTTTCAACTTCCAGGGAGTTCTATCATTGTCTGGCACAGAGGAGACAGAAAATCAAGGTCTCTGAAGCTCTTTGTTCCTTGCCTATACCACAATGTAACACTCAGCACCTCTGAAAATCACGCCATTTGTTTAGGTGCCTAAATATGGACTGAGGGGCTTGACTTTTGCGACCCAAGTATGACCTTTTGGCCATAGTTCTGGTGTTTAATTTCTTTAGTTTTCATTCTACCTGGTGTTTATATTGCACTTTTAATCTAGCAGGACCCCAAATCACTACAAAATGTACACAGGAATCAGGGGTAAACCCCTCCCCCTTATGGGGGCTGCTGAACCTTACCAGGGTGTTTTGATTAGGGCTCTATGTATTTTAAATTAACAGAGATAGCCTATCTCCTAGAACTGGAAAGGACCTTGAAAGGTCATCAAGTCCAGCCCCCTGCCTTAACTAGCAGGACCAAGTACTGATTTTTGCCCTAGATCCCTAAGTGGCCCCCTGAAGGATTGAACTCAGAACCCTGGGTTTAGCAGGCCAACGCTCAAACCACTGAACTATCCCTTCCTCCCTACTTTGTATTGTCTCCAAAGGACTACAACTACTTCCAATCAAATCATAGCAGCTGCACTGTAAGCACTCCAAATCCCATGATGCAGTGTTTGGTGCTCTGACACTTTGGCCTTGGCTCTGTGATCTGTACTTGGGCAGAAGTGCAAGTCAGGAGATTCTACAAGGACTGTCCTGGAAGACTGGGAGACTGAAAGGTGAGGCACTGACTAAGGAAAGCTGGAGGAGAGAGCAGGCTGGGCCTGGAGCCAGCTGTGCTACCTTACCAGGTTTAGGTGTCCTGCAGGCTAGGAACTAGTAGCAGTTGACTATGTTTAGATCTAGAGATTTGGGAGATGCTGCTATCAGCCCCATTTCTACTGAGATCATGTGACTGGTATTAAAGCCACAGGTCACCTGCAGCTTTACTCCTTCTCAGCAGCCAGCCACTGAAAGCTGCAGCCAGAAAGCACCGGTTGTACTACGAAATCCTGATCCATGCACACAGGAAATGGTGGGGCATGTGAGTACCCCATCGACTATCCTTCATGTTTGGGGAGACCCTGTTGCTCCCCTGGGTGGTCTGGTGTGAAAGTCCTCATGTAGGGACAGTCCCTCATCACAGACTATCTAAAGCAAAGAGCAGGGAGCTTCTAAGAAACACAATTGCCTGTGTAGAGTTGGTGGCTGTTGTTTTATAACCAGGATTACTGCCAGCTACTGATGTGTCAGTTTTAACCTTCTCTGTAGAAAAGTGTTTCACTCCTATTAGCGGGCTGGCCTTTGCTAATTCAGAACTACCTAGTGTTGCCCTTGAACTCCTGTTCATCAAGGGTGCCGTGGCAAGGGTTTTAAAACTATGGGGGAGTGTGCACGATGGAAACGGTTTGGATTGTACAATATTAATGGTGAACATTCTGGTGTAAATTTAAGGGGGGTTGTTTGTTTGTTTGCTGTTTAACATATGTAGGGAGTAGTGGTTAAGTTTACCTTAATATTTATAAGTTGCTGCCATTAGCTGAACTGTTGCAATGCCACCTTTAGACTTTTCACAGTCATTACAGTAGCTTCTCTATTTTATTTTATTGGATTGTCGTCGTATTTTGCTATATTACATCAAGTAAAGCTGTTCCTGGCGCCAGCGTGGATGTTTAATGCTTTCCTTAGAACAAATAAGTATCATTTGTCTTATCTGCTAGCCCTCTTGCATGATTTAGGCTGGAGTTGTTTCTGGAAGCTAACAAGATACCCTAACAGAGGTCATTCAGTGCATAGCCAGGTTCAGGGACCGCCAACTGTGTCATTCTTCCTATGAGCAGAGAGCTACTGCAGATGGGGGGGTAGAAGATTCCCATCTATCCAGCATCATCACTGGGCCCTCCCCACGATCCCCATTATCCTCAAGAACATCAGGCATCCAAGCAAGTGGTGAGCATGTGCCTATTCCTGGTTGATCAGGGAGGGAAGAGAGATTTGTACATGTAACCTCGCACATAAAGGCAGCAGCATGGTCCTATGAACTGGACATGGGGCCCTGTGCCAAGGACTCCTGAATTCAAATTGCAGACTTGATGTACAGTTAGGGTAATCAGAGAGCACGTGTGAAAAATGGGGACAGGGAGTGGGGGGTAATAGGAGCCTATATAAGAAAAAGACCCCCAAATCAGGACTGTCCCTATAAAATCGGGACATCTGGTCACCCTAGGTACAGTCTTGGGCAAATCACTTGACCTCTCTTTGTCTCAGTTTTCTCATCTATAAAATGGGGATAATGCTATTTAGTTATATTTCAGACTGTTGTCAGTTATTAGTTAATGTCCGTGCAGCACCGTGACAGCCTGGTCTGTCTCTTTAAGAGATTGGAGGTGTTTCTAGTCACTTGGTTTCTATGACCAGCACTTTGAAAATACAAAGCACCATCTAACTGCTAAGTATATATTTATTATCACTGAAACGGCAGCCGTTGCAGAGTAGCATGTGGCAGGCTGTTTAACAGTGCTCAGAAATGCTGTGCAACTGCTTGGTATAGGAAGAAAGGAGAAATATTGGGGCCCAGTTCTCCATTGGCTTGCACCCTGCAGCGTTATTAATGCTGATGGAAAGTGAGTGTAAAATGATACCCCGTCAGAATTCTCCACTCGGATGGCTGGCAGCAATGAATGCCCAGTTTACACAGTTAGATATGACTACAAGCAGGCTGTGCTGAGATTGCTTGCAGCTACGCTGGCTGTTCAAAGCAACCCTAAAGCTGGCTTAAGCAGTACAGGAGAATCGTCTGATGGAGGGGGATCCTCTGGTGGCATCAAGCTGACATTGCAGTTTGACTGGGCTTCCTCGCTGTGATCCCTAGATGCTATAGCAGCCCCATGGGGCTTGATCCCTAGATTCTAGAGCAGGCCCATGGAGCTAGTGGCAATTAGTGTAATTTAGAGCAGCCTTCAGGGATAGTCATGCTGAGGAGCCAGACCAGTGCACAGGTATCCTAGGGTTGGGGGGATCACAAAGGTGGTTTAAAACCACCTTTCCAACCCACGCCTGAATTGTGCTGTGCACTGCTCACCCAGAGCCTAGGATGAATCAGGCCCATTGTATCCAATTAAAAAAATCCCTGGGAATTTAAAGATTCAGAATGATTGAGGTGAAAGGCTCCCTACACCCCAGCTGCTTCCTTTCAGGATCTTAAGTTTTGCTTCCAGGCATCAAAGCCATAAAGTCCCTGGGTCCACTGAAGTGCCTTGGGCTTTGAGCCTTGAAGCACTGCCGCATACAGTGAAATGGAGGTAAGGAGCACATGAATAATTGCACTGTAGCGCTCCACGGTATGCTAATAGCAAGAACTGGAATTTTGGCACCAGACTCCGTCCCAGTTTGTAGGCTACATTCAGTACTAGGTGCTGTATTTTAACTATTAAAGGACATTAGGTGCAAAGTAAAAGTTAAGGTCTGAATATTCAGATGTGCCTTCTGATGGCCAATGCCCAGGTTGAGTCACATTGGGCCGGACTGGAGAATGCTGGCCACAGTCTGAAGCCAGTACTTCCATTCTCCTTACCATCCAGACTCACAGCTGTCGTGTGATTTCACCCCTCACATGGAGGCATTTTCCCAGGCTAACTCCTCAGAGATGTGGCCTTTCCTCTGGGCCACGATGGCTAAAGCCCCTCTCTGTGCTCCAGTGAATGTCCATTACTGTAACATCCTCCTGTGCAGCTTCCCCTTCTCTCCCCTTCAGTCTGCCCAAATAAAGCATCTTCCTCGTCTCTTCTCCTCCCTCCAGCTCCCTTAGACCTCTGCACTTGTGTCCCTTCTGCATTCAGGCTTCTCCTAGGCCCTTTCAAAGCCCTCCCCAACCTTCATCCCTGCTGCATCTCTGGTCTACTACCTTCTGACACCCCCCCACTCCCAGCTCTCCATCCATGGTGCTCTTCTAACCACACCCATTAGCCACTCCTGACTCCTTGCTCATGTGAGTAGTCTCATTGAAGTCAATGAGTAACAGTTGTAGGATTGGGCCCTGTTTCCTGTGCCATCCACTACTGTAAGAACTGCCTCCCCCAGTCCCTTCCAAAGCACTCCTAAAGCTGAGGGCTACATGTGCTAATGGGCACATACAACTCTGTTGTCCGCTGTTTACAATACAGACCCTGCTTGTGCATTTAGGGGCAAATTCTGCCTGCCCCTCTTTGGCCATTGGAAGGGCCCTGGACAGCAGAACCACTGTGGTCCCACTGCACGGGTGGGGCAAGATTTTATAAAACTGAACATGGTGACCTAGAGATCCTCCAATCCTTCCCCAAATGGAGTGTGTGTGAGGACTGGGTACTAGGGCTACAGTGGGGGAAGTAGCCTCTGCAGAGTGGAGCCAATGCTACTTTGTGGCCTAGGAGATTCCTTTTAGCTCTAGGGTCCAATCCTCCTGTCCTTCCTTAGGCTAAACGCCCACTGACTACAAGGAGGAATTGCTTTTAGGGTGTATAAGCTGCTCGAGGCCGGGCCATTTTAACTGTAAAGTGCTATGCACATCAGTCATGTACATAATTAATAAATAATGATCACTCAATGCTATTTCCACCTGGCAGCTTCTGTGGTGTCTAGCCTGGGGTGTGGTATCTGTAATGACATCAGGCACTGACCAATCAGACACCATCAGGCCACTCGGAGCCTGGTGGTAAGATACACACAGATAGCCTGGAGACCACAATGGGCTTGAAGAGGGGAGGGGGTTGTTGTTCAGAAAGCTGCTGGATTTATATACTATCGTATAAAAGCCCTTAAAAAAAAAAACCCTCTTCCCCTCTCTTAGTTGCCTGCCACAAAAGTACTTGCGGTTGGGGGAAGAATGCTCTTTAAAAGGCTATTAAATGTTATTGTTAAAGGAAGAAGCTGCCCATAATGTGATTCCTTCCCCAGAGCAGTTCTTTCCTCTCCCCACAACAGTGCCTCAGCTTTCTGTTTGTTTTGCACTACCAGCCTCATGTTGACATTGTGCCTCATGATGAATTGGTGCTTGATGTCATTGCCAATGCTAATAGTGTTCCGAAAGGAGACGACTTGGTTTTATAATTGCAGCAGATACGTCTGGCACTGATGGAATAATTTTTAACCCCTTCTGTATATCAGTGTCCTCCCAAAGTAAATATTTTTGGAAGACACCTGGTTAAATATAAACTCTTTGGTCGATCTTCACGGGTTCATAGATTCCAAGGCCAGAAGGGACCATTGTTATCATCTAGTCTGAACTCCTATATAGCACAGGCCAGAGAACTTCCCCCAAATAATTCCTAGAGAAAATTATCCAATCTTGATTTTATAATTGTCATTGATGGAGAATTCACCATGACCCTTGAAAATTGTTCCAATGGTTAATTACTCTCGCCATTAAAAATTTACATCTTATTTCCAGTCTGAATTTGTCTAGCTTCAACTTCCAGCCTTTGGATTGTGTTGATACGTATCTCTGCTAGACGGAAGAGCCCACAGTTAAATATTTGTTCCCCATGTAGATATTTGTAGACTGTAATTAAATCATTGTTGCCTGCTGATGGCTGCATGACTGAATGCAATGACTGGGTTAACTACAGACAAGGCCTGACTTTTTGGGCATGGAAGTTTGAAAAGCCAAGATTTGCCCAGTCACCTCCCAAGGGCTTGAGCATTAGAAATAGGTACAAATCAAGCTAGTGCAGATCCAAACTTCATGGTTAGCCCTTGTCTCTACAGTGGGCCAAAGCAACACTTGTATCCAAATTCCCCTGAAGTTTGGCTCTGGATCTGAGCCTTGCAGTCTAGGCCTCTCTTTGCTGAACATGCTACATACATAAAGTCTGTTCAGAGACCATTATAGCAACGCTTTGGTGACTAATAAGTAAGAAAGTTGGGAAACTCAGGGTGCCCCCTGTACGTTCATAAATAACAATTGCCAAACACTAAACGTTTTTTACCTGACAACTCCTCAATCCAGAATCTATCCTGCAACAGCTCGTGCCAACCCTAACGCTAATGCAGCAGAGCTGACTTTCTTAAACAGCTTGAAGGAAACCAAAAATTGTAGTAGTCACTTGCATCTGAAGAAGTGAGGTTCTTACCCATGAAAGCTTATGCTCCCAATACTTCTGTTAGTCTTAAAGGTGCCACGGGACCCTCTGTTGCTTTTTACAGATTCAGACTAACACGGCTACCCCTCTGATAGTTGATCCTGTAATAGAAGATCCCTTTGCAGGATCGGGCCTTGGACAGCAAAGTAAGAAGAAACTTATTTTCAGGTGTGTTTTTTTTCAAAGACATTCCTTAGTAATGTGTAAGTCTGCACCCAATGTCTGGTTGGTCACTGGTCCGACACCAGAGCCTTGCAATTCACTGCTGAATGTGGGCCCTTTTACCAGGAGACGGAGGATGTAGTCAGACAAGCAGCCTGAGTTCCAAATAGCATGTACTAATGACTGCCCTGGCTTTTAACTATTCTGATTTTTA
Organism: Trachemys scripta elegans; assembly: GCF_013100865.1. NCBI lineage: Eukaryota > Metazoa > Chordata > Testudines > Emydidae > Trachemys > Trachemys scripta. The sequence continues at coordinate 99,811,665 of NC_048305.1, read as the reverse complement.
TTTAAAAAGTTAAAGCAAGTGCAAAAATTTCACTCCCTCCTGCTGTCAATTTACCTTTTTAATATAAATTCAAAATGAAAAACGGCTGTAGCCGTGAGTGAAAGCAGCTGAAAGAACCACAGTTGCCTGCAAGTCTGGGGAAAGGGAGGTTTTTGTGACATTTCTGACAGCCTGTGCAGGGTGACGGGAGGAGATGAGAGAAACAGGAAAGGGCCAAAAAAGCTGGAGTGGGCATGAGGGTCAAAGGGAAACAGATGAAAGATCAAGGCAGGTGCATTTTGTTCTTGTTATTGTAGGATCCATATAATTTAGCAGCACTTTGAACTTGGCTAGATGGGTAGCTTGTGATCCTGGTGACATCAATACACTCAAGTGAGCAAATTCTGGCAGGCATTGTACAGAGATACCCACCAGAACAATCAAAGCCGAGCAGGGATGATAGCTGGCTGTCCCAATCCCAGCATCCTGGGAAACCCTCAGAGAAGCTCCTCATCGGGCTTACAGTGATGCAAGCTGCAGAAAGGCATTCCAAACAGGTGCCAGGCCCAGAGATCTGTGCATGTCCATACCCTCCCCTGAAATGGCCCCTACACACACACACACACACACACACACACACTTATTTGTATTGCATAATGCATGTGCATATAGGTGGAGGCAGGAATTACCTGTGCTGGGGATGACTACATGTGGACATATGTAACACCGACAGACCCCGGTTGTAGGCAGGTAGGATCGAACCTGGAACCTCTGGACCTTAGTGCATGATCCTCTACTGCATGAGCTAAAAGCCTTATGCCTATTAGCGAAGGCTGTAGAGCAGACTCATTAATCTCTCTCTCTAAGTGGTCTCCGTTCCACTAGATGGAACAGAACACCGCACCCAGGAGGTGTGTGGGTTACAGACAGACATTTGAAAAGTCTCTGCCTCAAACCCAAAGAGCTTTGGCATCTCTGCTATGAAATATTGTACATTAAAAAAGAGAAATAATGAAATTCCAGAGGTTTCCTGTTAACACCTTTTACCTTTTGCATTTTCTCTAGAAGGCTCAATCAGAATTGTTTATTCCTCTCAGATAATGTTTTAAAATAAAAAATAAAAACAATCCCATAAATGCTACCCTGGGTCTACATTACTGAAACCTACAGATGGCAGGCACTCTTGCAGAAAGTGCTTCTTAATCCTTCCAGGAGCTGGAGCAGTGGCAAGCTAGCTGCTTGAGTAAAACAATGGAAGCAGAGGTCCTGTAGGACAAGCAGAAGATGAATTCCAGGGAAGCAAGAGGAGTAGAACATCAGCAGAAGAGATTCCAGGGTAATGAAGCAGAACAGCAGCAGAGGAAGAAGTCTTATGGGCAAACAGAATAGCAAGAGAGGTGAGGCATAGCAGAGGAGAAGCGCAAGGTGGCAGATCCTTGGGGTGAAATCAGCAGCTAGATAGTGAAGTCTGTAAAACAGTCCAGCCGTAGAAGAGGTCCATGGGGAGAAGAGGAGAGAAGCAGGTGAATCTGAGGGAAGGATGGATCTGTTAATTATAACAACACAATAGTAGCATAGGAAATCTCTATGAAAAGCTAGCTACATATCACAAACCGTTTGAACTTCACTCTGTGGTTAAATAGATAGATTGTGACTCTCTACTATGCCCATCACTGAAGAAGCTAAGTTATAAGAGGTTTATATCCTGCAACCACATCTTACAGCAGGAGCTGTTAGTGCTACAGTTATGGTGGGATACGTTTTTCATTTGTGCGCTCTATTTTCAGTCACTCATAATTTTCTGAAACCTTCCTCGTTTGGGCTGATATTTTCTAGTCTTGATCTCTACCCAAAGGTCATTGATTTGTTTTTTGAAAGCTTGAGCAAAAACAATCCAGCTTTTTCTAATGAAAGGGAGTAAGGAGAATATATACACTTTTCCCTTACAAAAAGAGAAATTCTCCCAAGCTTTTAGTTTGGCTAACACCAAAATTAGTTAGGGGACGAAAGCTGAAATTTGGCATGAAGACAGGCTTCACTGAGAAGTGCCTTCGTGTACTCAAGTGAAAAATGGTTTTGATTTGACTGAGTTGCAAGCCTATTGCACATGCATAGTACATTTTGTGTGAGTGTTTGGTAAGCTTTTCAAATGGGCTGCGAAAGAAAGCTACATTGTGCAATGCCTGGCTAACTTAGCTGGGCAGTGGAGAGAATACTGATGGCTCCATTGCAAAGCAGGTACACAAGGAGGCAGAGTTAAGGTTATTCATGCAGCCTTAATATTTTAATTTTCTCACTTTTGAATGCCTTAATTTTGACCTCTTACATGTGCAACCTTGATGTTCTCTTGATGTTTTCTGTACAGACTGAACAGTATGTTCAATAGATAAATGTATACAGTTTTCGCGGTATAGTTGTGTAACATATATATGAACTGCATAATAATACGTCTGTTATGCAGACATCAATCTCCAGGCACTTCTCAAAAGAGGGCAGTATCATTATCTGCATTTTACAGATGGGGAAACTGAGGCACAAAGCAGGGCAGCAACTTACCCAAGATCACCCAGCAAACCAGTGGCAGAGCTGGGAATTGAAGGCTCTAAGGCCAGTACCCTTCCCACCAAGCCACACTGCCCACGCATATGTGATAGACCAACACACATGGAGTATTACAGGTAATTGCTGTTTCTTTACTAATCCTTACCCCCTCCACAGAATTGTGTAAGTTAATGAGCTCTGAAATATGAGTTTCAAAAAACTTTCATTTCAATAACATTATACCGCTTTCCAGCAGCCATTAAACTCCTTTGCAACTATAACACTATTCAAAACAACATTTCATATGTGAATTATAGTGATACTGCACCATAGGAAAGCTTAGAGAGAATTAAATAGCAAAGAAAGCATAGCTTTCGGTCAGCTAGTCATCTGGGTTATATCCAAATTAGCAATGAATAATTCCTAGGGATGAGTAAAGTGACTCAGATACTAAGAACCAACCTGACCTTTCCTCCAGTACATGAAAATAACTTTTAAAAAGATTTTAAAAAAAGCTTTCAGTTTCAGCTGGAAAACTGAAATACCACAAGAAAAATCATCCCATAGAATTTCTGACCTGATTTTAAAAAAGGAAGAACTGGCCATTTTGTGTCAACAGACTTCCTCACCAGCTCCCACCCGATCACCCCCAACAAAGAGTTAACAAGAAATCTGGGGCGTGTGCTCCTAAGTCTTTCAGGCATTTTAGAAATTTCCACCCATAGCGACTTAGAGACCACTAGGGCACACCGATAAGTTTGGATGCTTACACAGAAAGGTCACATTCCAACACTACAAGCCTTTAGAGTAGAGACGAGCCTGGCACCAAAGCCTGGATTTCACCACCCCTCAGCTTTGAGATGTTTGCGTTCCGATCCAAATGACCCCATCTCTACAGTAGCAGTTCATGCACACCCAGTCATGTGCCGTAGCTCTTGCTGAAGCCCCAGTATAGAATCCCATCCGTCACAGATGGTTGCACATTTTTGATAGAATATAAAGCTTCCCAAATGCATCACCAGTGGTGTAAACCAAATTTCCAAAAGCGCGGCAGATGAAGCCTCCAATTAGTGCCTGACATTTTGCATGCACGGACATTTACGCCCTCGGATTGCAGGTTTACATTTTGACCCTGCCCCTACAATGAGCTCCATATGCGTGCCAGGATTCTGCCTGCATGAAGCTCATTGCAGGATCAGGGCCTCTGAGCCTAGTTTTGATCTTCGGTCCTTTGTGTCTGTGAGCTATAGAAGAGGCAAATGCAATGTTGAAGATGCTTTTTTTCCCTCTAAGCTATTTGTATAACCCAGTTCTGTGCAATCAATGACATACGATTTCTGAATTAGGTTCAGCCACAGACACAGAACCTTTTGAATACAGTTCTTTTAATAGCCCTGTGCTTACATAATTCCAATGCCGTCCAACAGAGTGGGCAGCCAACTCGCAACTGGTGTCTGTTGATTTTTTGTTTGTTTGTTGATTTGCAGATCACCAAGAGCATGTGAAGAGTGGGTATGTGTGAAAGGAACTGCAGACTGAGCAGCTTAAAATTGGAACGCTTCTGAGTACAAACCAATGTCTCCGTGCTTGAGATCATTGATGCCTAGGTAAACCCTGATGCCTAGGTAAAGCCGAGCAAACAGGTTTTGGGTGGGGGGTTCTTCACAGAGCCAGGGGAACGGATTCCTTTCCCTCAGGTCATAGACCACAAGCAATGCCATTGTGCAGCTCATCGTGCAGCCCCTTCACTGTCCATCTGCAGGGGCTTCGGCCAATCAATTTGATTAGTCCGTGGATCCGCTGAGCACTACCTTGCTCCTTCCTTGCCCTCATTCTGCTCTACAAACCTCGCTGTGGGCAGTGCAGACAGAGCTGCAGAGAGCTCTGCTGCACAGCACACGGGGAGAAGCAGGGCAGGGACAGCATCTCCACAGCTGTGGGCCCCACTCAGCTAAACCCTGACAGTTCTGCTCCCTGCCCCAGAATTGGAAATCCTTTGATTTTATTCTTCACTGGAATAACAATGGCCAAAGAAAAAGTATCTCTTGCAAATGAAGCAGAAACATTTAAAATGCCATTTCTCCCTCAGCAAAGACTTCTCTGGTTGAATGCCCTCTATAACTCCATGCACTTATTGCATTGCTGAACTAATTCCCGTTACCTATCCTCGTTTATTGCAAACAATAATTTGTCTTAAACACCTGCATGAGAGCACGGGGAGAAGAAGTTATGTCACATGGGTGCAACTCCCATGGAGATCCCATGTGTATGAGATCATGGACTTACCTTTACAAATTAGCCATACTGGTTCAGAGTCCTGGCTAGTCAGGACTGGTATCCTGCTTCTAAAAATGATTCAGAGGAAGGGAAAAGAAAAAACTATCCAAAATTCCCATAATGCCCCTCACTAATCTGTTGTTAGTACTTGTATAATTGTTAAGCACTGTACAAAGATATAAAAAGAGACTGTCCCTGAGAGAAGAGCTATCAGTCTATGCTCCGTCCGTATTATTTATGGTCAGAGGTGAAAGTAAGCCCGTACGGTCCAGTTTGCTCTTGCCAGTACACCGTGCTGAACTGGAGCCCCAGGGCCCCGGCAGCTGGGCTCAGGCGGGGGATTTAAAGGGCCCGGGGCTCCCCACAGCAGCCAGAGCCCCGGGCCCTTTAAATCACCACCGGATCCCTGCCGCCGCTACCCCACTGTGGCAGGAGCACCGGGTACTTTAAATCCCCACCCGAGCCCTGCCGCCCCGGGGTAGCGGCAGCAGGGCTCCCGCAGTGATTTAAAGGGCTCGGAGCTCCACAGCGGCCAGAGCCCCGGGTTCTTTAATTCGCCCCTGAGCCCCGGGGCTCCCAGCCGCCTCTGCAACTGATAGCTCCAGGGTGATTTAAAGGCCCTGGGGCTCTCAGCCACAGCCGGAGCCTCAGGCCCTTTAAATCTTGAAAGGCCCTGCCTCTTCCAGTTGAGGCCATGCCTCAACTGGTTGAGGCCACTCCCCCGCTCAGAACTCCGGCATACTGGTAAGTCCTTTAAGTTACTTTCACTTCTGTTTATGGTACATGTTACAAGGGGGAAGAGGAATCTTTGTGTCCATCAGATTGGCGGCCAACCAAAGCCATTCAAAATTGTGAGTCAGGTCCCCAAATAATAGAAGGTTGGCTTAAAAATCATATGCTTTAAAAGATAAGATTTTTATTCATTTATTTGCCTTCTTAGGCTTTAAAGTTCTTGTTTTCAAGCTATTCTGTGCAACCATGAGTACTAGAAACTTACTTTTTTTTAAATGAAAGCTAAGATTCTCACAAAATAACATGACTCCAGGAGCTAGGGCTTTAAAAATAAAATAACACATATTGCAAGACTCACTATAAAAGAGTTGGCAATACTGCAGCCTACCTCTCAAAATATGAGATTTCATTGTCCCTGTCTTAGCATAAAACTGCAAATCTTGTTACTGGTCATAAAGTTACCTGGCCTCTTTTTAGATCCAACTTTTGGGCCTGTCACCACTGGAGCTTTATGCCAGTGCAGCTCCATTGAAATCAGTGGAGTTACACAAGCATAAAACTGAACTAACACAGTGAAGAATTAGGGCCAAGCTATTAAAAGCCACAACCCAGCGTTTTCTTTTGGATTGACCCGTATCTAGAAAGAGAACTAATGCTCTGTTATTTCCCTAAATTAGGGATGAAGATGAGTTCTCATAAAGCACTATTGCCGGCAAAGAACTCCTTACAGAGAAGGGAAGACATCCTTTTTTTTTATTTTAGAAGTGTTGGCCAACCCATATTTACAGGCGGTACCGAGTGCCCCTTGCTTAATAAAGGGATGTGAAATCGTTCCAATTTGTAAGAGTGCCAAGACCTTATCTGTGTTTTGAAAGCAGGCTACAACCTTGGTCAGACCATGATGGCCCACCAGAGATGTACATGTATGGTCCAGACCACCTAGTATCAATTCACTTAATAGAAAATCCCACAATGGAAAAATTTTCAGTGCCACCAAACCTTTTATTCACTAATGTTGTACAATTGTGCCCATTTAATATCAGTTGTCATTAAGTGATTTTTCTGTTTGACGTCAATTGAAAAATCACCTATTTCCTGCTCCAAACAACAATTAATGCCCATTAGCATTTTGCGGACGATACCAAGCTGGGAGGGTTACAAGTGCTTTGGAGGATAGGATTAAAATTCAAAATGATCTAGACAAATTGGAGAAATGGTCTGAAGTAAATAGGATGAAATTCATTAAGGACAAATGCAAAGTATTCTGCTTAGAAAGGAACAATCAGTTGCATACATACAAAATGGGAAATGACTGCCTAGGCAGGAGTACTGCGGAAAGGTATCTGGGGGTCACAGTGGACTACAAGCTAAATATGAGTCAACAGTGTAACACTGTTGCAAAAAAAGCAAACATCATTCTGGGATATATTAGCAGGAGTTTTGTAAGCAAGACATGAGAAGTAATTCTTCTGCTCTACTCCACGCTGATTAGGCCTTTACTGGAATATTGTGTCCAGTTCTGGGCGCCACATTTCAGGAAAGATGTGGAAAAATTGGAGAAAGACCAGAGAAGAGAAACAAAAATTATTAAAGGTCTAGAAAACATGACCTATGAGGAAAGATTGAAAAAAATTAGGTTTAGTCTGGAAAAGAGAAGACTGAGAGGTGACATAAAAACAGTTTTCAAGTACGTAAAAGGTTGTTACAAGGAGGAGAGAGAAGAATTGTTCTTCTTAACCTCTGAGGATAAGACAAGAAGCAATGGGCTTAAATTGCAGCAAGGGAGGTTTAGGTTGGACATTAGGAAAAACTTCCTAACTGTCAGGGTGGTTAAGCACTGGAATTAATTGCCTAGGGAGGTTATGGAATCTCCATCATTGGAGATTTTTAAGAGCAGGTTAGACAACCATCTCTCAGGAATGGTCTAATACTTAGTCCTGCCTTGAGTGCAGGGGACTGGACTAGATGACCTCTCGAGGCCCCTTCCAGTCCTAGATTCTATGATTATTGTATGCAGAACCATGTGGTGCTACAGGTTTTTCAATTTTCCACTTAACTTCACTATGTAATTTTTTTCTAGTGTCGTGGTTTTCAGCTCTGTGAAACAAGGACTTGAGTGGGCTGCAGTGGTGATTTCATTTTTGGCTGTTAAAGAATTGAAAGCGCTCAAATATTGCAGTGGTGGAGGCCATAAAAGTAAGTACTTAGACAGATGGAAAAGAAATGCCTCTGCTCTGATTATTTCTATTTTAACTTGAAGAAGTTCAGTTCACTGATCAGAAAATCCAAGATAAGGCCATGTTACATTGAAATGCACGGTAAGGCCCTGTTTACACTACAAATATAACATGACTACAATGCTCTTGTTCCTTAACCAGGCTACACACTTGGGGGCCCAATGCTAATTACTATTAACTTCAATGAGATTCCTTACAGTCATAAATTCTGTGCCCTCAAGTAAACGCCTTCAGGATCGAGATCGGAGCTTGAATTTGCAGAGATGACTAAACCTAAATGGTGTTTTGAAATGGAGCTAAAGGCTTGGTTTGACCAAGCCTTAGTCTATGGGTACATCTACACTACAGGGGGGAGTCGATTTAAGATACGCAAATTCAGCTACGTGAATAGCGTAGCTGAATTCGACGTATCGCAGCCGACTTACCCCGTTGTGAGGACGGCGGCAAAATCGACTTCTGCGGCTTTCTGTCGGCGGCGCTTACTACCACCTCCGCTGGTGGAGTAAGAGCGCCGATTCGGGGATCGATTGTCGCGTCCCGATGGGACGCGATAAATCGATCCCCGAGAGGTCGATTTCTACCCGCTGATTCAGGCGGGTAGTATAGACCTAGCCTGACTTGCGCAAGGCAGGGATAAGGGCAGGAACTAGAACCAGTTGAAATTTTTCCATCCAAACATTTTTTGATAGAAAATTGGTTTTTCGATTAAATGGAAATTTTCACTAAAAACGTCCTTTTTTGTCTATTTGGAGATGTTGTTTGTCAAAAACAAAAAGAGTTGGGGTTTCAGTTCATCAATGAAAAGGAAAGCATTTGAATTTTTGCTAAAATGTTTCAGAGAAAAAAATTCTTTTTCTAACCAGCCGCAGCTGGACCCACTTTGTGTTCCATTTGATGTGGGGTTGTGCGACTCATAGCTGCCTCATTTCCCCAGCTCTGTGCAGTGTAACACACTCCAGCCTATGCAGGGCAAGTTCTGATGCAGCAGTACCAGTGTACTGCAGACTGTGGTCCTTATACTTCTGGGAGAATTTCACCCTCAGTGTCTAAAACAGTGTAAACATCTTGCTTCAAAAAATTTTTTAAACAAAATGGCAAAACTGCAGACCCTTTCTTCATTCTGGTGGCTAAAGTCCAAAAGCACAATCTCTGTAAATAGAGTTGAACTTATTTTTTTGGTGATAAAGCTCTTTGAGCTCCTTTTCAAATAAACATGTACCGCTTTAAATGAATAAATCATGCAAATACATGTTAATGTATACATGAATTAACACAACATAATAAGGAAACCGAAGAAACAAGATTACAAATTTTCTGCACCTCCAAAATATGTGAGTGATATTTGCTTTAGAAAGAACAAATTCATTTAGAGGAAGAGCTTATCCAGATACAAACAAACACGAATCACCAGTGAAAGTTAATTTTATGTTCTGCAAAGAAGGAAGATGTGCTTCCCACTACAATAGGCAAAATCCAATTAAATTAGGCAAATTTAAAAACACAGAAACAAAATTTAGTTTAGTAAATAAAGTCTAAGGGCTAAATTCTCCTCTTATTTGCACCTGCATAACTCTGCTGAGAGAGCTGGAATAAAGGTAATTGACAAGAGAATTTGCCCCAAAGAGAAAAAGTTTTCAAGTAGATTTTACACAGAAATGAGACCTTTCTATTTTTTTGGTCCTTTGAATTGGTTTGAAAGCATTTAAACTAAGGAATGTTAACTCTCATGCCTGAGATACTTGGAGATAGCTGTTAGAAATACATGCTTTTGTTACACATTCTCAATACTCAGTGTTGTACACTGGGTGGAGATTTTCAAAAGTCTAACTCAGCACCCATTGAGATCAATGGTATTGATTTGAGCGGATGCAGAGGTCAGCGAATACTTTGTGCTTTTGAAAATCCTGCCCAGTCCTTCTGGTATAATTGCAAAGGTTACAGCCTCATTGATTTTAAGGCCAAAAGGGGACATTATGATTATCTATTGTGACCTCCTGCATAACACAGGCCACAGAACCTCACCCAAGAATTTCTCCATGAAGCCAAGTTCTAATATAGAAGTATGACATATAATATTTCTGTAAAGTATTACAGTAAATGATCACATAACTGATAAGCTATGATACTCCTTCTGTTGTTATTACATCCTGATGAGTTAGCTATATGTACCCTGTGAATTTTGACAAAAAACAGAGCACCCAGTTCTCGTCAGGTGCTAATTCTAAGGTCCAATCCAGTGCTTAATTTGTAATGGAAGAGGTGCCAGGGCTCAAAGAATTTTTTTGCATTCATAACTGATGCAGCAAGCCCAGAGGTGCCGGGGCTATGCACTGCCAAGCCCAAAAGGTGCTAGGGCACAGCTCTGGCAAGCCCTGGCACAAATTAAGCACTGGTCCAATCCTCCTGCCTCTCTAAACACATGCTTTCTGTTGCTTGGATTCTAGAGCCCTTTGGTGACAGGCATCAGATAGAATAACAAAGGATGCTGGACAGTCATGAAAGATTCAATAAAAAACATAACTTAGGTCAACTGGCCACATTGTGTGCTTTCACCCCATGCAATCCCACTGAGTGCAGTGCAAAATTTGGCCATAAGATTTCTTGATAATCTCGTGAGTTTGGAGAAGTTTGAACCTGGCAAGCAGAGTCTAAAGTAAGGATGTCTATCAAGTGTAGCTAAAGCTGTCTGTCTAATGCATTTATAAGGCTCTCATGACCTAGGTATATAGTATATGGAGCCACGACTGACTCCATATACTAATCAGTCTTGCTATATGGCCTCAGAACATAATTCTCCCTGTTACTCCTTAATCTCAGTGTTTATCCAGGAAGACCCATCCTGTAGAATAAATTCATTCTATAGATTCATATGAATGAATCACACCAGTGCCAAATACAGAGGTTAAATATCCTCTCTACTCCAAGATTCCCATTTATGCATTCCAGGATTACATTGGCTCTTTTGGCCACAGTGTTACACTATAAACTCATGGTCAGCTGATTATCCACGATGACCCCCAAATGTTTTCCCAGTACTTCTGTTAGTCTCAAAGGTGCCACAGGACCCTCTGTTGCTTTTTCCAGAGATGGAGATTCCACAACCTCCCTAGGCAATTTATTCCAGTGTTTAACCACCCTGACAGTTAGGAAGTTTTTCCTAATGTCCAACCTAGACCTCCCTTGCTGCAGTTTAAGCCCATTGCTTCATGTTCTATCCTTAGAGGCTAAGGTGAACAAGTTTTCTCCCTCCTCCTTATGGCACCCTTTTAGATACCTGAAAACTGCTATCATGTCCCCTCTCAGTCTTCTCTTTTCCAAATTAAACAAACCCAATTCTTTCAGCCTTCCTTCATAGGTCATGTTCTCAAGACCTTTAATCATTCTTGTTGCTCTTCTCTGGACCCTCTCCCATTTCTCCACATCTTTCTTGAAATGCAATGCCCAGAACTGGACACAATACTCCAGCTGTGGCCTAACCAGAGCAGAGTAGAGGGGAAGAATGACTTCTCGTGTCTTGCTCACAACACACCTGTTAATACATCCCAGAATCATGTTTGCTTTTTTTGCAACAGCATCACACTGTTGACTCATATTTAGCTTGTGGTCCACTATAACCCCCTAGATCCCTTTCTGCCATACTCCTTCCTAGACAGTCTCTTCCCATTCTGTATGTGTGAAACTGATTTTTTCTTCCTAAGTGGACCACTTTGCTTTTGTCTTTGTTAAACTTCATCCAGTTTAACTCAGACCATTTCTCCAATTTGTCCAGATCATTTTGAATTATGACCCTGTCCTCCAAAGCAGTTGCAATCCCTCTCAGTTCGGTATCATCTGCAAACTTAATAAGCGTACTTTCTATGCCAATATCTAAGTCGTTAATGAAGATATTGAACAGAGCCGGTCCCAAAACAGACCCCTGCGGAACCCCACTTGTTATGCCTTTCCAGCAGGATTGGGAACCATTAATAACAACTCTCTGAATATGGTTATCCAGCCAGTTATGCACCCACCTTATAGTACCCCCATCTAAATTGTATTTGCCTAGTTTATCGATAAGAATATCATGCGAGACCATATCAAATGCCTTACTAAAGTCTAGGTATACCACATCCACAGCTTCTCCCTTATCCACAAGACTCGTTATCCTATCAAAGAAAGCTATCAGATTGGTTTGACACAATTTGTTCTTCACAAATCCATGCTGGCTATTCCCTATCACCTTACCACCTTCCAAGTGTTTGCAGATGATTTCCTTAATTACTTGCTCCATTATCTTCCCTGGCACAGAAGTTAAACTAACTGGTCTGTAGTTTTCTGGGTGGTTTTTATTTCCCTTTTTATAGATGCGCACTATATTTGCCCTTTTCCAGTCTTCTTGAATCTCTCCTGTCTCCCATGATTTTCCAAAGATAATAGCTAGAGGCTCAGATACCTCCTCTATTAGCTCCTTGAGTATTCTAGGATGCATTTCATCAGGCCCTGGTGACTTGCAGGCATCTAACTTTTCTAAGTGATTTTTAACTTGTTCTTTTTTTATTTTATCTGCTAAACCTACCCCCTTCCCATTAGTATTCACTATGTTAGGCATTCCTTCAGACTTCTCGGTGAAGACCGAAACAAAGAAGTCATTAAGCATCTCTGCCATTTCCAAGTTTCCTGTTACTGTTTCTCCCTCTTCACTGAGCAGTGGGCCTACCCTGTCTTTGGTCTTCCTCTTGCTTCTAATGTATTGATAAAAAGTCTTCTTGTTTCCCTTTATTCCCGTAGCTAGTTTGAGCTCATTTTGTGCCTTTGCCTTTCTAATCTTGCCCCTGCATTGCCTATATTCATCCTTTGTAATCTGTCCTAGTTTCCATTTTTTATATGACTCCTTTTTATTTTTTAGATCATGCAAGATCTCGTGGTTAAGTCAAGGTGGTCTTTTGCCACATTTTCTATCTTTCCTAACCAGCGGAATAGCTTGCTTTTGGACCCTTAATAGTGTCCCTTTGAAAAACTGCCAACTCTCCTCAGTTGTTTTTCCCCTCAGTCTTGATTCCCATGGGACCTTACCTATCAGCTCTCTGAGCTTACCAAAATCCGCCTTCCTGAAATCCATTGTCTCTATTTTGCTGTTCTCCCTTCTACCCTTCCTTAGAATTGCAAACTATGATTTCATGATCACTTTCACCCAAGCTGCCTTCTACTTTCACATTCTCAACGAGTTCCTCCCTATTTGTTAAAATCAAGTCTAGAACAGCTTCCCCCTAGTAGCTTTTTCAACCTTCTGAAATAAAAAGTTGTCTGCAATGCAGTCCAAGAACTCGTTGAATATTCTGTGCCCTGCTATGTTATTTTCCCAACATATATTTGGATAGTTGAAGTCCCCCATCACCACCAAATCTTGGGCTTTGGATGATTTTGTTAGTTGTTTAAAAAAAGCCTCATCCACCTCTTCCACCTGGTTAGGTGGCCTGTAGTAGATTCCTAGCATGACATTACCCTTGTGTCAGACTAAGTGTCAGACTCCAAGCTATTATCATACTGTTATATATTGCTACTTCAGAGTCCAATCCTGCTCCCAAAAGAAGTAAATGGCAAAACACATATTAACTTCCAAGTTACAGCATCAGATTCTGGTCCTCAAAGCAATAAGCCATGAGGTTTATGATTCTCTGGTGCTCATATGTGTTGGTTAAGGATAAGCATAGAAAATAAAACCTTGCATTGCTTTACCCTCCAAGCCACCCAGTTTCCACCCATTCTCCTACCGGTATTAGACAAAGCTAATTTTGACATGTCAGAAATGTTAAAATATATTTATCCTGTGATACAAGGACTATACAATTTTCTGACAGATTTCAGTGCTGAACTGTCAACAAAAATATTGCTACAATAGAGCTGCAAAGTTAACAGTGCATTTTGTGATTTCTGGAGATGTCAGTAGTTATTACAAATGACTTTCCAGTTAATTACCTGTTCTGGAAATTAAGGAGATTGGGGGTTCACAGCTGCTCCAATAAGTAGCTTCAGTGCCCGCCTCATCCCACTGAGTATGATAAATAATAGATTCTCTACCACCCAGACTACCAGACAGGGGTTCTGTCCAACCCCCCGGAGAGCTGGCTTTGTCTGCCATGTGTTATGGGCAATATTAATGATAAAAGTAGAAATTAGATGGTGGTTAATCTTGCTTCTCTGGGTCTGTGTGGTTTGCTGGACAACTGTCAAAAAAATTACCTCAGCAAATTGCATGTGCATCAGGATACAGCACAGGGAATATTCTCAGGCAATGATTTTAGGAAAACTGAGCATTGGGCGTGCTCTTAAAAGAGAGGCTGAATGACACAGAAGAGCAAAGACTTTATTTTTTCCCTTATAAAAGCAAATATTACACTACAGTTAGGCCACAGTCAAGGAGTGAATTCATAGTGCTCTAGGTTTTTAGTTTGCTGCCTATTACTACTTAGACTATTTAGCTTCCATATCATAATGAGATACTCTGTTCTAATAACTATCCTCCCAGTATAACAAATAATACTAGAATGTACAGCAGCAATGGCCCTGAACTCTGCATCTCTCGTGAGATGGAGAGGGCCTGATTGTCATCTCACTTACATAGGCGTAAAGTAGGAGTAACTCCAGTGAAGTCACTAGAGTTGCACGATGGTGAAAAATCAGCATGACTGAGATCAGACTCAGTCGCATAGTTTGAGCCATTGCAGTACAAGTCAATAACAATGTACAACACCAGTGGAAGTTTTGTCTGACGGAGGACTATGCGACAGATCCCCAAATAAGCTCTTTCTACTTCTAAATCAGATTTGTTTCAATCTCTACAGTAATTTAAATTGACCCTGCCCAGTTCTGATTTCCCACTGTACATTTAAAAAAATATATAATTATAACATGAAAATCATACCAGATAACATCAAAATCACATTAGAATGTCGTAAAGAAATCTTCTAGTTGCAGATTCCATTCCCACCATATGAGGAGAGGTGGTGCAGCTATCCACCAATCAGCCTGTATGTTTTACGCTTCACACCACATACATGATACCGTTCCTTACCAAAAAAATTCCATTTACGGCTGGTGAAGCCACTCACTCTTTGTACGCCTGCTTCCCATAATGCCCAGGATGGGCACCAATGGAATGGAAATATAAGGCTAGACATATGTCTCACTCCATAGTAGAACAGTGCAACTTCTTACCTAGACTGTAGTTTGTCAATGGTTGTTCCCAGTGCTGCTCACCTTACCCATGTGAACAGTCACACTGACGTCAACGGGATTGAATGAGGGGAGAAGGTTTTGGCTCCTGGATGTTTTGCAAAGAATAAGAACAAATTAAATTAACATCGATCTGCGAACTGCGGGTTGTTGTTATCCTTCACAGGAGTTCAACAGGAGGAGCAATGGGAATTTGTGCCTTTACTCAACTGAATTTTTTTTAAATTTTCAATGACTCTCAGGAACCAGAACAAAAGCCAGTGCCATGCTTGGGAGACAGCTAGCTGAAAAAACTAAACCGCTCATCTAAGGACTGTTACTGGTCTATTCTACGGTCCCTTAAAAGGGGTGAGGGATAGCTCAGTGGTTTGAGCATTGGCCTGCTACACCCACGGTTGCAAGTTCAATCCTTGAAGGGATGATCTGGGGATTTAGTTGGGGATTGGTCCTCCCTTGAGCATGGGGTTAGACTAAATGATCTCCTGAGGTCCCTTCCAACCCTGATATTCTATTCTATGGTGTTGGTGAGGTTCTTTCCATTCCTGTGGGGCTTTTCCAAGTTTTCTCCTCTCCTCTGTAATGCCTGCATATCTGGTGGTAGGGGCAATGGCTTAGCACAACTGTCACAACCACCCCATTTAGAATGACCTTAACCACCCAGCTAATGACTTGAAAATTTAGCATACACCTCTAGCCTTATACAAAAGATAGCTTTGTATTTTATTACTGAAAAGCAACTATCAGCTCAGTTGTAATGAACACACCGAGAACCTTATGTACACTGCATCTTTCACTCTGAAGAGGCAAGACTTGGGTAGAATGGGATTTGTGCTCCTAAAGCCCTTTGGTTGTTTAGAAATCTGCCCCTCAAGCCTCAGAGACTATATAAAAATAATCTCTTAAAAATAGAGGATCTGGGATAACTAAAAATGTGCTACAAACAAAGCCACCTTGTTGATACAAAGGCTCAGCATAAATTTCCTCGTAGAAAACATGCTTGTTGCTGGAAACTGTTCAGGAATAATTACAGTTTATTTTATTATGGGACAAGGTTAAAGGGTTGTACCTTTTAAATAATGCTCTGCTTGTTACCCTGAAATCTGTTCATTAATTTTCATTAGATAGATCTATCCTTGCGCCCTTCACTGGTAAGATACAAAATTTCCATTTTTGCTTTAATTTCACAACATAAGGACTTTAGCAAGGTTGACAACTTTGGTCTCTAAGACCGTAAATATTTATCTATTCAAAGGCAGTATTTATCTTACAAAAGCACACATACCAGTTTTGCCTCTGACAAGTGTCTTGTTTATTTATTACTCTAATAACAAATAGACTGTCATCCCTGCTGGGCCTCACAGATGAACTAAATCTGCTGACACAACTGATTGGGAGCGGCTGCAAATTATTTTATTAAAAAATGTGCAATAGCAGATTCGTGTTAGGGGAAAAAATGCTGAAATCATTATTTCTGATAGTGACCTATATATTCTGGAGTAACAATGTTCAAAGAAGCTACAAACGCTTTTGTAACCCGTGTGCTTATACTGCAGTATTTGGTCTTTGTTTTGTCCAGGGAGGGGAGAGAAGCAGTGGGGAGGAGACATGGATTTTTTGTTGTTGTTGTTGTTGTTGAATCCTCTGTCTTTGTATACGTGCAGAGACTAAAGCAGGGCAACTTAGATAAAAGGGCCTGGAGGTAGAAGAAAGGAGTGGTGGGTGGGCAACAGCTGTCTCTGAAGCTAGGGAGAGAGTTTCCATTAAGGGCAAACAGTCCAGCAGGTTCCACACATCTACCATCTGAGAGCTGAGCCAATCAGACCTCACTGGGGAAAAGCTTATAAATAGGAGTTGAAGACTCAGACAGCCGGGTGGATTTAGCTACTCAACAATGTAGGACTAAGATGTGTCTGCTGTGAGGGCTGCATCTCAAAGCCTGTGTCACTTTAGATCCAGGCTACAAACTCGCTAGCTCAGTGGAAGCTGGGGAGACCAGATACTCAACACAACATTAACAAGAAGATGAAGGAACGTAAGCCAAAATAGGGAAAGAACAGGTTAAAGCTGTGTTCAATTGGCAGGGCCTGGTAGAATTCATCCCATGGTACTTAAGGAACTAGCTGAAACAATCTTGGAACTGTGAGCAATTATCTCACGGAGAATGGGTGAGGTCCCAGAGGACTGGAGTAGGCAAACATAGTACCTATCTTTAAAAGGAAACAAAGGGGACCTGCAGTATTATAGACTAGTCGGCCTAACTTCAATACCTGGAAAGATACTGAAACAAATGATTAAACAATCAATTTTAAGCACCTACAGGATGATAGTGTTATAAGGAATAGCCACCATGGATTTGTCAAGAACAAATTGTGCAAAATCAACCTAAGTTCCTTCTTTGACAGTGGATGAGGGGCAACCAATACATGTGATATAGCTTGATTTTAGTATGATTTTGATACAGTCCCACATGATGCTTTCATAAGCAAACTAGAGAAATGCAGTCTAGATTAAATTACTTTAAAGAGGGTGCACAACTGGTTGAAAAACTGTACTCAAAGAATAGTTATCAATGGTTTGCTGTCAAACTGGGAGGGTGTATCTAGTGAGGTTCTGTAGGGATCAGTCCTATGTCTAATACTAGTCAATATTTTCATTATTGACTTGGATAATGGAGTGGAGAGTATGCTTATAACATTTGCAGATGACACCAAGCTGAGAGGGGTTGCAAGCACTTTGGAGGACAGGATTAGAATTCAGAAACAACCTTGACAAATTGGAGAACTGGTCTGAATTCAACAAGATGGAATTCAATAAAGATAAGTGCAAAATACTTCACTTAGGAAGGAAAAAATATCAAACGCACAACCACAAAATGGGGAATAAGTGGGTAGCAGGTAGTACTGCTGAAAAGGATCTGGAGGTTTTAAATGGATCACAAATTGCATATGAGCCAACACTGTGATGTAGTTGCGAAAAAGACTAATATTCAGCAGTGTATTAACAGGAACGTCGTAAGACATGGGAGGTAATTGTCCCACTCTACTCAGCACTGGAGAGGCCTCAGCTGGAGTACTGTGTCCAAATCTGGGTGCCATACTTTAAGAAAGATGACAAATTGGAGTGAATCCAGAGGAGAGCAACAAAAATGGTAAAAGGTTTAGAAAACCTGACCCATGAGGAAAGGCCAAAAAAACTGGGCATGTTTAGTCTTGAGAAAAGAAAACTGAGGGGGGAACCTGAAAATAATCTTTAGATATGTTCAGCACTGTTTTAATTAGGACTGTGATCAATTGTTCTCCATATTCTCTGAAGGTAGGACAAGAAGTAATGGGCTTAATCTGCAGCAAGAAAAATGTAGATTAGATATTAGGAAAGTCTTTCTAATTATAAGGGTAGTTAAGCTCTGGAATAGGCTTCTAAGGGAGATTGTGGAATCCGCATCACTGGACGTTTTTTAAGAACAGGTTAGACAAACACCTGTCAGGGATGATGTAAGTTTACTCGATCCTGCCTCAGCGCAGGGGACTGGACTAGATGACCTCTCAAGGACCATTCCAGCCCTACATTTCTATAATTCAACGAAAGAGCCAATTATTGATCCTGGGACTAGAAAGGGTGCTGGCCATGAAGATCTTTAGATTGTTTTTGCTGCGAAGATTCTGAGGAGTTTGGAGGGAACTGTGAGGCAGCTATTCTCCCCCGATTCTGAGCAGGGCTCCCCAGAGAGATGGGGGGGCAGCAAAAGGGGCAGTTTGCCCCAGGTTCCCCATGTGAGTGGGGACCCCAACCTGAGTGGTGGTGTGTGCTAGTGCACAGGGGCTCAGCACCGCTCAAGTTTGGCCTGGCTGCCCCCCTGTGCACCAGGTCGCAACATTGCTCACTCAGATTTGGACCAAATTTCTAAACAAAGTATTTTTGAACTGAAAAGTCAAAATGCTGCATTTTGCAAATGCTGAAACAAGACATTTTGTGGCGGCAGTTCCCACACAAGCAATTCGGCAAAACCAACACAAATTCCTGATGTCACTGAATATGCATTTCTATCCAAAAATTTCAGCTGAAACTTTTTACCCAGATGGAATAATACATGCCCAGGCGTGACAGCGAGTTCTTGGAACTAGATGGGTTTACTCACCTCGTCAGACCCTCCTGGTCAGATGGTCTTTTCAAGAGCCTTACACTGCCTGATGTTCTGTGCTGGAATGAAATTCTTGGTCTTTACATTTGATTTAAGCAACTGATCAGCCAAATCCTGCTCACGCTGCACATTGAGTAGCCCTGGACTAAGTTGTGGTTTGGACCCCCCCCCTCGACCCCTCCCCACCCCACACACACACAGCATGGGCGGGGGGCAGAATCTTTTTTATATACCTGCAGGAGCTACTCAGTCTTTGGGCCGGGGCAACAAATGCTACACAGCTGTTTACTCCCTACATGGAGGAGGTGGGTGGGTAACTGGACAGAGCCATGGTGCTGAGCCAACTTGGGGAGGGTCATCGTTTGCTGCTGGCATAGGCTGACAACAAATTACTAGCCCCTCCCCACTGCCCCACGCAGCGCTAAAGGGAAGTAAGCAGAGGATTGCACCTCCCAGGCATGCCTCGGACTCATGATGGCTTCCTGGCATTGGGCAGTTTCTACTCAGGGCTCTGCCTACAGGCACCATCTAACCATTAACTTAAGTGGAAGTGCTCTTGTGAGTAAGGTGTGGAATTTACTTGCATGTAAGGGACCAGCACAAGACCTATGTGCCACTTAGAGCCACTCGGCCATTTGTTTGAGACATTTCCAAGCAAAACTCTCCATAATACTCAAAGAAGAAATTCAGTTTCTTAGCATGTCAAAAAACCATCTTCTCCACATACTTTATATTATAACCATTTATTCTGCAATGTAATTACATGTTGGCACAGACTCTGATTAGGGCTTTAAACAGGAACTATCAGCAGCTATGTTGAATATGTTTATCTGACGATGCACAATACCATTGATTGGATGTAGATTATATCCAACATTAACTCCAGCTATATAAAAATATCACAAAGGAAACTATCCCATGCATAAAATACTTTTAATTGCATGGAGAATCAGTACATGTTGTGACTTTGCTTTAAAAAAAAAATCTGGTTAGACAATAGAAGTCATGGGCTGCAGGAGAATCATTAATCCAAGTAATTATTAAGCAGTGTTTATTTTTCCTCACAAATGCTTGCAATTACTTGGTTCTGACCCATGTTGTATTGCAGGGTTAAAAGTGCTGAAAGAAATACTAGGTCATTGTCCAAAGATGCAATTTATTAGCTCCTATTAGGGCTCATAACCCTTATTTCACTACAAAGGTCTCTCACCAGCCACAGGTCGGCCGTAGAGGTCTCATATTTTTTGCCTGAGTCTGCAATGCCCCATGAGAGCCACGTTTATACTACAGATTAAACCTGCCTAGCTATGGTCCCCATTCCTGAGCACCTCAGCTCTTTAATGTGTTTATCCTCCCAACACCTCTGGGAGGTAGGGAAGTATTATCCCCATTTTACAGACAGGGGAACTGTGGCTAAGGCCCAGATCCTCAAGGGTGCATAGGCATTGCTATGCTTAGTGTTGCAACACGTAGCCCGTAGCCCTGAGCTGGACGCCCAGGCTGCACATACAATGCATGGGGCACAGTAGGCGCCTAAGAAAAGGATTCTCAGAAGCTAGCAAGCTGAGCAGGGAGAGCCTCATAAACTAGCCAGGAGTGAAATATCAAGGAGAGAAGATGGGCTTAATGCCTAAACAGCTGACTTGGCACTCCTGGCTGACAGGCCAGGGTGCCTCCCTCTGCTTGGCCTCCTTAGCCGCCAACCTGCTGGCAGAGTTGGGCACCTAAACCAGGTCAGCTGCTTAGATAGCAAGGCCTCCAGCAACCAAAACCAAAACTCTTTAATCTGGGCCTGAATTAGCTACTCCTAATTACCTCCATATGTGGATGCTTTTATTCCAGAATCCGACTCCAGATTAAGATCATTCAGACTAAGGCACGATTATTCCAGGAAAAGGGCATCCATATGTGGAGTTAATCAAGAATAACTCCCCCTGTAGACAAACCCGTACAGGCGCGAGCCCTGCCCATGCAATAGGAATTCCCTCACCTAATTTGAGACACCTGTTTTAGGGCCTTCGGGACTTCAGAGAGAGCTTGGGCTCTGAGCAGCTCATCAGCTATGGGGCAGCCTCAGGGCTGAGGTAGCCTTGCAACTGGTGACTGGTGGAAATGTAGGCATATTGGTGATTTAGGAATCTACAGGGTTAGATGGCAGCTGAGCGGCAGTGTAGGCAGTCAGTGGTGCCTGGATGAGTGGATGGAAGGCACGAAAGTACCTGTGAGGATCTGGGCCTGAGTGTATAACTCAGTTACAAATATTTATTCCAGGGTTAACGTTGCACTACATGTCCCATAGGGTGTGGTTCCCAGCACAAGTAGACAGACTTGCACTAGTTCAGCTCAAGCGAGCGAGCTGACAATAACAGTGTGGATGTTGTGGTTCAGGCTAGCCGCCTGAGTTTGGACCCTAAGGTCAGGCAGACTTGGCCGCGGGTGGCTAGATAGTTTTGGTTATCAACCACATACACATTCCTTCGAACCTGGCTATCACAGCCAAGCAATCTAACCATACCACCAAGAAAGGCAACTGGGCCAGGCTGTATGTTCACCACTCCTTCCCTAGTGTCATTTCAGCCCCAGGGGAAGTCTCACAGCATGCTCAGCCGTTACTCTGACGATTCATCCTTGGGTTTGAATTGTGTTTGGATGCTAAGGCCCTCTTCACTGCACACAGACGCATAGTGCCATTTTCACAGAGCCTGTTTAATAACCATGCAAATGGCACTGCAAGGTCACTAGTTTGTTAGGCAACTTAGATAGCACAGTGCAAGCCACCTGTGAAATACCATCAATTAGATTAGAGGAGATACAACAATCTGGCTAGGCCTGTGTGAATGGAGGCCTCGCCATATTAACCACACGTTTGACAACAGGTGGGCTGGTGAAACTCCCACGAGGCACTGGGAACGCCCTGAAGTCCTCCTGCATTATTCTGTCCAGTGACACCACATAGTAGCTATTCAGCCTGGCTTTTAAGAACCAGAACCAGATGTTTTCAATGGGTGAGAAGACGGAAGGGTTTAGCACCAGACTGCTGCTTTCATTGCACATACATTCTATCCTGTCATGGATAGACTTAGCTCAGGCTGCGAAATTTCAGCCAAAGAAGCAACGTTCTCTCTTATCCAAAAGTTTGTTTTGCTGCTTAGGTATGGTAAGAAATTGAAGGTGTTTCACTTTTACGCCTTTTAAATACAGGTCTTCCATTTAAAAGTGCTTGGAGGGAAGGGAGGAAAACACAACTAATTTGTGACACAGTTACAAAGTGCAATTAAGGTCAGTTAGGTACGTCTACACTGCAATAAAAAAAACCCTGGCACCGTGTCTCAGAGCCTGGGTCAATTGACTTGGGCTCGTGGGGCTCAGGCTGCAAGGTTAAAAATTGCAGTGTAGAAATTCGGGCTGGAGCCCAGGCTCCAAGATCCACCCCTCCCTTGGGTGGTTTCAGAGCCCAGGCTCCGGCCTGAGCATTGTCATCTACATTGCAATTTTTAGCCCTGCAGCCCAAGCCCTGCAAGACAGAGTCAGCTGACCTGGGTCAGCCACAGCTGTGTCACGGGTCTTTAATTGGAGGGCAGATGTACCCTTGGAATCAATATGTATTGTAGTGCCGGAAACTACTGTCACAATACAGGAAGGCCTTGCCTATGGTCAACTCCATGTGCATCATGTTCTCTACAGAGGACATCATCAGATGACTGCGACAAAGGGAATAGTGAGGAATAAGTTCCAAGCCTCTAATGAAACTATGTCCATTTCATTATTTTATTTTTATTAGGAATGGTGAGTAGGCAGCTGAGAGGAAGACAAGACTTTTTTCCAGCTAGAAAAGGTTTAAAGTTGAAATTTGACTACTGTTAAAGGTTACGATTTCCATTGAAACCATGGTGTCCATGCCTAGTGACATGGTCAATGGACCAGAAGGGAATGATTTTCATTGAGCTTTACTGAAGGACAAAGAAGTGCTTTAGAAAAGACATTTTTTAAATGTATATCTCATGGAAGGTAATAAAATATTAAATTCACAGCTGAGGGATGGAGGACCTTGGGACGCGTTCCAAGACTAGCTCCAGTGTAGGTGATTATGAATAGGCCCTCTGCAAGGTTTCTAACTGTCATAAAGATAGCAAGCATGGATAGGCAGGGGCAGCAATGAAGAGAATCAGCAGTAGGCTATTAATAAGTAAGAGAGAAGAGACTGATATAATGCCCAGCTCAGGACGAGCTAACAGTGCCATCATGGTAACAGATGATTGTGTACTTTATTACCCTGTTGATACAAGCCTTTGTTTAGACATTGAAAGATGACAATCACATGGTTCATAATCATAGAGCAGACAATGGCAGAGTTTTTTTTCAAGTGGCAATTAAAGGTAATTTAAATCTCATGAAGTGGGAAGGTCAAAAGTCAGTCACTGAATTCTTGATATATACTAGTTCGCTATACTTTTTCATGTATGATTCTTTGTCTAACACGCATTAACCAAACTACTCAAAACACCATCTTTAAGGACTATCCTTGGTATTGCACTGGACTGTAGACTTTTTGCAGACCGATTTCTGATTGAGAGAAAATTCAAATCTGAGAGGATCAGCTCTCCAAAGGCTATTTGGCCTCTCTTTCCAACTCTTACAGTGAATGTAACTGAAATGGGGTCAACGTTTTTTTTCCTGGCAACAGGTTGACTCAGATAGTTTTGATTAACTTATATATCATGAACCAGGACACTGTTCTGCTAGGTGCTGTATTGTTTGTACCCAGATTTTACTTAGTTACTGCAGTTAGCTCATAGCTTAAAGAATCAAATTGATTTCATTGTGGTTGAAGAAGTCAGTTTCAAATAGAGTCTTATAGTTCAGTTGAAAGCTGAATGTCAAATCAATTGTTCTTCCATTCCTTTATCTTCATTTATCATCATGGACTTTTTGAACTTTCCATCTTCTTCCCTGATTCTCAGGATAGGTTTCTTCAGCTGACTGCATAATCAGAACTTTAATAAGGACCCTAAGTAATCTGTATGCAGAGTTTCAAGTTATAACATGTCCTGAGGTTCACTCCTTGAACCAAGTGCATCAAACACAAGCTGCAGTCAATAGTCTATAATATTAGTCATCAATGGCTAAAATATGTTCAGTGTAGCGCATGGAATCTAGAAAATATTCTGTCTGACAAGAATACTGGCATACTGATTGCAACTGCTCACAAATGAATAGATTACACAAAATATAGAGAATTAGAGGCAGGTATTCCAATCTCAGAGGAATTTTAGAAAGCTGCAAGAGAGAACAGTATGATGTGTGAATTAATTACCTGACTTCATATCACAGTCATTTCATTTTATTAAAAGATTGTATAATCATGAGCATAATCACAAATGCAACCTTTAAGAAAAATTTGGTTTGGCCCTTTGTACTCAAGTCACACCTAATATAACTCAGATTTACTTGCTGCTTAATGTAATTCAGATACCGAATTCAACAACGCAAAAATACAAAACATGGCGGAACAAACCCAGTTCTAAAAGAGCAGTAACTAATTAAACCAAAGCATTTCATGGAGACTGGTTGAGTCACTGACCATAACTCAGTGTCGTGTTACCTGGTAAGATGCAGAAGCACTGAAAATCTTAAGACCAGTGTGATACTTCCTGGGGGTACTCGGGGTTGTCAGCACCTCACTACAACCTGCCCTTAGCATGAGGAAGCCTTGTCTGTACCTGCTGCGGGTCAGCTCCCTGACTCAGTCAGCCATTGGCAACACAAGGACTCCCCTCCAGGCTTACATGGGCCCTGCCATCTCTCTATGGGTGAGTGATGGACACACTTCAACAGCGAGCCCTCTGTGGGTCCCCCTAGAGCGTCCAGCCCTATGTCCACTAGACCCACAGCATTCACAGCTTCATTGCTTCCAAAGCAGCAGTACACTCCAGCTTACAAGTTTCACCTCAGATCACTGCTTCGTTTAACACACAGATAGGGTGACCAGATGTCCCGACTTTATAGGGACAGTCCCAATTTTTGGGTCTTTCTCTTATAGAGGCTCCTATTATCCCCCAGCTCCGTCCCGATTTTTCACATTTGCTGTCTGGTTGCCCTACACACGGAGCTTAGATAGGTTTAAAGTGAAAACAAGTAAAAGTTTCTTTCACAGAGCATAGAGATTTGAGCAGTAGCAAGTCAAAGTATTGGAGACAAATGGTTACATGTAAAGTAAAATCCTAACACTCATTCTAGGGCCTAGACTTAATTACCAAGGTACTCTGCTGTCTAATGATGTGCAGCTCACCCAAAGTCTTTGCGGCGTTTTCCAGCCAGGTTGGTTGTGACCCTCCTTTCAGAAGACAGAACGCGCTGACAGCTGTCTCCTGGGTACAGCTCAGTATCCCCAGTTATGCCCCCTAAAACCATTGTCTTTACCTGAAAACAGGGTATCACCTTGGCTCTTTTTGTTTTTTCCTGCCAATCTTCTTGCGTGATTTTGCAATCTGTTCATTAGCATCAGGGTCAATAATGCAAATAGACTTACACTGTGGGTCGCACAATATACAATGACCAGCCAGAGAGAGAAACATCTACTACTGTCTGCCTGCTGGAATCTGTCTACAACTACAGTACTTAGCCACAAGTCAGAATAAAGGGCTGTGTGGAATCACACTGCTCTAGGGGAGCACTGGGGGCAATCTTTTTAAAAGCACCAAAAGCCTGTATGCAGATTTCTTGTGAGCGTGTGTAGCAGCCTACTTGAATGGATGCATGGTAACGGTCCTTAGAAGTTAAAGGTGAGGCACAGAAAATAGCCATCCAGCAGAAGTGAGTGTAAAAAGTCCACAATACCCATGTGAGACTCAAGTAGCTATATTGCTGCCTGGAGCTTTCCAGCGAGCCAAGTGTCTCTGGGATATGCATCCTCTGATTGCCACTTAACCTCATCTGTGCTCATAGAGACACTGCTGATAAAAGGAAAGGGTAGCTTAAAGCATCTTCACCCTTGTAGTAAATACCAAGGGACATTATGCAATGCAGGAGGCACCATTATATGTAAATTAGATGGGATGAGTGTGATACAGGCTTTTCCAGATCATGTTTTGGACCTAATCTTCCTCTTCTTACTCACATGAGCAGTTCTGTTGATTTTGGCCCCTTTGTAATGGTATCACATTAAGTTAGAGAAATGGCATTTTTCAAGCATGTGTGCATGTTTCTAAGGCTAGTGTGAGGGGCTGAAACCTCATTATTCCTTGCTCCAATGCAGTATTTATAGCAATTCTTCACCAAGCATTTGTCAGCTCATCTGCTTCTTGGGTAAATCTGCAGGAACATATTGTTTATGCACTAGAGATAACTGTGAGATTCCTTGGTTGTTTTCCATTTAAACAGCATGCTGCGAATACCTGCATATGCTCAAGTGTTATGGATACTTTGCTCGCGTTAGCCCTCCCACTAGCGGATGTGGGACTCCTTAATCTCCTGTGTGCTACCAAGCTGCGCTCCCTTTACCTCAACATTCAAGGAGTGGGTGGCTGGTGCAGGGAAAGGGTCAGGATAGGAGTGAGAGACAGAGCTTTTGCACCCACAACTGTGCATGCTGGCCCCATTGCCACTTTGCAGCTGATCAGGGTGAGGATTCCTTTCCCACCAGCCCACACAGAGCTCCAGTGAGCCCAGCCATCTACATGATGTCCTGTATTGAACCAAGTTCTGTTCACTTACCTCGGTGCTCCTCCCACTGAAATCACTACAGGCACTGGCCCAGGAAGGGGGCCGAGTCCCACCAATCAAGCAGGAGCAGAGAGTATCAGTTTGGCCCATTGTTTACATATAGAAAGAATAAATCATATGCATTAAGAGTGTCCCTTATGACTGCTCACCTAAAAGCTGCACAGCAGATTCCGGGGAATTTTCTTATTGCTTTTTTGAACCTGGTGAAAGAGGGGTCTAGGGCACAGGCAATAAAAATGAATCCCTGATTCGTTGTGAGTAAACATTGTGAAAATAGGGGACTAAATGCCTAGTTGGAGAGTTTAATATTTCAAACACCGTGATGAAAAATAGCTGCAACATTGCCTCCTGTAGAGTAGCGGTGGAAATAAATCAGGGGAGTAATTTACTTCAAAGGTCTCTGTGTTTACCTCTCCCTGTCTCCTAACCAATCTTATTGACTGAAACCAGGAATGTAGTCAAGGAAAAAAATATCTGCAAAGTGCTCAAAATAGTCAAGCGAATATAGAGGCTGATGCATTTGGAATTGGTTTGGTCCTGACAGCCTTGCATTACGCGACAGTTTCAGGTGTTAATTTTCATTTGTGTTTGCATTGCCTGTCACAGTAGGGTCCAAACTCTGCCTGACTGAGGGCCCCATTGGTAGCTTGCCATGAGCCCCTTGGGAACCACAGGCAATTGATGTGACTGGGGCAGGCCCCCTTCCTAGTTAATACATAGACCCGGCTTTCCAAGAGCACGGATCCCAGCATGGCTCAAGCTGGCCATGCTGGTAGCTAGAGTTGCTATTAGTGATGGGGGCAGCGACACCGTACAAAGCTGTGGGCTGCAGTTGATCCCTGAGAGGCACTTTGGCCACCTTAGGTGTTGGGGGAGGGATAGCTCAGTGGTTTGAGCATTGGCTTGCTAAACCTAGGGTTGTGAGTTCAGTTCCTGAGTGTAGCTCTGCTTTAATTCTCAGGTCAATCACTTAAGGTTCTGAGGCAAAATCAGTATTTGGTCTTTCTAGTGAAGGCAGGGGGCTGGACTCGACTCAATGCCCTTCCAGTTCTAGAAGATAGGATATCTCTATTAATTTTTCTTTTTTTATCTTTCTTCTCCTTTTTATTCCCCACAGCCCCTCTCTGTAATCTCCAAAGGCATACTCAACAGAGCGATAACAAACGATTAGAGTTTTCCATAGTCAAAGAGCAACAGACCCTTTTAGTCAGAATAATCTTATTTTCAGACAAAGGAAACACCCCACTAAGAAAGAAAGAACAAAAGTAAAGTCTTCGAGAGTATGCATGTATACACCCAGTTTTGTGTGCTAGAGCGGTCTAGCAAAGTATTCCCCTCCTCAAGAAAATTTTGGGGAAATAATGTACATTTTTGTTGTAAATTTTCTATGCAATTTTTTCATGTTTAATATTTTCTTTAAAATCCCAGTATTTTGGGTGAAAATGTATTTTTCTCCAAACTTTTTTTTTTTTGAGAACTCCCCTTTTTTACTTAAAAAAAAAAGGGTAAAAAAAAAATCTGGCCAGCTTTAGTATCCATCTTTTTTGGGAGCCTCCCCGACCACACAAAAGAGCTGCCCCATCACTCCAGGCAGCAGAATCTTTAAAGATTTGAAAGTACAGTTCACAGAAACTGAAGCCACAAAATAACTGAAGGATTCTCTAGAGCAACGCGGCTGTGCATGGTCCCTGCTGAGGTAATACAATCATTTCCATCTCTCACAAGGCAGAATTAAACTCAGTGTATCTCTGCTTTAATTCTCAGGTCAATCACTAATTGTGATAACTGATCCAACATCTAGCAGGGTTTGTTCGTTAACCTTCCCACACCCGGAAATGCACCAAATCTCTCCACCAACTCTGAACAGTACTTCATTGACAGGCCATGTCATTTAAAAGATAATGTTTTTACCTACATTAAGAAACTCACAATTGATGTGAACACTTTTAAGTGCTTTTACACCCCAAAAAGCTGTTGCAAAATGTATCGCTATGTGAAAATATATCGAGTAATGTTTAGAAACAGAACTCAATATGACATCTGTGACTTCTGCTCTGGCAGGACGAATTGCTTTTATATAGCTCCTGGTGAGGGACGGGGGTGAAACCATATACTTTAACTAAGAGTGCCTTTCACATTCCCTAAAACTAAGTTAAGCCTTCAAATACATTGCTCAGATTCCAGGTCAAGCTTTTTGGTTAGAAACCTGTTTTGTTTAAAACATAAATAAAACTCAGTTCTAGCTTTATTCTACTGACTGAGACCTTTTCTAGCATGTAGAGGAAATGATAGCCCTAAGTCTCATGAGGTTTTGCAATAATTAATGCAAACCATTTAAATCAGTGGTTCTCAAACTTTTGTACTGGTGACCCCTTTCACAGAGCAAGCCTCTGAGTGCGACCCCTCTAATAAATTTAAAATACTTTTTTATATATTTAACACCATTATAAATGCTGGAGGCAAAGCAGGGTTTGGGGTGGAGGCCGAGAGCTCACAACCCCCCATGTAATAACTTCACGACCCCCTGAGGGGTCCCGACCCCCAGTTTGAGAACCCCTGATTTAAATCTGATTCCAAAAGGTAAACCAGGGAAGGTAAATTACTTTTTCGCAGTTTTACACCTTTTCAATTCCTCAATCCGGGTCAGAGCTGACACCCGGAAAATGAAATGGCACACTGCACAAAACCACTCTTAGCACTTGCCTTTCTGGCGATACTACTTGTGACTAGGACGGTACATGAGTTTCATTACTATGTTTACACTATGGTGAATGGAAGCATAAGCAAGAGATGTTAAGCATTTGGTGTGTGGAGAAAGCAGAATGACGTTATTAAAATACAGAGCAAGTGGTGTAATTGGCACCCAGAGCAAGACCGAGTCCAGCATTGTTATTATAAAGATAAAATTCACTGGACAAGTCAGGAGGAAGAAGTCTGAAAAGAGTCTGATTGTAATAAAGTCTTTCAAGAGCACGGGTCACAACACCAACTCTAGTTCTATTCAGCTCTTAACATGGGTCAAGTTCTGGCAGTGCTGCACATAGGGGCTTGCCAGAAAATCAGCGCCCAGCAAGGGGAACGTGGGTGATAGATTGTCTGAGTAATCTTGTCTTCCAATACAAATTGATGGAGAAACTGCTCTGTAGACCCTTTGTAAGAGGTCGTGTGGAGGACCTTACTGGGTCAGAGCCAACATGTCAAGTAAGTTTCTGTGCAGCCAGCCTCTGACTCAGCAATGACGCCTACCCACAATGCTTATTCATAGTGCTCGTTAAAAATTATCGGCGGAAAGGAGGGAAGCTGGGTATTGGGCTGCTGCAAGCCACAATAACATGTATGCTTAATGCTGCTTTTGCTGTGACGGGGGCCAATTTAGGGGCAAGTCAACATTCAGCAAGAATTGGGTCCTACAATTCCATAGTCACTGTCCCTCCACTCACCCAGAGCTAATTAATTGTGGGGCTCCCCAGCTCATGGCAGCAGGGGGTCTTTTCCACATCTCTGCTGTGGGGGGAGAGAGCACCCCTGAGCCATGCAAGGGATCCCTCACCTGTTTCTTCATTCAGGATCGGGGAGGGGGGGCTATCTACAGTCCCACCAATCCCTTTCATTCTCCCAGGAAGAGAGCAGTTTTCATCTATGTGGTACCTTTAA
This sequence comes from Trachemys scripta elegans, assembly GCF_013100865.1. Taxonomy (NCBI): domain Eukaryota; kingdom Metazoa; phylum Chordata; order Testudines; family Emydidae; genus Trachemys; species Trachemys scripta. The sequence goes on along the minus strand of NC_048305.1, from coordinate 99,781,173 downwards.
AATATTCCTAGGGAAGAATCTCCCACTTGCTCACCTGGGCCAACCCATGCTAGTACATCAGTGCGGGATACAGTAAGAATACTTAGTGTCTCCCCTATGGTGTTCTCTTGTATTCAGCTGCCCTTGGCGGCAATCAGACAGGACAGAGCCCATAGCTCTAACCCTGGGAAGGAGGTGGTGTTGGGAGGTTTCATAACGCTAAAAGGGATTACACGTTGTTAAGCGCTCTTGTGCAGGGAACAGGGTGGAGGGGATTGGGACTGTTTAAAGGACCACAGCCCAGCTGCAGCCCTCATTCACCAGATTGTCTTAAGGTATGTCTACATTGCAATGTGAGCCCAGCGTTCAAACTCAGCCTCAAGCTTAACTCCTCTACACACAAATCAAGCTAACCCAGGGGGGCAGAGGGTCTGAGCCTGAGTCAAGCCACAACCCAGGCTTCGAGCCCTATTGCTTTCCAATGTAGGCAGACCCTAAGGTATTCCTGCCCTGGGAGTCCACCAAAAGTATCCCACAATCCCACAGGCCAACTTTCTTTGCCCTCTGGCCAGTCAAGTTTTCCCACACTGCTTTGCAAACAAAAGGCTAGAGTGGCCACATTTTGGGAGGAGCGCTAGGAAGGCTGAGATATGGGTGGTTGGAAACTGGCCTGCATAATGTAATGTAGATACTGGAGCCCTAGGTTGGGACCCAGAGTTCAACAATTCCTAACCTGGAGCTCCAAATGAGTGTAGATGTTCAAGCCCAGGGTCTGCTAACTCAAGTTCTACTAACCCTGGGCTAACACTGCTGCATAGCCATACCCTTGTTGTCATTCCTACTCACAAGTTTAGCTATAGAACAAAAACTCAGGCAGTAGACGGCCATGTCAACTCTCATGGCAGTTTCAGGTCAACCATTGCTTTGGTTTCTGCTTTGTCCTAAAATGTAGGCACAGTTTCTTCTGGTCAGCCAGCCTATAGCTTTGAATTTACTTAAAGTCTTACATATGGAACCACATGTCCAAGTTAAGTTTTATTGACCCTGTTGTAATGTAGCTCCTTTGTAAGTGTTAATTTTATACCTTTCTACCTTCTTGATCTTGGTTGGATTTGTATTAGAATGTCTGTGCTGGGGAATAATCCTGGCCGAAGTTCTGGAGGGATAAAGATAGAAGCCAGCAGGGTTGTTGCTTTTGGTCAGGATATCACTCAGACCTACAGGAAATGCTTGATTGTCCAAGCACAAGGTCAGGCCTTTCTTAAGCATCAGGCATTGCTATGATGTTCTCACAAGGTTCCCCAGCAGGTTTTTAGCTCATTACTTTGGGTGACCCTCTGGTCCCAGGTTACCAGTATACTTGAAATGAGTCTAGGTCATCCATGGTCCTGAACGTTGCCAGCAGGGCAAAACAGAAGCATGATGTGCAATTATGCTTGCAGCAGAGCAAAAAGAGGGGAGAACAGAGACCTGGCTGGTTCAGTGAATGAATCACTGACCTACTCGAGTTGACGAATTGTTTGCGGTACAATGTAAAATAGTTGGGGGAGGATTGTCTCAGTGAGCTGAACCAGACCCACCTTGACACATGACTTGGGACTGAACAGGGTGGGGAACATTCCTGAGACTGCTAGCAGTGAGGCCAATAATTATGCCATTTGAGAGGCCTTATAGCAGTTGTCTGCGCTGCAGCTGGATGGGAGAAAAGAACATTGACAATTGCCCGTCATTTAACATTCAAGTAGAAAACATTACAAATGTGGAGGAAGCGTACATTATATATATTTCAAAAGTCATTAAGGAGTCAGTTAGATTGATTTAGATAACAAATTCTGTTTAAATCTTTATTCAAATGCTTTTAAACACTTAATATTCTTAAAAAAGAAACGCACAGTATGTGACAAATATTTGTAATTCTTTAGCTCATTTCAAGTATCTGACTCATCCTTTGGTCCCATTAAAAACCACTCTAAAGGGCTTCTTACAACCAGCTTTGAGGCTCTGTGAGACATTACCCAATCAATAGAGAACTTTGAGGGGGTGAATACGGTACTTAAAAGTTGCTGCATCAACAGCCCTCAGGGATAAAAGCCTCTGGTATCACAGAACAGGTGCAGCATGGCCAGAAGTAGCACCCACTTACCCATACTGCCCACATGATGTATCCCAAAAGCCCAAGCTAGTGGCAAGAGCAATTCACTCTCCCTGGCCTCTGCACGCACACAGTTTCTGTTTACACGCGCACACACACACACACACACACACACTCACGTCTCCCCCACCCCTACACTTCAGTTGAAAAGCAGCTAGCAATCTAGTAGAATGCCCAGGGAATTATGGGATTGAGAACACCTTTACTAACTGGCATCAAGTGAAGCTGTGATTTTTGTGATGTGGCCACTTGTCACTAAGAAGTGGAACAAAAGCACCAAGCATAACCAGTTACTCTTGTATTGTGATAAGGAACTGCAGACATAGGTCCTACAATAGTGCAAACAACACCTTGTTCTATCCAAACATCCAAAGAAACCTTGAAAATAAAACCTTCAGGCAATAGTAATAAAATAATTATTTCCACTTCTATAGAGCTTTCCAACTCAGGACCTCAGAGAGCATTACAAACATTAAATCTTAAAGCACCCTTTGTGGGATGTGGAAGTATCATTATCTCTGTTTTATCTCAGACAGGCAAGCTGAGGTACAAGGAGATTTAGTGATTTGTCTACACTACAGTTTTGCCGACAAAACAGTGGAGGTGTTCACACTACAATGCTACTTTTGGCAGTAAAACTGCTGTTTTGCTGACAAAATAAAACCACCTCAACGAGAGGCATAAAGCTTTTGGTGGCAAAGTTAAAGGAACGTAGCGTCAGTGTAGACACTGCCGTTTGTTATGTCACCATAACTGGCCTCCCCCAGTATCCCACAATGCCTGTCGTGACCACTCTGCTCAGTATTTTGAACTCGGCTGCCCTGCATCTAACTACGCATGCATGTATTCCTCCCCTCTCAAAGCTCTGGGAGGTTCTGACATTCCTCAGCGTGGAGAGCTCACAGAGCTGCTGAGGGTGCTGCTCCCGGTAGTTGAGGAGGCTGTGGGAGAACTCGAAGGGAATCACAGAACCATTAATGTGGAATCGGCGGCAGGTAGAGCGGGCTGCTACGGGGAGTGAGAGAAGGGGGACGGCAATGCTGTGCAGAGCCAGGAGCTGATGTGGGGGTGGGGTGTCCCCTTCCCCCAGGATTGCTGAACTGAAAGAGACAGCATGCTGACATACTCTTTCCTCCCCCCCCCCCACACACACAGAGTCTCTCTCACATATACACTCCACACACACAGTGTCTCACACACTTTACCAACACGCACACTGTTTCTGTTTATACACACACACACACACACACACACACACACACACTATGTCACACACTTTCCTCTCCCCCGCCCCTACACTTCAGTTGAAAAGCAGCTGGTAACCTAGTAGGATGCCCAGGGAATGATGGGATTGAGAAACCTGCATCATGTGATGCAGCACCTGCCCCATGTAGTATTGCAAACCCTTCCCAAAGAACCCTGCAGCCAGTTGCACAGTGGGATAGCTACCCACAGGGCACTGCTCTCTGTGTCAATACAAGAGCTGCTAGTCTGGATGTGCTCTGCCGACACAAGGAGACTAGTGTGGACATGCAACATCGGTTTAATTAAAGTGCTTTAATTAAAATGGCATAACTTTTGTCAACAAAACTCTGTCATGTAGAGAAGGCCTTAGTGACTTGCCCAAGGTCCCACAACAAGTCTGTGGCAGAGATGGGATTTGAACTCAGTTCTCCCATTTCCCACAGATAACCCAAATAAAATGTCCTCTTCCTTTTTGAGCATGGGCCAGAGGGCATTAAATGTCAGGCTGAGTGATGTGTTACCAAGAGAACATAGTGTTTTGTTCAGCTTTGACATATGCAATGAGTAAAACATTTTGTATTCATAACATTATTTATCCTCTAATCTTAACTACAGTGTTCAAAAACCAACATGCACTGCACCTTTCAGAGCAATGCAAGGGTGGCGTCCTACTTGTCAAAGCTCACAAAGACACTGCTGATAGTGCAAGCTTTGTTTAGGAGACAGAGCACACTTTCCTTTTATGCTGCAAATTTCTGGACAATGTCAATACCAGTTTAAGAGGCCTTGAGCTCTATAGGCCCTGTCAAGTGCTGACATCTTCTAGGAATCAGCAGATTTTATGCCTCTATTCAATTCACTTGACCTGCCTCCAAATATGTTCCCAGCATCTGATGAGCCATTCTCCGTACAAAGATACGGTGAATTCTGGATCAATAACATAGGATAAAAACAAGCTCACTAAAGCAGGTCTGAAGTCTAAACAGATGCTCCTAGCTGGACAGTTCAATATGATGTTCTGAATTGTACACAGCAGGATTTCATTTGCTACAAAATAGCTTTGCACCGATAGCTCCTTCAATAATTTTGTCATGCTCTCTTTCCTACACAGAGCAATAATTCATTTAATAAACAGCAAATTAAAACAAAAAACAAACAAATATAGTGAAAGCATGTGTAGATTTGCTTCAGAGTTTTAAAGAAAATATTGATTTTTTTTGTTAGTACTTCTGTGGTAGCTCATAAGGTCACCTTCATGACAATTCCAACAGGGGGTTATCTTGTACTGCTCATTCTGACATACAGACCGATGATTTATTATTGCTTAGTTCTTGATACTGTTCACTGCACAATCCAATCTAAGAGAGAGACATATTTCTCAATTCAGGGACTTTTTATTTTATGAAAAAGCAGCTTGGCACTTTGTGGTAAAAACTAGAGCTGGTGTTTGATCCTATTTTCTTAAGTATTTTTTCCATTCTGTGTTCCATCTTTGCTTGTTGGGGGTGGGTTTTTTCCTCTCCATTTTGTTGTGGTTACACCCAAAAGGAAAGATTAGCAAGGCTACAGCTTCTAGCATCATAGAATCAAAGGCCTGGAAGGGACCTCGAGAGGTCATCTAGTCCAGTCCCCTGCACTCAAGGCAGGACTAAATATTATCTACACCATCCCTGACAGGTGTTTGTCTAACCTGCTCTTAAAAATCTCCATCATTGGAGATTCCACCACCTCCCTGGGCAATTTATTCCAGTGCTTAACCACCCTGACAGTTAGGAAGTTTTTCCTAATGTCCAACCTGAACCTCCCTTGCTGCAATTTAAGCCCATTACTTCTTGTCCTGTCTTCAGAGGTTAAGAACAACAATTTTTCTCCCTCCTCCTTGTAACAACCTTTTATGTACTTGAAAACTGTTATGTCCCCTCTCAGTCTTCTCTTTTCCAGACTAAACAAACCCAATTTTTTTTCAATTTTCCCTCACAGGTCATGTTTTCTACACCTTTAATCATTTTTGTTTCTCTTCTCTGGACTTTCTCCAATTTTTCCACATCTTTCCTGAAATGTGGCACCCAGAACTGGACACAATACTCCAGCTGAGGCCTGATCAGCGCAGAGTAAAGCGGAATAATGACTTCTCTTGTCTTGCTTACAACACTCCAGCTAATACATCCCAGAAGGATGTTCACTTTTTTTTGCAACAGTGTTACACGGTTGACTCATATTTAACTTGTGGTCAACTATGACCCCCAGATCCCTTTCCAGAGTACTCCTTCCTAGGCAGCCATTTTGTATGTGTGCAACTGATTGTTCTTTCCTAAATGGAGTACTTTGCATTTGTCCTTATTGAATTTCATCCTATTTACTTCAAACCAATTTTCCAGTTTGTCAAGATCATTTTCAATTATAATCCTATCCTCCAAAGCACTTGCAACCCCTCCCATCTTGGTATCGTCCGCAAAGTTTGTAAGTGTACTCTCTATGCCATTATATAAATCATTGATGAAGATATTGAACAGAACCAGACCTAGAACTGATCCCTGCAGGACCCCACTCATTATGCCCTTCCAGCATGAATGTGAACCACTGATGATTACTCTCTGGGAACTGTTTTCCAACCAGTTATGCACCCAACTTATAGTAGCTCCATCTACATTGCATTTCATCCAGATTCTCTCTTTTCATTTAGGGGGATATATTTAAACTGAGGGTTATTTTGACATAAGGTTGCCACCTCGGTCTGTGTTTTCCCAGAACCATCCCTTTTTTGCGGTAGTTATCCTGGGAAATCTGTGAGGGTGCTCTGCACATACTGCCAGCTGTCTAGTTTAATGGGCTCAGGATCATGCCGGATGTCCCAGTTTTTAAACCGTATTTGGAAGTTAGAAACACAGTTATTAAACACCACCGCAAGTGCAGCTTCATTGGGGTTGTAAGTGAAAAGAACAAAAAACAAAGATACTATCTAATGTGGTATACTAGTTTCTCTGTCCTTATATTTGTGAAGTAAGACAGCTCCTGTCTTCATATGTCATCCTTCTGTCTAAGGCCTTATGACAGTGCTTCTTAAACTCTGGTCACTAGCAAAGCTGCCTTCAGTCTTCCAACAGACTGTTTAAGCCATGTGGTATCATTAACCCGCATGTACCAGGATGTCCAGTAAACAGCTGTATTCCTGAAATTCTGACAGTTATTAGCTGGTACGTTAAGTAGCTAATGGTGCTCTTACAGTAGCTGCTGCATCATGCAGGTGCTAAAGAACAAACATTTTTAAACTGCTCCTTTTTCCCATATCATTAAGGGCCCCAATCCTGCAGTGTCTTACACACTGTAAATAAACTGACTTACCTGTGCAATCCCCCGTAATTCAACTTGCGTGTTTAAAGCTACTTGCTCGCAAGTTTGCGGAATATGGCCCTTAATAAGTAAAATCAATATCAGACATTTGGCTAAAAGCTTTTAGAGAGTCATGCCAATCTCTGAAAACACTCTCCAGTCTGCATTGCCTTTTAGTGAGAGATGTTTACAACACTGATTTTTTTTTAAGAGGGAACAAAGATTAATATTCACACCTGCTATTCTATGACATCATTACTTTTCCACTAATTGATCAGTATTAAAAAAAAAAGTCAAGGCACTATGAATATTCCCCTACTAATTGGCAGTTTGTAAGAGAGATTAACTGAGGGTATGTAAATTATTAAAGCCATAAACTACTTCTGGAGCCTCCCCCACTCTCTAGGGTCAGGTTGGGGGAATCGGCTGGCTGTCCCCAGTGGAACTGTGTTATAAGCAAGGTTAAGTAAGCAATCCTCATCTCTACATCTGCATCTATTAAGACACCTTAGTTGGATCTCTGGCGCCAGGAAGTCAGGCGCCACCCCCTACATTCAGCACCAGAGAGGCACAGCAGGTTGCAAATGTTACATTTGATACCACAGCAGGAGGTGCCATTTACAGTCCCATAGGAGAACAATTTCACTCCCTTCCCTTTCATGCTCATATAAACAAACTGAGGCTGATGTAATTTCAAAAGCTGCTTTGTTTTATTTTTTTTTAATGTATTTAAAACATAATTTCCTTTTACATTTAAAATCTGCTCACCTTTCATATGGAAAAATTAAAGGCCGGAGATTTCATCATTTCTTTCTTTTTTTTATCCGTTCACATCACTGTTAAATTGCAAGGAGGATTTGAATTTTATGAAACCATTAGCGCACTGATGAATAAAGGCAAAAACATTGACTAGTGAAAAGCCAGGGTGATAACTTTATTTTTCATTTTAGAAGGAAAGATTAAGGTGTGTGAATGTTATAACCATAAGCCAGCCAGCACGTTTATGGTATTACTTTTTTAATTTGAAAGATAAATGCAGAATCTTCCTCACCCCCACTTCCCCACAAAACCCAAGTAAACACATTATGTGCATTTGCAAATTATTTCTCTGTATTTCCTTTGCAGTATTTTGACATGCTACAATGAAATCTGTTTCTCTTCATATTACAGCAAATTACCAGGTGCCAGATTCTGTTCTCAGTTACACTTCGATAAATCTGGAATAACTCAGCTGACTGCAGTGGATTTACTCCGGATTTTTAGTGGCATAAGTGAGATCAAGATTTGGTCCTTGATTTACTTTAAAAAAAAATTTGCAACCGAGCTAAAGCATCTCAGCTGTACAAGATATACTTAGGCTATTTTCCCTATATCTAATGTATTGATTTAATTCAGTCTTAAAAACACAGTACATTAAGGGGGCGAAATTATCAGTTTTTCAAAAAATTAGTCACAACTGTTTAATTGTTCTGGAATAATTCTTGCAAATAGATACAGAATACCCAAAAAAAAAAAAAAAAATAACCAGCAAAGCTGGTGAAATTCATCTCCTCTGTATAAATCCCATATATGCAGGCTCTGTGAGGCTGGAGCAATGGCCAAGAACTGAAGAATTTATACCCAAACCTTTGTACAAGCATAAATGGGAGAAATGAGGTACTATGGCAGAGTTGAATGTTTATAATTGCTATTGCAATGAAATTCAGACGTCTTGCAGACTGGTTAAGGTGAACGTAAAAACAAAGACTTCAGCAGTGGAGAAAGGAAAAGGTGAGAATCAACCACAAATTAACGAAATCACAAAGGTTTTAAGACCTGATTTGAAGAGCAGAAGCGACGGTGTCTGTCAGAGAGAGCAATTAGATTCATGATTTTAAGACTGAAAAGGACCTCAGTGATCATCAAGTCTAAATTCCTGCCTCACACAGACCAGAGACTCACTCAGTCATTCCTGCATTGGGTCCAATCATTTGTGGGTAGTGATTCTTACCTCCTCCTTAAAGCTTTCTTGGATGTAAAGTGCTAGGTATTATTGTTGTGGTTGGAGCAAAGCATCACTCTTAAAAAGCTATCCAGTTTTGCTTTAAACAGCAAACGCAATGGAGAATCCACCACATCTCTAGGTAAGTTGTTCCAGTGATTAGTTACCCTCCCCCTCCCCCCATCGATAGCATAAGTGAACGAACAGGCCAGGGCAGTGATGACTGACAGAAGGGAAAGAGAACTGGCCAAAACTGCAAACTGGAGTGAACAGGTATATAAACTGGCTATCAGGAAGTTTAGACTTGAAATTAGATGAAAGTTTCTAACTATCAGATGACTGAAGTTCTGGAACAGCCTTCCAAGGGGAGTAGTGGGGGCAAAAGACATATCTGGCTCCAAGACTAAGCTTGATAAGCTTATGGAGGGGATGGTACAATGGGATAGCCTAATTTTGGCAATTAATTCATCTTTGACTACTAGCGGTAAATATGCCCAATGGCTTGTGATGGGATGTTAGATGGGGTGGGATCTGAGTTACTACAGAGAATTCTTTCCTGGGTGTCTGGCTGGTGAGTCTTGCCCACATGCTCAGGGCTTAGCTGATCGCCATATTTGGGGTTGGGAAGGAATTTTCCTCCAGGGCAGATAGGCAGAAGCCCTGGGGGCGGGGTTCGCCTTCCTCTGCAGCATGGGGCACGGGTCACTTGCTGGAAGATTCTCTGCACCTTGAAGTCTTTAAACCACGATTTGAGGGCTTCAATGACTCAGGCACAGGTTTGATACAGGAGTGGGTGAGTGAGATTCGTTGGTCTGCATTGTGCAGGAGGTCAGACTAGATGATCATAATGGTCCCTTCTGACCTTAAAATCTATGAGTCTATGAGGTAGGAGGAATGTGTGCATATAGCAAGTCTGTATTATAGATGAACCTAGTCTATATTCTGTCTGCATAAGTACCTCAAAAATAACAGTTTTCCCACTGACTGTATACGAGGTCTGTGGCTCAGACTCTGTACCATGATCTAATAGAGCATGCCCACTGGCATCATGTAAGATCATCAGAGAAACTGTTACAATTGTATCACACCACATATACGCACTCTGACAGAACTCCCTGAGAACCAAAAAATATGATCAAATTTGTTTACAGCATGAAACATTGTAAGGGAGGGGAAAAGCAGACTCAAGAGTGGTTTCCAAAGGCCACAACACAGACATTTAAATAAATAAGTAGGGTACATTTTTCAAAATGCCTGAGTCACTTAGGAGCCTGCATCCCACGGATTTTCAATGGAACATAGGCACTTTTGAAATTTTTACTCAGTCACTAGTCCATACCTGTGACCAAATGGCCTTCTTAATTTTTTTTATTCAACTTGCATGTGTGAATTTGCTGCTAGCATAGGAGAAGGACCAATAGCACTAGATAGAGCCAGGCATAGCATGGGTAGGTGCTGTGGACGCTTTCCCACTTGGTGTCAATCCTGACTGGCAACGCTGCTTTTCAAGAGAGTTTGAGCTGGTACAGCCATTTAAACAAACACTGATTCAGCGCCGTAGCTTCACTTGTGACGAGATTTGAACTCATGTATCCACACTTCAGAAAGTGGTTCCACTTTGCACTTATTCTTGCCCCCTGCCTGCAGCAAGGATACAGGACCAACCCCTCCATTAGCAAAAAAGAGAAGACTACTATTTGACTATCTTTGACACATGACAAAAACATGGAACATTCATTAAAGATTTATGGCAGCAGCAAACATTCTGTTTTACTTTCAAATTTGTCATAAAATTCCATTAAAATGGTGACTTAGCCATAGCTATTAAAGCTATTTGTCACTGATGGTTCCTTCCTGTGCACTTACAGATACTGAACTACCACAAGCCAAAAAAATGAAGTCAGTCTCCACTGAGTCGGTCTCCTCTGGCAGAAGGACAAAGGTGGATCCCCCCACAGGAATCAAAGCTAATACATAGCTGCTACTCATTGTCTCACCAAATACAAGTTTAGACTTTTAGGTAAAAAAATAAAAAGAACTTCCACATAATGTTTTAGCATCATTTTGTTACCCACAGATGTTTGTGGGACCAAATGAGAGGGTACAAAAAAAAAACCACAAACGTACATAGCCATACTAATATTAATATTGTATTAGAACAGAACTTGTTCCATCATCTTGGTTGAAATTAGAGCTGGGCAAATAATAAATTCACCAAAAAAACACAGGCTTTTTTGGGGCAGGGGGATCAACATTATTTGTAACTTTGAGTCAAACTCAGGAAACCTGGGTTCAGTTCCCTGTTCTGCTACAGACTTCCTGCGTGACCTCGGACAAGTTACTTAGTCTCTGTGCACTTCAAATTCCCCCACTGTAAAACTGAGACAGTAGCACTTCCCTACTTCCCAGGAGTGTTGTGAGGATGAAAACATTAAAGATTGTGATGTGCTCAGATTCTATGGTATAGGGGGCCAAATAAGACTGTAATGGAGATGGGACAGCAGCTGGGGAAGAAGGTGAGGTGAGTGGTAGATTTCTCGATGATGGAGGAGACTGGCGCACACCGGGATAGTAAGTGAAGGGAACTAGAGGAGAGTGATTTGATTAAAGGAGGACTGGATGCGAAGGAGTGACAGAACAAAGCACTTTATGCGACAGGAGGGGCTGGAGTCAGCAGGACAAGTGGAAGGGTTAGAAATAGAGAGTTAATAGGAGAACTTAGCCTCTGTAATAGGCGAGAAAATATGTGTATTCTAATTTCCATTGATTCAATACATCACCTGTTACCTTGTGTCTTTTTGGCCCTGTCTTCATCCCCATCATGCTCTTCAAGATCTCTACCATCATAACTGTGGTCCTCCTCCTCCTGTGTCAGAATTTCAGATGTCCTCCTCCTCTTTTCATTCCAGAATGTCTGTTCATATGGCACCTTCTTCACCAACTCTCAAAGGTGTTTCAAAGCAACACCCTAAGGCAGGGAAGAGAGATCTGAGTTGGCTCTCAAAAGGCTACAAGGAGCTGTCATAACCAATAGCAGATGTTCCATTTACAATATCATTAGTTTGTGATCCAGGGGGCTTGTCTTATAAATGGCTTGGTCAGTGGAACAAAGTGCCTATTGGATGATGCATTACCATGAAAAATGTTTTTCTTTCACAAAGTTTAAAGAGGGCAATCTTGCAGCAGGAATAGCCGAATGCAGACCATTTTCACAAAACTGTACAGAAAGCTAAAATGTAAACTACTGAATGGTTAGACCCACATTCACTTCCTATTGCCTTAAAATATGATTGGGTCTTCCTTTTAATTTTTTTTTTATTTTCTTTAAGTGGTCCTTGTTTACGATGGAAGGAAAAAACTAAACTGTTTTGGGGAAAAAGACTAAGCTGATGAAAGAAAAATCTTTTTCATATCCAGGGATGTCAGGTTACATCATGCACACGATTGTGCTTTCGGGGTCCCTTCCAGTTCTATGAGATAGGTGTATCTCCATATAAAAAAAAAAATGATAGTCCCTCTTAGGCAACACAAAACATCAGACATCTGCTAAGCTTGACTGTTTTTAACCTAACATTTTACTTATGATTTTATCTAAAAATGGGGTGTCATTAATAATTTTTGTTTGCATGAGCAATGAGAATGTTTTCCCTTGGTGAGTTATTTTTTCTAAGCAGTCTAAGGGATTGAAACTGAAATTAATGGAAGATATGTCTAAATCCTCTAACAATTGCTTCAACGTCAGCCACTTAGTATCCAAATAGCTACATGTTTGTAAGACTGAAAGGTAAATTTGTAAAACTTACACCAGTTCCATATTGCCTATATCTCAGTGTAGCGGGGTGGCCACCCGCTCCTGCCCTGAAGGGCTTAAAACAGCCCTGGGAGAGGGCTGTGGTAGGGGAAAACATGGGCTGATTGGGGAAGTAGCCACAGCTGGGCCATGCCCCAATCAGGCCGCAGCTGGCCCTATAAAGAGGCTGTGGGCTGGGAGCACAGGCAGTCACTCTCTCTAGGCGCAGAGAGAGAAAGGCCTGGCATTTGAGTAAGGTGCTGGAGTAGAGCAGTGCTAGGGAATAGGGCAAGGGAGCCGGGGAGCTCCCGCCTGGAAAACCCCCAGGCTGTAGGCCTAGCACAAGGCCTGAAAAGGTACTGGGGTTCAGAGGGGCAGCCCGGGGGGTAGATGGAAGCAGCAGATTCAAACCCCTCTTGCCGACGATGAGTGATATGGCCTGCGGTCTGCCCCAGAGTGTGGGATTAGATGAGGACTGGCAGTGAACACTGAGGCAAGGTGGGGATAGAGGGTAGGGATTCCCCTGGGAGGGGAGCCCAGAGAGTGGGGGTACTGCCAGGGGGCAGCACCCAAGGGAGAGAGGCACCAGGGTCTGGGAGGGACACAGGGCCAGTGACAGCAGGACATTGGCCTGCAGAGGGCGCTCCAAGGCTGGAGAGCTAATTCCCATACCGGATCAGCAGGAGGCGACGCAGGGGTGAGTCCCACATCACTATACTCAGGCTTTGTCTACAGGACGGAATGGCACAGGGCACCAAAGAATTGCACGCTAACCGTCCCATGTGGGCAGCTGGCGTGAACTAAAAAGGTACACAGTTTGCATTAACGTAGTCTTCTTTCAAACAGGACTACACTAACATGAACTGGGCACTGTTTAGTTCACACCAGCAGCATCCACATAGGGCAGTTAGCGTGCCAGCTGCAGTTCACACTCCTTGTAGTCCGCCCTGCAGTGCAGTGTAGACAACCCTCCGTTTTACTGAGAATGACCCCTGTCCCTTTTGTCTCCTGATTAACCAGACTCTTGTACAATTGGCTCCTTTTGGTCTGCTGACAGACTTTTTCAGCACTGTTCTATCGTAATGAGCCAGGGCCTGGCCTGCTCTAAAAAGCGGTTTCTTTTAACTATCCAGCCAGGGTTTTTGTGCACACGTATGTGATTTTCAGAGTAAATTTGTGTACGCTGCATTTTCCATGTATGAATCCTTCATTTCTGAGGAGCTGTATCTTCTCAGTGGAGGCATTCAGTGTCCTCCTAAGGCAGCAGGCTACTGGTTGCCGCATTGTTATGTTTCAATCTTAGCTGACAGCATATTTTTCAAGTGTCCCTGGATGTGCCTTAAAATTTCCTCTCTCTCAACCTCTTCACCAAAAGCTGTTCCTAAACAAGCATGAAAATGTCAGATAAGAAATGATAGTTTAGCTTTCCTCCAAATGCCTTACTGGGGGGGTTAAAAAAAAAAGAGCCCCTGATATTTGCTCCTTGGTATTAATTACCAGTAATAAAGATACCATGTAGCAGTCTGGACTCCTTTTTCCTTTGTTAATTTTCGTGCTGATTGTGATTATTTGCTTAAATGCCTAGAACCATATCAGCTCAAGGCATATTTAAGGAGCTGAAGTACATTAATTACATAAAACTATGATACAAAGGAGGAACCAGAGTTAAGCAAAAGCTGAACTGAGTAAATATGCCTAGTTGTGCCATAAAGGTTGCTGGACTTGTGCTCCAGCTAAGTGCCCAAAGGCAGAGGCCCTCCACTGGCCCTGAGGGAACTGATTTCAAGGGTCTCCTAGCTGATTTTAACTGCTATGGCAGGGTACAGGACGAGAGGCGCTAATGATCTAGGATCTGGTTATGGGCTACATATGTAGTTACCAAGACCTTGAATGACAACCAGATGTGAACAGGAGACTACATGTCTGTCAGTCACCTCTCCATACCTGCTGGGGCATAGAATAGGGAAGGAACTGCCTGCCCAGACATCATTCTGCAACATGTCCACTATCATATGTGGCAAGTGGGAGATGGAGACATGAATACCCCTCCTCACAATCTGGGAAGGGCTGGACAGCTGCAAAAGCACAGTATGCCCCAGAGTATGAGTGACATTGAAGGGAGTCCTCTCTCTCAGAATCCATGTTTTCCTCCATGACCACTGATCTTAGGCAACCTTTGCAGCTCCTGAGATTTCAGGTAGGAGGTGAATCATGGAATAGAACTTGGCCCATAAAGTACTTTGATGTCCAGCCTTCACACAGGTTCATCCAATTATTTTTAATTATTCCTTCTTTAACCAAACTAAATATGCATTCTACCTTTTTGATGACTATCCCTTTTCAATTCTTTACAGGTAGTTCCTGTATCAATGAAAGGAAGGATATGAAATGGAAGGATACCGCCAGCACTGAATTTCCAGATTACCATGCTTTCAAAAAAGTTATCTTTAGAAGAGTGAAGGATGCCTCTTCTGACTGTTGATATCTGGGCAAATTCTGAAAACTCCAAACAAAGGATTTTTTTTAAAAAATAAGTCATTTTACATTACCATATCAATGTTAAAGTCTAAAAGGGAAAAAAATCTACACTAATTTTGGCAAAGTTAGTAAAATATGAACACATATTTCTGATGTAGTAATATGTCCTATGCTACAAGTCTGAGGGTTCACTTATTGCAGATACAGCTTATTCCATAAACATGATTGTGCCCTAACGATACCACTGTCCTTTAGCAAAACCCCAGGGCCACACAAAGTATTCAGAACCATGGACAGCAGCTAATGGTTTGCAGACTGCCTAAGGCCTAAACAGGCCTTTCATATACAGGCCAGATGTTCAGTCTTTCTTAGGCCAGCTTAAGGCTAAAACAAACCTTTTCAACCAGGGTTTATCAGAGTTTCTAAATTACATACTGGGAAGAAATTTAATTGGTTTAATTAAGAAAGTTTATTTCATGGTAATTCAGTTTTGTTATGCTGCAAGACTTAATGTGTCCTCTGGTAGAAGTGATTTGTTATAAATATTCATAGCATCCCTCTTCTCTCACACACACAAAGTGTAAAGTTGCTAGTAAAAAAAATTATACCTTCAAAAGTCACAAAAGTGACTGATCAAATCCTCCCACAATACTGTCTGTGCTTATTTAAGTCAATATAATTAAGTGTTATCTCTTTGTATAGCTCTGCATTGTCCTCATTGATTCTCTGTATACTATACACGAAAGTCATCAAAGAGCATCACCCAGCAAGGTTAGAACTTGCCTGACTTCCTTCCCATGAAATCAGAGTCATTACTTTTCTCCTTGTTCAGCTGTGCTAGCAACTTTAAAAATAAACCAACCCTTATTTACCAAAATAGAAAAATTGTTTAAACCCTCCTTTCACCTGTTTTGAACTGGGGTATGTTGTCTAAGCTGCCTGGTAGGTGGTACCATATCAGACACACAGCGTTAGAGAGACATGGTAAATATTATTAATTCATTTCACCTGTTAAAAGTTATGATTTAATCCTTCCCACTTAACTAATAGCAAAACTTAGCTAAAACTCCAAGTTCAAAGGCATTCAGTCACAAACATAACAAACGGTAGGCCAGGCAAGACAACAGAAGAAGGAATGCTAATGTTGGTTCAGCTAAAGAATTGTTTCAAGATGCAGTCATTCTTCCTCATGATGTTTTTACCCTTCATCACTAAGAATTTTCAAAATGAGGGAGCTCTGAAGAAACTTTGCACATTGACCACACAGACAGAGAGCCAATTGAAGCAGTAATCTATATGGCTCAGTAATCAGGTCATTCTTTTGCCAGTGACTTCTGTGCTGGTGAAAGGTGCCAGCTAACAGCTCTGGAGTCTACTCAGTCCTCTATTCAGGCTAGGTACAGCATGGGTAGCAGCAGCATTCACTCCATTCTGCCCTGCCAATGAGCCCCCACCATGTCTTTCACCTCTATGAGAGGATAGCTAGGCAATGCAGAAAGGCATTTCAGAAAGAATGGAGACTAATTGTGATGGGTTGGAGCTCATATACAATACATTACAGTAGCATCCAAGCACCCCAGTCAACTCCCTTGTGCTGAATGCTTTTCAAGCACAAGGAGAGACAGTCCCCACAATCTAAAAGACAGAAGAACAGAAGACGCGTTGCAGGTTGCCATGCTCTCCTGAACGCATAACTTCCTTGCTTTAGGGATCTGGCTCAGTCTGTTTTAAACCTGTGTTTTGGTTTAAGAAATATTAACAAATAGGACAAACACTATGGATCGAAACAGCCCAGAGTGGTCAGCTTCCCAACCAGTTTTAAAATCCTCAACTGCTTGGGAGGTGAGCAAGGCAGAGTAGCCCAATGGGTAAACTAGGCGAGTAGGCGGCATGACTTTCCCCAAACTCTGCCACGGATTCTCTGTCACCTTGACCAAGTCAGTTGCTCTCTGTGTCTCAGTTTGGGCCTCTCTAAAATTAGAATAAGAATCCCAGAATCCCATGGGGGTTGGGAGGCTTCCTTAAGTTTTGTAAAGCATGAGCCTTCAGCTATTGGACACTGTAAAACTGGATGCAAAAAATATCCGTATTAAGGATTATGGCATAGAACTTTGGGTATGGCCAAGGAGTGCACAGCACAGCTCAGAAGGCAACTGAAGGTGCAAAGGCAGCCTGTGTGTTGCTCTCATCCTGATCCCACTCTGTGTTGGGCCACTCCCCGTGGTGTAATTTACAACAGTCCACATGCTGCTGTAACTTATGCTAGCTAACAATGGGGGCTGATACGGCACTGGAGCATGCGGAAGGCATGGGGAAGCTACTGACATCTTTTGTTTCCATTGACCTTCCCTTTACACCAGCTCCAAAGAGGGGTGGTGGTATAGGAGCTGTAATACCAGCACTACGCCACCAATGAGTCCGCCCCGCCACGCTGAAGTAATCCTCCGTGGCCAGCTAAACTGTTTTTAGGGCCACTTTCTGGTCATGGTGTGATGCAAAGCAGAGGACCAGGGTCTGTATGTGCTGCTAAAAGATTCAGGAGACTTAAGAACAAATCAGGTATTCAAAGATTATATTAAATGAATTTTGACTCTGTTCTTTTTGCACTGGGACTGTGCAGAAGAGTTTACCACTCAAGTCTCCTCCAGAGACGCTGCAGTGCCTGAATTCATGCCTGTGGAATTCATGCCAAACAATATCCATTCCTGAGCTGGCAGGACATCTTTTTCTCAATTGGTTAAATTAGGAAGAATGATGATCCCCTCTCCTGATTACTAAAATCCATAAATAAGACGTCTTGACAAAGTATCTCTGCCAGCTCAGAGAAGAAAAAAAGGCACTTTGCTTAAAGAGACAGCACTGATGCAAGTGCTATTTTCTTTAAACTCCTCGCGCATTTTTTATAGGTATTTTAGGGAGCACAAAGTTGAAACAAATACACTTTTCTAACATGGAGGTGTATATATTTCACAAGAGGTAACACTATCCAATCCTATTATGCCACTAGAAAAACAACAGCAAAACAGAGTCCAACCTTATCATCAAAAGTTGGCACAGTAGCAGCAGCAGTGTGGAGCTGGCAAAAACAGCAGCTCTACCTTTTTCAGGTGGCATGCCATGTGGGGGGAGGGCTGGACGACTGTGCTAGGAGCCACTCTCTTCAGCTTCTTCTTCCAGAAGCAAAATGATTGCAGGCATTGCAGCGATCATGTCTTGGCCTTCTAGGGCTACATCCACACTAGAGGGTTACCTGGCGAGTCACTCCCTGTTTGAATCAGAACTTCCCCTGCCCCTCTTGGTTGAGTTCTCAGGACATTAGCTCACCACATCTGCCCTTGCACACAGGCTTATGGAGATGTGTAATGAATCACATCCACAAGCAAACATTGTAGTCGTCAATGGAGACTGAGCCTCAGTATCCAAAACACAAGCCTACACAACTTGAGCTAAGGGAGAGCTCCTCTAGCTGTGATATTGCAACAGGCTGTACAGTTGCTAGGATCAGTCTCTGGGAGACCTTCCCCCATCACACCCTGCACTCATGTAGTATAGCGGCATTCAACAATCAAGCATTTTCTACCCAAAGAAACATATACAGCCCCTGCCCCTAAGGGCATACGATCTGACATACAGATATACTCTCCCCTGGGCCTCCCAGTCTATTCTTCAATTGTCTTTTCTTTTTCTCTCTCTCTCTCTCTTTTTTTTTTTGGCATTTCTGAGCCTCTCAACACTGATTTTTAGGAGGGATTTGAATCAGAAGAGTGCTGGGGGACTCATAGACAGGGATTAGATGAGGCTGAGTTAAAGGAAGAGTGAAAATGGGAAGGCAGAAACAGGACTATAAAGGCAAGAGGGCAAAAGCAGATGGTAAGTAAAGAGATCATGGATACAGGCTGGGGTGGGATTATCGGTCCTTTGAAAGAAAGGGTAAGAGATTTGAACATAATACGATAGGCAAAGGGAGAGGGCACAAAAAGGAGTGACATGGTCATTACAATGGGCAAGGAAGATCATTTCTGCCTTTCTATTTTGGATGGACTGGAAGGAAGAGATAGACATGTCAGGATGGCCAGAAAAGAGGAGGTTACAGTAGTCGAGTCTGAAGTACCAGTTCGGGTATAAACAGGAGTAGCTGGGATGCAGAAGACCTCAGAATTTTTGTTTTAAGCCAACTCTTAGCTTTCTGAAGAGTCTCCACTTAGGGCCTAATGTACCCCTGTGTTCCTCCACTGTGGTTAATTGAAGTTACACCTCTTCTACTAGAATGAACAGCTTTCCTATGAATCACCTACCTCAAATGTGCTGCACATTACCTCACATCACCTGCAGTTTTAGCTGGGGGGGGGTGCGCGGCGGAAGATTCTTTAAAAAGAAATCCATTCTTCTATTTTCATACATTTGTACTAATCACTTTCAAAATAATTTGCTGTAAAATAGAGTCTCGGCTATGCATCCTGTCACTCTGAGGGGAGACGCGCCATTCAACCACAAATTATTTCCACTTCTCATTACTAATATTCATTCATTGCATTCCAGGGAGAAGCTTACAGCAACATCAAGCCTGTGTGAAATTAGAAACCGAAGATTGTACACTCCTTTCGTTAGCCACTTTTTTTTTTATTTGATGCAGACCATGCATGATATTTAGACTTATGTTCATACCCTGTTCTAAGCAGTAATTCTTCCATTCACTTGCTTATGTGGGGAAAAAACAAACCAATTAAGAGCATTAAAAATGCTAGTGTTGGGTGGGGAAGGTGGGGAGTGAGTGAGTGAGAGAGAGAGACACAGACAGACAGACATTCAGCTAACCTAAGAATAAAGGAGAAAAAAATCTTACTACAGGAATTATCCAGTTTGACAACTGAGGTCATTTCCTTAATCAAAATAGTAATGGTAACATATTAGACTTTTTTCAGTGATAAATTACCATTTCTAGCTCTTTAAAATCTACTTAACTCAGTGTTGTTTTTCTCCCCATTTGCTATACCATATTACTTCACAGACATGTTTCTGTGCATTCAGCTACCAATCCTGACACAGGCAACTTAAAACACCTATTTCTGGGTGAGCTGAACATGGAGTATTTTCCTGTTTTTAATGTGCAATTATTTAAATGAGAGTAATATGTTTTGAGCATTTCAACCGAGCACATACCCAGGTCAGAAACAAAAAATTCAAGTTTTGCAGGAGATTGTGCTTTAAGTAACTGTGCTATAAGTAATGGAAAACTTGCCCGATGGATCTGTGTCATGTAAAAAAAAAAAAAAAAAAAAAAAAAAAAAAAAGATAGTCGCAGGTTTTCTCACTATGCAAAAGAACAGGGGGACAGCATATCAGGGGAGCTTTCTGGGGGCTGCCTATGATAAAATGGTGAAGAATAGCAAGGAGGGAGAATAGGTGGCACTTGCCTGACCAAGCAAAGTACAGAAATATTCAGAACAATTTTATTCCAAGACAGATATGCAAGTTAAAGCTGTCTCCAGGAAGCCTGAATTTATGTCACTGATAACTTATTCAGACATTGACCTTGGTAATACTGGGACCCTACCATGAAATATCAGACACCGGTCACCAATCACTATCTCCTTAGACATGTCTTTGTCTTTTGCTATGTACCTTCAGGGCAATTAAGGCCAGTCAGGTTAGGGCTGGGAGCAGAGCCTCTTCAGGTCAGGGTCCCAACTATGGAATTGCCTGTGTTCAACAGAGTCCCTGTGTGACTGTCTTTGAGGCTCAGACTAAGTTCTTTCTATTCAGGTCATCTCACACTTGACTATTTTGCCTGCTTTCCTCATTTGCTTTTCCTTTCGGCTCTTTTGCTTTCATTCTTCTTCTTAAGAACTACTGCTCTCATTGGGCCACTAGGTCCTTTTATATTTGTGCAGTGCCCCAAAGACACATAATTGGCACATGAGACAACAACAAAATAAATAAGGAACTTCCAACCTTCACCACAAAGTCTCATAGTAGAACTTCCATACAGAACATAGGCCTGCCTAAGCATCCAGTCATCCTTTAACTACATCAAAAATCCAGGCAAGTCACCCAGCTCCGCCTTATGCCAACAACTATTCAGTTCTCTGGGGGAAATATTAACTATGGTCTTCAACTATTTGTCATTAAGTTCTGGTAGGAGGGCTCCCATCTGTTTATAGTTACAGAAATCGAATCCTTATCCTGTCAGTCTCTAGGCCTGATCCTGAACCAGCAAACTCCCATCAATTTACTGCTGCTGATTCAACACCCGCTTCCTTTGTAAGACCAACTGGCTTGAGCAAAGGGAGAAAGGTGACTGCTCTCAGAAAGCTGAGGGAAATCCATTTTTTACATCGAAAAGGAACCTTCTGGTGTAGAATATTGCTACAAACTACCAGCTCCTCTTTGTCCCAGTTAAATAGCTCCTGCATATTGGCTGAGATTATTTTCCATCTTGCCGATTACTGTGCAAAGCACTAGTCACTTTACTTGGTTTATGCAGCTCCTTTAGAAAGGCAAGAGAAAACCTATCTTCTATTGAGATTTCAAATCCACACTCAGATCAGACATGATGGGGTGCACACACCAGGTGTTTTGTTTTAACTATCACGTATGCAGGCTTTTTCTTCCACACAGAGAAATCACCACCTGCCCCAGATTAGTCACATCTTAGTAAACAGAGCCTCCTTATAGCTGTCTAAGCCTAGCCATGTTGCTAAACTGACCTGAACATTCCCACCCTCGCTTAGCCCAGGTCTTGCTGCTTCCAGGTGCATTAGCAAGCTCATCAGTTTAATCACTGATACAATAGATCATACACAGTGCGCAGTCCATCATGCGAGAAGGAGTAAAAAAAAGTTATTTCACCTATTAAGGGTCATTTCCTAAGGCTAGAAAGCTGCTCAAGCACTCTCTTGGCAGACCAAGAGTCTATTTACCCTTCAGCAAGGAATCATTTTTCCTCTGTTCTCTAATCTCTTCAATATTATATGAGATAACTGATATTATGCAATAGTTTTTGCAGACCTTTCCACTGGCTCAGTTTTCTTGCAGGAATAATGAATGTCAAGAAATATGTATTTTTCCCCTTGTTTTCATTTGAATGGCAGATCATATATAGCACAAAAATCCAAGGATTCCCTAGTGCTTTCATACATAAAACATTTTCTTTTTAAACAGTACTAAAGCAATAACATTTGTGGGTAGGCTACTTTAAAATTTCTATTGGACACCTTTTAATCTGTCTTAAAATTTTCATTAAAAATTTTCCATTTGCTTTATTCTTTTTACAGAAGTCCCTTTTCTTTAAACTGATGAGATTCCTACCAACATCCAAGAATTTGTTACAATTAAACAAACAAACAAACAAAAAAACTCAATTAGCAACAAATACCTTGCATAATATAAAAAAATATATAATATAAAGTGCTCTTACTTCTATGGATTAAAAAAATCTTATATAATGCAAGGTATTTGTTTATTATCCCCATTTTATATCAAATGGGGTAACTGAGGTACAGAGAACTTCAGTGGCTTGTCCTAAATCACACATTGCAATGAGCGAACTGGAAAATAGGAATAGAACCTACCACTCCTGCTTCCCAGCCCCATGCTCAGTCCACTATAGCACAACTGCCTTGTACTTATCCAAGACATTATAGGGAGCTATAGGGCATCAAATTGTTGAGGGTGGAACTAAGAATTAGGAGATTATTCCCTCCCACCCAAAACACACAGAGTGGCTATTTCTTCCCTGAAAGATGCAGTAAAAACTCTGCTGACACTCATGACCCCAGGAAGAGATTCCTTCCTTATCCCAAATCCTGTGTAGAGCCTCAGTCCTGGGCCCATAGGTTTGGTCTTCTCCCATGGTGCAGGCCTTGGCTGGGGATCATTATTTACATATAAGCATCACAATGGCTTTTTTATTTTAAACTGAGTCTTGATTTTCCTCCTGGATTTTTTTTTATACAGCACATCATGTTAGTTTCACATTTCATTTGACCATGATGATGTGAAACTGCTTAATTCACTAGGGATATAACAGGATGTGAGCCTAGAACAGGCTGAGTTATCTTTCAAATATCATTCAGTGTTACAAACAACAGCACTGGGCTGCAGAAAATTATTACATTTAAACAATGACAATGAAAAATAAGTAGGCGGAACTGGCCTTCTCACTTGGATGTGATACAGGATTCTATGCAATGACACCAGACATTACAGGCCAAATGGAAAACAAATTTTCTGATGGAGCCATAATATGCAGAATATTTCAAAAATAAGTTTTAACGCCTCGACAGTGTACGCATTTTAAATCACACAAAGATGAAGGGAATTTTTCAAGTTATTAATAAGTATCAGTTGGCATCCCTGAAATCTGGCAGAAAAATATATCCCCCTGTTTTGTTCACTAGCACAGCTTTTGCAAGGAGCCTACTCCTGTGAATAAATGAGTTGTATTTCATGGATATGGCAGCTATCAGACCTCTCACTCCTCCATTCACTTTCCACCTTAGTTGGGATACACAGATGAAACCAGAGACAGTGGTGATTAAATAAGACCTTCACACATGGAAGGAGCAACACATTTTTTGGTATCACTCAAAGGAAGTATCACCTATTCACGCTTCTAATTATCTACTTGCTAACGCTATTCTTTTTCTTCCCCTTTATTAGAACAGAACAGTTTGGTCTAATTGTTATACCAAGGGATTGAGAGTTTGAACTCCTGGATTCTAGCTATTCCCAGCCCTGCCAATGACTGCACAAATTCTGTCACCTTGTCCATAAATATTTAATCCTTTTTTGCCCTCCTTTCCCCACCCACATTAACCACCTGCAGTTTTCACATATGAATTGTACTACCTCCAGGGGTATCTCGGAGTATAATTAATAAATGTTTTCAGAACTTCTGGTAGAATATGCCGTGTGAGAACTGAAGAAATTCAGAGGTCTGTAAAAATAGAAAATGGAGGAGAGGTTAGTGTTCCATCCTTCAAAGTAATGGTTAGAAATCTGGCGAGAGAAAAAAGAAAGTTTGGGCCTCAATTCTGCATGGTGCTAAGCATTCTGTCATGACCCAGCAAAGCACTTGTGCATATACAGAACATGAGTAGTCCCACCGGAGCCAGGAGCTGACCCAGTATTGAGATGATTCAAAATGGCGTGTTTGTAATAGGAGACGGGTCAATCTTACAAGCTAGTTCGGTTCGGTTTTTTACTCTTATTTTTTTTCCATTTGGGGATCTCTGCTGAGTGCAGTGTGCAAGACATAACTCCATTTCATTTCTTGCTTGCTCTCGAACGACTTATGGTACATTCCATAGAGAACAGTTTCATCCTTAGGCAAAGAAAAAATGGAAACTGTTTAGTTCACATTTCTGTCCTCTGCAAAGCTCCTAAGGAAACTGGGCAAAATTATATCATTTGACTAGAAATTAGCCATAATTTTCTGCCACTGGATTTGAGACCCTACTTCTATAGACATTTACATCTCTGGTTTATTAGTACTAGAGGCAAGAGGGATGGCTACAGTGGAACATTTTTCTCTTTGTCCATATTGCCTATGTTAACACGGTCTGCTGTGTGATCAATATCTGGACCCTGGCCCTGCTCCAATCCCCATTTGCTGAGGAGTTCCAGGATCTTGAATTCCACAATAGTGTTGCTCTTCTTACCATCTTTCTGGTACTCTTTCACTTTCCAAGTTTTCTTGAGTGTCACCACAAGAGTTAAAAAACTCAGCATATCCCAACTCTAACACAGCTAATGGAAATCGAGCCTAGAGCTGCTCTTCCTGTTGAACGATAAAGACTGTCTGCCTTTAGAGTGGAAAAAGTATTGTCCAGATGACATTTACATTCATTTTTGAAACATAGCCTGCAAACATTTCAACCACAATGGAAAAAAAAAATAAGTGTGTGTCCTGGGTGCCCCAAAGTACCAGGAGCAAACGAGTATTAGGTACCCAATTAAATTTTACACATGCCATTTTTATTTTCATATCTCCCCCAACTTCTGGAAGCCACCATCAGCTACTCTGACACCCCAAAATGCATCATTCTGTCATGTGACAGCTATCAATGATTCCACAGGTCGAAGAGCTGGCTGGTAGGTGGTCAGGTAAAAGGCAGGTTTTTTTGTTTTGTTTTTTTAAACCATATAGTGAGTGCAGTGTTGAGAAGTCTTATGCTCTGTGGGATATAAAAAAAAATAAAAAAAACAAAACTAAGAACTAGGCTTATACCAATTAAGCTACCACTTATCCAACCCTACCAGACAGCTCGTCAGTAGGTCCAATGTCACAGGATGGTGCTTCCCAGGGCCGCAGAGTGGGACAGAATTGGCCGGCTCACCCTCCCCTGGAAGCGGCTGGAATTCTGAAGGGATAGGAGCAATTCACCTAATGTGGAAACTGCTTATAATTCATTTCTCCTCGCTCTCTTTCCAGAGTTCATTGGCCATAACAAGCCGTAGCTTTAATTGGGAACCCTCGCCTCCCTTTTCACAGCCCAAGAGGCCTGAAACACAGTAGAACTGGCATGGTTCTGCTACACAGAGTGAGGGACAGGCAGCGGGGGGACTCTGCACCTGTATTAGCGCTTGGTGGAGACTTGTGCCATGGCTGCAGAGTATGGGGTACGTGGGCAAACTAGAGATCAGTGCAACTCTCGCAGCTGCTGCCCAAACCCTTGTAGAGAGGAAACAAAGCAGGTTGTGGCATTTACTGCTTCCTGTGAGCTATAATAGCAGCTAGGAATAGCTAGGGGATGCTTTGTGGGTTGGGAAGAGTGAACTTTCCTTCCTTCACTGCCCATATATAGGGGACCCACACAAAGCCTCTCACTCAGCCTTTGCACAATTGATGAGAATTTCACCCTCGTGGCCTGATCCAAAGCTCAAGGGAGTCAGTGGGAGTCTTTCCCTTGACTTCAGGGTATTTTGGATCAGACGCCATGATGACCATCAATAGAACAACGATCAGGTGACTAGGCCAATGAATGGGAAATGTACATTAATGTCGATAAATGTAAATTAACACACCTAGGAGCAACTGACCAAACCAAGGGACACCGATTAAAATGGAACAATTGTGCAGCATGCTGACAAGGAAGAAGCTGTAAGAGTGATTGTGGAGAATTCCTGAGGGCCATCAGCCTAATACACGGCTGCAGTTAAAAAAAAAAAATCTAAAAATAAAAAAGGCAGAAAACACTGAAATGCATCAGGAGCTGGGGAGACTTCAAATCAAAAGAAAGGAGGCTGGTGCTTTAGAAAGCACTGTTTAGACCCACAATGGAACACTGTATTCAGCTTTAATCACACTCTCAATAATGGAGCTGCCCCGAAAGTGGTGCAGTAGTGAGGAGCCAGGATAAAGCCAAGTTAGGGTGGCAGAGTGTACTTGTCATGTTCGCAGATATCACTAGCATGAGCGTAGCCCATTACTTGATTGTTTATACAGCACATTATTTTTTTCTTCCCCGTTCCTCCAGCATCAGAAGTAATCAGGATTCCATCCAGAACATGGAAAATAAGGGCTGGAACCTTTGGGCTCTTTCTATGCCTAGCTGAGCTAAAAATAAAGGGAACAAGCTCGTTGAGCTAAGTAGCGTCTCCATTCTAACAATCTTTATGCCCTTGAAATTCAGTTTGAAATGGAGCAGGCTGTGCTATTTCCTCACCAAAAATCAATACAAGCAACAGGCTAAAATGTTCTCAGTTACAATCAAAGAGTATCTGGGGAAATGATAGATATGTTAAACATCACTAAACTTAAGGCCATAATAAAACAGGAAATCTTTTTATTTGCCTGAGAAAACAACATGGTGCAGTGGATAGATACCATATTAGGATCCAGAAAACCTGGATTCTATTCCCAACTTTGCTACTCTCCTTCTGTATGACCTTGGGCAAGGCACAATCTCTATATGTCTCCATTTCCCCATCAATAAAATGGGGATAATAATGCTTACTGAATTCATAAAATGGTTTGAGAGCTACATATGGGAAGCACAAATGTGCTGATTATTCTAAAAAGCAGGAATATCTTCCAGGAAGAAACTGGTCAATTAGCAATATACATATTTCACGGAGAGGGATTTCATTTAAATTCCTCCTACTTGCAAAAATATTTATTTAATGAAAATATTTTTAAAAAATCAGAATACATGGACAGTAGAATAAAGAAATGCCATATAATGCAATGCTGTACCGCAAAAGAGTCTCCCACAGATCTGACCTCTGATTTGTACTAATTAGTTCAAGTGATGTCCTGGAAAATATGTAAACCCACATTAGAGGCCCAAACCTCTAGACTGTAGTCATGCAAAACTGTTTTTAAAAGGCACAAATGTATGAAATACAAATGGAGTATTAGCCTTCAAGCCCAATTTCTTGACTGTAATAATTGTTTTGTGTTAAAAGCGTAGGAGTTCTATGTAGGTTTTTGCTTCCATCAAACCAGTCTGTAAGAATTTGTCATTTTAACTGTTCCCTGAACACACACACACACACACACACACACACACACACACACACACACCTCGCCACCCACCCAGCCAACATACAGTTTACTCAGTAGAACACATTTCATTGTCTGAAAACGAGAGATTTGCAATTAATATAATGATACAACTTTACGCAGGCACTCAGGAGCCATTGAGCATATCTTAAAGTAAGATGTAACTCCTCGCAGCAGCCAGCCTTTTCAGGTATCTCCGCTGCCTCAGCTGGCCACTGGCACGAGTAGGGTCTTTCTCTGCACACAGAAAGAAGAAAAGGGTCAGTGCAATGTCCCCTAAAAAGAAAATAAATAATTTTTAAGAGACCAATTTTTGCCATTTACTCACTGTGTCTCTTATTTTTTTATGAGATTGGCACTTTTAAAACGCTGTTGTCGGCTAAGGAATATATTCTAGATTGTAGAGATTCCTAACGTGTTTTTTAAAAGTTACACCACAGCCCCAGTTTACTTTTTTTAAATAACCAATATGGGGGGGAAGGTGTTATTCCAACAAAATGGACATGAGCTTCCCCTACTGAATCCGCAGCTACAAAAACAGATTCTTCAGAGGGCTCTGTAAACCTAATTTATGACACCGGTTCAAGGACAAAGAAGAACAGCAGAAGAGGTTATGTTAATCACAGCTCTGTGAGAAACAAAACAATGAGAAAGGACAAGAGTGCTACCAAAAGACATTCTGGGCCTGGTTTTGATCCCACTGAAATGGTTTTACACTGGTCTACCACTTCCCACCTCTGTGAAATTATTCTTGATTTACACAGGGGTTAGGAGGCGAGCAGAATCTGGCCTGTAACATCAAACTTCTTTAAAAAAAATAACTCCACATAATGGGGAGAAACCCTGAACGCTACAAAAATGTACGTGATAGTGTCCTTTGTTTTACAGAAAGATTGATGTCTTAGAACAACGTACACCACACTATACAGACATTCTCACCAGCTGTTTTATCTAATGGAACCACACACACACACACAAATAAATGTATTATTGTGCCATTTAAAGGAAAAAACTCACGTTTTAAAAGCTGCAATACAGTGTTCCAATGAGCTGAAATGTGGCTCAAAATATCCCAAAACCTGGAGTAGCAAAAAAAGACACATTTTAAAAAAATAAACTAAATCAAGTACAGTAACATTATTTGTTATTTTAAAATTACTGTCCATTTTCTACTGCCCCACTCAAAAAAATAAACAGATGATATGGGGCTGCCCATGATCCCCACTGGCTGAATTTTACATTATTCTAAAGTGATTTTTGGCCAAATGTTTTTTTTATACTGCATAGAAGTTTGGAGGGGAACAAATATATTCATTTATCATTAGGGTCTCTTGCTATTTCAAAAGCAACTGCTGACATCTATTGGCAGAAATTTAGAAGGACGCTCATTTTACAGACTAGAAGGGATTGGTTTTTTTCCCTTCTAGAGACATGCAATATATTATGTTATTATTTGTATTATCGTAGCACCTCTGATACAGAATGGGACCGATTCCTGTCTCAGGAAATCATCGCAATCAGAACTCTATTGAACTTGATGGAGTTAAACTGGTGTAAAATCAGAGTAGCTGAAATCAGAATCAGGTTAAATCCTTCTCCTTCCCCCAGTATTCTGTGTTTCTTGCGAACATCTGAGTCTAGAAATAAGCTTTTAAACATGGGAGCATAATGTTTAAGCATGGAACGCTAATAGAAAGTCCAAGTATTACATTTGGATGGTCAAACTGGCACAAAGTAACCCTTAACTTCCACAGCACCTGGAAGATCTCAAAGCACTTTGTAAACACTGACTATACAGAGATGGCTATGTGATATTATCCCCATTTCATAGAGAGGGAAACCCAGGGACAGAGAGGCAGAGTGCCTTCTCATAGAATATCAGGGTTGGAAGGGACCTCAGGAGGACCAATCCCCAGACAGATTTTTACCCCAGTTCCCTAAATGGCCCCCACAAGGATTAAACTCACAACCCTGGGATTAGCAGGCCAATGCTCAAACCACTGAGCTATCCCTCTCCTGCCAGTTTGTGTAGAGCCAAGAATAGGACACAGCTCACCCACCTCACACTCCTGGGCTCTCGTCCAAGACCACCCTTTCTCTTTTATACCATTTTACACTCCTAAATGCAGGAAGCAGAATTTTTACATCCTACCAAAGCACCCAACATTTTGCTTATATTAGCAGTCTTGTTCATTGTCAGATCAAGTACCCTAAAATACGCATTGCTGACACCCATGCAAAGTAACACCAAGTAGGCAGGGTGGTGATAAAAATTCCTCTGATTAAGTGGCCACTGTTCGAGATGCAGAGACTTCACTGATAACATTTTCACAGGTTAAAGTCAAAACATTGTAGTAGTCATAACTAAAGAAAAATGTAGGAGAGCTAAAGAACCTCATTAAGGAGAGCTGGAGTCCAGTTATTTTTTTTCCATGAAGAAACCACCACCCCACCCTCCCAGCATAATGCAATTAGTATTTCAGGCTGAAGAGAAGCTCACTTCTCTGCACTGTTCTAATGAATGGGACCAAGACAGAGAAAGAGCAGACACACTTTTCCCCCTAATTTTCGACAAGCTCTGGAGGTAGCTGACTTGGGTGAAGAACATGAACTCAAGGGAGAAGCAGGACCATACTGGGCCACAGCAGAAATGCAGTAAGGTCTGGGATGACCTGTTCCAATATGAAAGCCATCAAATCTTAAGTAAAATAACTGCAAAGCCATAATGAGAAAGGTATAAAAACACAACACCAGACAAGAGGAAGGAGTCCTCAAAGCTGATTCTGGCCATAGCAAGGAAGGTTCTGTATGGGTCTCCACTGACTTCTGCAACATTTGCACTGATGCTAGTGTAATATGGAAGAACACACTTAGAAGATGTTCAGCAATATAGTGGCAATGGTTTAGCCCAGCACAACATTGGTTCAGGAGAAATCCTTCAAGAAAGGGACAAACCAGAGTGAAGCTGCCTTGGTTATTCCGATTTTCTCATCCTTGTCATATCCTTCCCATTTGTCATAATTGTTGATGGCAATGGACAATGGATTCTCATGTCCACAGCCATAAGCAAGGAAAGAGGAGAATGAGACAAGGACAGTGTTCACCATCTACAGAGCTAGAAACATCTCCAGGATAACTCAAAGTAGGTCTGTTGTAATGACTGTTACTCAGAAGGATGAAATAAAGTTGGGGAGTGAAGGGGACTGAAACTTAGAGAAAGGGAGAAGCTTAATTTTAGGCCAAGGAGGATAGAAGGAAAGGATGGTAAAGGATAGAGAGTGCACTTTCACGGTTACACAGCATAGACCATATTCACAATAACCTCTCATGGCCTATCTACTGCACACCAGCTCTCAGACAGCCTGAAGACAATGTGCTGGCAAAATAGTAGTGACCAGAGAGACTCAAACATGCATTGTTACACATGTAGTAAACTGCACATAGAGCACTAACTTTTTATGGTGATTTATAGAACATACATAGAAGAGATGATCCCTTTTCTGAGACTTCCCAGTATAAAATGGACAAACCTAGAATATGAGGATAGACGAAAGAAGAGGCTAGAGAAAGGAGGAACAAGGGTTGAGTATTGTAGAGGAAGTGAGTCATATAGGTTCTAATTTTGTTTGTTTGTTTTAATTAGAGACTGGGGTAGGACAAGAGAAGAGGAACCATCAGCAAGGAAGTGATAGTTAGTTAGTGCCTCTCTCGATTGGACAATTGAGTTAGCTACCAATAGTGGGTAAAGTTCACGAATGGTGATTCTAGAATAGATAAAATTGCTTTCCTGTTTCTTGCCAGTGTATCCAAATCATTTTATGTCAACTTGAAGTAGGGTAGTGCAGAGAGAGAGAGGGCCGCAGTAATGAGATGTTTAGCCATTTGTGAGTAGTTTGAATAGAGATGGGCCCAAGCTGAAATGTCTGGATAAAAGAGTTAGACTCACACTTTTCCAGAGTTTGGGGATATTCAGATCTGAGTTCATGGATCAACCCAGTGTACAGGTTTAGACAAGCTGGAAAGTTCAGATCCAGATCCAGAGTTGTAGAACCTGAGGCTTTGATCCAAGCACATCTCTAACTTCTGAGGCATTTTCTGTATTCTTTCTGTGGATGCTGATGAGACAATATGATTTAAGATCAGCCCTCAATTATTTGGATTGTCCTCTATTTACAGGCCCATTAAACACAACATCTTTGCCAGGAATTCATATCCAAAAACAGGGAAATTACTACAGATTTTGGAAAAGGACAAAATGGGAGGCCGTAGAGAAGAAATATTTTGGAGAGCTGAACTTATTGGATTCAGTCAAAATGGAATCATATCTCTGTATATACAATATATAAAACTTTCAGAGATGCTGGTGCATGCATAGCTGTCCTCCACAGACAATGTGAGCCAGATGCGGTTATTAATTGGCCATTTCAGTTTTGCATTCAGTTACTCGTGTAGATAAGTGTTCTTATGCCATTTGGCTGCATACGCAGCAGGGATGGAAGGATGTCATTGTTTCATCAGGATAACAAGACAGTGGAAACAAGATGTGGCAGTTTGGAAAGAAATTGTAGAAAATGTTATTGGCAGTGCCATGGCATTGATGCCAACTGTTTCCAATAAAGGGCTAGTTATTCTCAGGTACTTACCATATGGCAGGAAAGTAAGAATTGGAAGCTTTATTTTGGAGGCTCTATTCTAATGCAGCAGAGGTGCGGTGAAATTAGCATTTGTAGGAATGTGGCATTCTTGGAACATTGCTCTACAACTCTGGCACTCATGAGATGGAGCAAGTGACTTTAGAGACAGGAAGGCCGAAAGCTGTTGAGCATTTCATTTTGAAGTGCTTGATACTGAAGACATCCTTTAAGGCCAGGCATATAGTTAGGAGTCTGAGAAAAAGTTGAAAGTTCTCTCTCTCTCAGTTCCTTGGCAGACTTGTCACAGATAGCTGGTGCTGAATTCAGAAATACATTGATAGAGAATTCTATTCATATTCTGAACATTTACTTCCCAAAGAAGGTGGGGGGGGGGGAATGTTATATGATCAGCAGCTCAGCATTAGTGTTTTGGAGCTATGGGTGATTTGTCTGGCACTTCCCCTATTGACCAGCATGTGTTTGTCTGTTGCAATAAGAGAGCATCTTTGGCAACTATCTAAGAAAAAGTGGGCACCAGGTGTTGACACCTCTCAAAGTAGGTAATGTAACTTGGGTGCTAAGTAGACTCCTACTAACTGCCTTGAGGGACAGCATGTCTTCAGAGGAGGGAGACTATCATGGTAGGTTGGTAAGGAGTGCTTCAAGAAGCCAGATAAAGTATTCCTACCTCCTCTCTGCAGTACTCTCTGCTGGGCATATCTGTTGCCTTTCGCTCAGGATGTTTGTTTGGAGAATTGGAGGAATAGTGACACATGATAAAGAAAAAAGGGGAAATTATTTACCTGTCACTGTTTGTCACAGACTAGCTCTTCCTCTCTCTGTTGTGGGAGATTTGTCTTTGCGAGCATTGTCATTGCTTTCTGATCTGAGCAAGATGTGGGTTAACTGGTATCTTTATTGCAGCTATGCCTGACACTTCTCTTCAACTCCATGCTTTCTTCTAGGTGGAGATGTACCATTACCTGAGATATTCCCTGCAAGATGAAAAGGAACAGGTACAAGTGGTGGCAAAGGACAAAGTGGACAGAAGAGAACTTCAGTGGCTCTCAGGATGTGGCAGGCTTTTTACCAATTCTGGGGCAATTCTACCTCCATCTGGAAATATTTAAGAGGAAAATAATTGAGACAATACCAGTGAAACAGGTGCATGAAGGAGGATCCTTGTTTGAAGGAGGCTAAACATATTCATAAGATGAATTCCAGAAAAAAAATTAAAGCCCAGCAGAAGAAATCAATTGTTTATTAGATACGGAGGACTCTTTTAAAGGTTTCAGGCAGCATATGGATGAAGTGGTACCCTTGCCAGCATTAAGAACTTTTTGCAGTAGTCTTCAACAAGGCCTGGGCTTCTTGTCTTTGCCTTGGTGAGAAAGCACAATGTTGGGGAGACAAACAACTGCACTTCAGAAAGCCAACTGAGATGAATGGGATTCCAGCTGAAAAATCACCTCAGCAGACCTAACTAATAGTCCATTCTTACCCTGCCCCAAATGGTCTTGGGCTTTGCAAAGTGAAGTCCATGGGCTTTGCAAAGTGAAGTCCATGGGAATTACAGTATATCTGCTTATGTCAGAGCTGAATAGCCCCGGGTTTTTATTCCTGCCTCTGCCACAGACTCCGTGCAACCAAGGGCAAGCTACTGAACCTCTATGTGCCTGCATTCCCCATCTGTAAAGTGGGCATGATAAGTCTCCCACTGCACATGGGGTTGGGAGGCCCAGTTCATTAATGTTTGCAAAATGCTTTCAAATCTTAGAATGTACAGTGCCCTATAAACACATAAATTATTAAAATCTGGGCATGACATTAAAGCTTTCAAGCTCTCATTTCATTCCTACCCTCACCCAAACGCATCCTCTGAGGTAATGGGTACTACTGATGCACAATTTACTCAATGCTTAGAGGTCTCTTGTGTTCACAAAGTCATCTGATGCCCTTTTCTTGCCCTCCCTCCCCCACTACTTCCTGAGGCCAAGCCTCAAAAAGACAAAGCTGTTTGAAAAGAACAGCTGCCATGGTGCTGAGTCAATACAGACAGAGACAAAATAAAACACCCTGCATCTGTGGCAGTGTTTTTTTCAGTCACAGTATCACCAATGCAGAAAGCGCTGATGGCTGTTTAGTAAACAACAATGCAAGAGTGGGGAGAGAGGAAAAGAAGGGGGGGGGGGGGTTCTTTCAAAGAAATTCGCCATATCCTGAAATCTTGAAAACAATATGCTAATTCCTGCAATGGGGCAACCAAACAGCTGATGCTGCAATGCTTTGCTTTGAAACAATGATATTTCACTGATGTTCCACTTAGATGACTACTTCTAGCATTAAACAAGGGATGGAATGAGAGAAAATGGTTTGATTATTTTTCACTGTTAAATGCAACAGGAAGGGCAAAATACTGCATGGTCTTTTTCAAGGACTACTTATCAAGAAAGGTATAGTTCATCTTATTCTGTACCTAGTAAAAGTTTGCAGCAGGGAGACCTGTCTGTATTCCACAATATTTCTCCCTCTTGTAACTATTTGTCATAGCATGATATGGGCTTGTCTACACTGGGAAATTACATTGTGTAAGAACACGTGTTTAACTAAAATAATGCAAAATGGCTTATCACTTAGTATAGACAAAGACTAACCTGTTTACCATTGTCAGCTGCTGACAATCATTCCTAGGGTGGGTTACTGATTAATGCTGGGATGGACTCTAGGGTTAACCATGATAGCCCTTGGCCACATTGAAAGTTTTAACACGTGTTCTAAAAAGATATAATTTCTCAGTGTATGAAAACCTCATGACAGCATTGAGAAATATTGTACAAAGACAGCAGGGACATTTTGGCCAACAAATTTAGAAACTTGGACCAATCCCTTTGAACTTTTGCTTCATTTCAATCCTCTGATTTCATTCAAGGCTGGAGAATGTTGTATTGATGTAAAAGACACCTGCAAAAAGCTTCTTTTTAAAAAGGGTGAAACCCCCAAGCCATGTGTTCAAAAGCAAACTTTTAAAATGGCAGCCTCGCAAATTATATGAGCTGTCAGCCAGCTTTGTAGATGTTATGAAAAACAAATGTGCATGAGCAAATTGTGGCATTCATCATCCGTGAAAGAGATTCTGTACAGCTGCAGATTTGTACATTTGCTCTACAAAGCTGCAGAAGGCCAGTTTTTCAGAGCAACAAGCCAAATTATTTAAAAAAACTCTTTGCCTAGGAACATGTAATTTGTGGGTCTTCTAGAATTTTATTGTCCAGCAAACTAAGGATTTGTGATGGGGTATACTGGACGCTGGACCCTCTTTGACCCACTCACATAGTTTGAGCCATTTGGTGTGTTTTCTTCTCCATTCCTCCCTCCCTGTGCCTCATAGCAGAGGGAAGGTGATTTTGCCTCCTGGCTTCAGAATTTTGCATTTTGCTGGGAATATGTGTTTCAGACAAAGTGAAAATGAGGAAAAAAATATTTCAAGGACATAAATTATGACACCAAACCTATAAATAAGATGTCAAATGCAATAAATTAGCACATAATCGAGCAATCTCTATTAAATCTCCTTAGTCCATAAAAAGTGTTTTCTATTGCACAAAAACTTCACTGCTATAAACAGAAAAGATAATATATTGGGCCTGATTATCATTTATTTTAAGGCCTCTTTATATTGCCCTGGCAGCTTAAAGGAGCCGTGTAGTGGCTATAAATGTAACTTACACCTACATTAACACCTCTTTACATTGCCAGAGTTATGTAGAAGGGTCTAGCTCAAAATGACAATCAGGCTCCTTGAGTTTACACTAGAAGCTATTTAGTGACGCATTTTAATAATTAGGCATAACCACGTGCTCTATATTGCAATAAGGTCAACCGCAGCAAAAAGATTTAGGATTACATTTTTAAAATCTGATTTTTTTTTTTTTTTTTTTTTTTACTTTCTGTACATGTAAACCCCTTTTTTAAAATAGTTTTGCCACAGACTATATTTAACTTACTACACACTTGGCTCTCAAATACCACGGTGATGAGCATGGCATAAGCAGAGTAGAAAATGTAGATGTTGTATGAAGTATAGAAATCTTGTGAATAATTCAGTAAGAGCTCAAGTGTGCTGAATCTCTGACAGAGGCACTGCAAGTGTATTTGGTAAACTGCAGTTATGAAATGCATTTTTCCAGGACTTGTTATAACTTGGTAAAATTGCTCAGGGCTGAAATGCTTTTATACACAGTTGTCTTAAAATTGTTTAGAAAAAAAAAATCACCAAATATCCTCATGGCTATTTAAGTTCTAGAAGTGGATTAAAGCATTTGAGTTTGAGGCTTTATATTTTTGATCATCTCTAACTAGAGTCCTTTCTTTTTTTCCAGCTCTCACTTTTTACCTTATTAACAAAAGGTATTTTCTTTGCAAGCCAGCCACTACTTCATACAGCTTGCTTTTACAGTGAAACATGTCAAGTCTTGGGTTTCAATCCTGCACACTTATACCCACATGTAACACCACAGAAGGGAACGAACCTATTCAGCCAGGTACATTTACTTGGGTGTTTGCAAGGTTGAGATCTTGATTGAGAATAATCAATGTTGCTTCTGTGTTCTAGACTCTCTTCGCACCCTTAACACAATGAATGAGGAGTTCTTCATAATCAGCCACTGTATATACATACTAACAATTTCCCCGGTATAGTTTTTAGTAGTGTGATGACACTGGCAGAGAAGGGGGTAATAGAGACCTGGGATGGCTGCATGGGGCGCAGCCAATAGAAGAGGGCCTGTGAGGAACAGTCATTTGGGGCTCAGCAGGCCCATATAAAAAGGGAGCTGCAGGGTCAAGTTCAGTTGCTGCTGGGAGCCCAGGGAATAAGGACTGTGTCTCTGGAGGGCTGAGAGAACTGTAAGCACCTTGGACAGAGCAGTGGCTGGTTCCGGAGACTGAGCGGCTGAGGCCCTGAGATAGGGGTGAAGAAGGTGCTGGGGCCATGGTGAAGTCACCCAGGGAAATAGAGCTGCATTGACCAAGGTTACAGAGGAGCCACAAGATGCTACTATTAACAGGGTCCCTGGGTTGGGGCCTGGAGTAGCGGGTGGGCCCAGGTCCCCCACAACTTTCCACTGGAGAAGTGGCTGGACTGTTGGGAGAAACAGATGATGACCTAGCCGGAGGGCTGAGTTAAGAGGAGGAGGCTGCGGTTCTGAGAGCTGAGAGAGGAGCCATAGGCAGAAACAGAGACAGAGTGCTGGTGTGCAGTCTGTGGATGTCTGCCTCGACCTAATCCCCAGCATGACCAAGAGGAGGCGCCAGTCTAGCGATGAGGGCTGTGTCCCGTGACAACTGGCATCTTCATTATCATTTTAATAGTTCCACGCAAATCTGGCTGACAACACAACTCCAAACGTGGAAGAAAACCTGCACAAAGCAGTGAAAGAAAACAGCAGAACTTGACTGCCCTGATTGTACTCGTTCTGGAAAGTCACAAAAAGATTGTTTATAGGTCCTCTGCAACCAACATTATGATCATCAGGGAAGCAGGCCTGGTCCATATACCTATGTATCTTCTGCGCCTGTGAGACTGACAAGAGCAAACAATGATCCTTGTACACTGTCCCTTTGGCAAATTATTCCTTATGCTAGCAAGAATGGAATGTCTGAGATGCAAAATAAGAGCACACATTGACTCTGATTTGCAATGTATAAGTGTCTGTTTGGGGTGCTCTTGACACTTTCCTTGCATTAGCCAAAATTTAATCCCACAGACAGACAAACTACCACTTCAAAGGGAAAAAAAGATAGAACATGAAATATCTGTTCAATACTCCAATACATTGTTTTTCTGCATTGTCACAGCTGAAACCATTATAATGTGCTGGATCAATATTTAGTTTGCTCTTGGAGAACCTGATATTTTAGACCCATCAATAAGAGCAGGATTGGCTTTAATCACCCAACACATTCACACTACTGCAGGAAAAAAAATCTGTTTTAGATCATAGGAACAGACAAATTAAACTTCAAATGTCGAGTGTTACCAATGTAATTCAAATGTTGCAACCTGCAGTGAATAATTCTGTGCCCCATTTAATAGTGAGAACATAAACGACTTTTACTATGGCAGCACTGAAGCAGTGCAGCGATATGACAAGCCAAGTATCTAAGGGCAGGCCAAATCTTGCATTCCTTACTTATACAAGTTAGCTCTATAGAAGTTAATATGATTACTTGCATGAATAAGATGAGCAGGATTTGGTCCAGTATCTATATTCATCAACTACTCCTGGGAAAATTCTGCACCCCGGCACGTGTGCAAAATTAATGAGCTGTGCATATTTTTAATTTTTTGCACAGAAAAAAAGCTTCTGCCGGACAGTTGCTGCAGTTATTCCTTTTTCCCCCACCAGAAACAGAGCAGCAGCTCCCAGCCAACTAGGGAAGAGAAAGAGCCTGCCTTCTTCAGAGTGTCTGTTGGACCAGGTCAGGAGCCTGGGGCAATGGGAAGACAGACAGTGTGGAGCTGCTGGGGGGGGAGGGGTGTCACATAAGGGCTAGTGGAGGACAGACTGGGGCAGGAGCTGAATGGGAGTGGAGGCACAGGGCCAAAGGGGGACGGAGGTGCATGGCCACATGGGTCGGGGGGAGGCAGAATGGGGGCACAGAGACACATGGGGACAAGGGGAGTGGTGCAGGGCCACATGGGGATGGGGGCAGTGGGTGTCTGAGTGGAGGTGGAGGGACACATGGACAGGGGGTACAGGACACGTGGGGATATAGAGACACATGGGAACAGGGGCAGATATGCCTGACTGAATGGGAGATGCTAGTAGTCAGCCAGGGTCTGCAAGGGGGAAGCTCCCTAACAATCCCTCCCCCACAAATCCTGTTCCATATTTTTCCCACCCATACCCAACAACCCTCCAAGCTCACACACAGGTTCCTTCCCAGCAATTACCTCCCTCTCCCTCAGCTCCTGACTCTCCCAAACCTTTGCACTCAGGGGCAGCTCCAGGCACCAACACAGCAAGTGCATGCCTGGGGCGGCACACCGCGGAAGGTGGCCTGCCGGTCGCTGTGAGGGCAGTCAGGGGGCCTTCTGTGGCATGCCTGTGGGAGGTCCGCCAGTCCCGTGGCTTTGGCAGCAATTCGGCGGCAGATACGACGAATCCGCGGGACCGGCAGATCACCCGCAGAAATGCCGCCGAATCCACGTGGCGCATGAGGCAGCATTAGTATAAGTGAAAGAATCAACAAGTTAAGAAAGGTTAATAAAAACCCCTTGTAAACTTACCCCAAAAAATCTGATAGGGATATAAAAGCAGCACATAAAATACAGAAAGACATAATGTCTGCCGGAATCTAGACACAAATATATTTAGGATTGGTTCCACTTTGTTTTAGTTCCGCTATAATGCCCAGATTTGCCTGGAGCTGATTCTCACTGCTACTGAAAGGAAACAAAGTTTAACATGTCAATTGAAGATTGGATTGCCATGGATCTCTCTGACCAAGCAAAATTGTCTGATTTTAAAAATTCTTGACATCACTAACATCCTCTCTAGAGGCACAAACACCTTGGTTAGCCTGAATTATCAAAAGTGGATAATCCTGCAAAAATATTTAGCAAGATTATTAGACCTTGCATATTAACAAAGGGGAAATAACCATCTCCTTAAGCATTAGAGGCCCAATGTAAAGTATTTCTCAAATGTAGTTACAAGACAATGGAACCTTTTATCACTCTTTGTTTCCTATTCCTGTCACCAAACTTTCTCCATTCACCTTACCAGCCTCCATTGGGACCTGATCCAATATCCACTGAAGTTAATGGGAGTCAGAGCTTTAGTGACCTGGCAAAATGCCATGGGGACAGACAGGTCTTTGGCACATGCCTTTGACAGAGTGCTCCAGGTTCAGGTACCTCTTCTCCTCCTGCTGTATGTCCTCAGGGTGGAGAGACAAGGACAGGCTGCATTGACTTATTGCAAACCACTTTAAGACCCAGTGAAAACAAAATAAGAGAAAATCATATCAAACAGAAAACAGACAGTATGAAATCAGATCCAGCCTGACACTAGCTAACAGCTTAACCAGATAAAGTACTATTTTATTATTAGATTACGGTGATTTCAGCAGGTATTCACTTGGATCTTGGGGCTCAGATGTTCATGGCTCATTCCATCAGGTCTTTTCCCTTTCTCTCTTGCTTCTTTTCAGTGTTCCAGCATCTCCATGGCATACACTGAATCAGACAACCACCCCGGTGTCCAATTCTTTTTCTTCTGGACCCCTGAAGTAGCGAGGGGTTAAGTCTTAACTTGCTCATTAGTTAAGACAGGAAGGAAGACATCCTTTGTAGTAATATTTTCACAGTAAGGTTAGCACTTACCACAGATGGTGTCCTCTCTCTGGCTGCAAACTTCTAGTAAGTTCTTATTTTATTCCAAAACATATAGTCCTGTTCACACTTATGTAATAACATCAGAAGAGCCATATGGGTATATACATTTATCTACCATCACCACCCCATGGCTTCTTCCCATATTGACAGAGCCTATTAACATGTAAATCTTCCTTATCCTGAGCTCTGCAGTGTTGTTGTAGCCATGTTGGTCCCAGGATATTAGAGAGATTATCTATTATCCCGACCTGACATGTGAATCTTTCAAAACAATTTAACATTCCCTTTTCCTCACCCTGAAGGTGACTGTTTTCCCTAGCCAAGGAGCCTTTTAAATGCTAATTAGGCATTCAAAGTCTTGGCTTAAAGTGTTAAACGTGAAGTCATTTATCTCTCTCAATTTTTTAAAAAGGGACCAAACTTTGTTAATTCCAATCTGTCAGTAACTCCAGTCAATAGCCAAGGATGGTATCCCTATGGTC
This sequence comes from Trachemys scripta elegans, assembly GCF_013100865.1. Classification (NCBI taxonomy): domain Eukaryota; kingdom Metazoa; phylum Chordata; order Testudines; family Emydidae; genus Trachemys; species Trachemys scripta. Next base: position 99,740,193 of record NC_048305.1, on the reverse strand, counting down.
ACAGGCAGGATGCACCATGGCATAGTGATAGAAAGGTTTTATCAACACTTGTTTGGGAAGAACTGTATAATTCACTCATGGTTACACTGCTCATGAGTAAATAGTCATCCTGGTTAGATTTGTAAACCAACCAACACCGTCACATGCTTATATAATACCATTGGAGCAGGGAAGAGGGTCATTCCAAATGAATGATGATAAAACCTTTATGCCACACCAAATCACATATTCGGTTGATGCTAGGGATGAAATTCCATTTGACTCCAATAAGGCTAAGCTATTACCCTATATATTTAGTATATGTGCAGGAGCAGACGCATGCATGCAACGTGCATATGCTGAGTTTAAGAATTTTGTTAGGCATTACTTGTTTAATCAGTGGATTAAAGTACATTTCCGATACAGCTTCAAAGAAAATAATTATATCTACACTTCAAACTACAAGATATGCTAGGAGCTTCTGTTATACTGTGTAAGTTGACAGGTTTTAATTTAAGTAATGGCAAACAAACAGAGTACTTAGCCATAAAGCCTTCAGAAACCCTTTTTTAGGCTTCAGAGAGTTGTACTGCAGTACAAAAAGCCTTGGACAGCAAAACAGTGTCTGAATAAAGACAATGTCATCAGTCTCTTATTGATCAACAAAAGGTTCAAAGATGTCAGACAGTGTATGAAGGTACCAGGAAAACTAATGTATATTCTGTCAGATGAGCCAGTATATTGAGTTATGCTGCCCATTAAAAGTTAGTTTTAGAATTTTTAGCCCAGTATCCTCCTTGATAAATATGATGATCCGTACATTGTTGTTGAAAATCTTCCTCGTGTTATTCAGCATTAGGATGGGGATGCTTACAGCTGAATCTACTAGCTAGATAGGGATACTAGCTCTTGCTAGAAGCCCTCTGGGATATTTGGGTGTTTTAGAGCATTAACTATATGCTATGCCGCAAGACTGTCAGTCTATCACTTTAGAGAGAAAAGGTGGGTGAGGTAATATCTTTTATTGGACCAGCTTGTCTCTCTCAACAGAAGCTGGTCCAATAAAATATATTACTTCACCCACCTTGTCTCTTTAATATCCTGGGACCAACACAGCTACAACACCACCGTACACGGTCTATCACTTTGTTATAGCACACAGTTTGAAGTAGATGCCATCTTAATGATGTGATGGCATCTTTTCAAGCCATGTACTCTAATACACAAAGTAATACACACACAGAGTATAATTTTGCATCAGTATTGAGAGTATACCTAAAACAGCTTTGTTGGTTATTACACAAAATAAGATTGGCCTGGAAGCAGTTATGGACACTCGTCTTTGACATGGGCCAGTTAATTCCCCATCAGAACTGAATAGCTCATGGTGGAGCCCACAACTGCAGAGATTACTAATTAATTTATAGTTTTAGTCAATTCAGATTAGGAGAACCAGTTGGCCTCTGTCTCAGGCAAATGCTACACAATAGCAAAGCCCATTAGAACAGCCATTTTCAAAGCAAACCTGTTTTCCTTTTGAGGAAATAAATTAATCTGCCACTTGCAATTCTACTCGGTTTGTTCATTAGAATCAGTCTCTCTTTGCTGCAACCTCTGCCCAGCAGATAACCTGCCTCACTGTGCTCACATTCATCACAAAAGCTTGAGAGGCATAACTCCGGTCATGGTCCATTATGTAGTCATTAGTGCCTGCAACGATGGGGACTTTTGCAAAAGCAGCTATCACAACAAAACCCTGTGCTGGGATGCTATCGTAAGCCCAGCATATCTGCTGAGATACGGGTATTGCAGAATGTGAGGAAATGCCAGTTTATGGCTGACCTTGGAAGAGCTGCTCCGGTTCTGTTCCCAGAGCCACCTGACAAGTCTGGAATCACAGCTGCAAAGCAGGGAGTTTTGAAAGTCTCCAAGCACCAGGTGAGGCGATTGTCCTTTGACACAGCTAGCTTCTAAAAATAGAAAGCCAGAAGGATGATTTCGGCATGACCTTGCTCACTGAGCCGCTGCGAGCCTAGAGAGCAACAAGAATGGCTCTCACTACAGGGATGCTAGAATATTTCATGGCTTGTCAGTACCTCGATATAAACTGGGGTAGTGATAAAAGACAAAGGAAAGTAGCATGAAGATTGGAAAAGAACAGACGTTGTCTGCTTCAGCTTTACGGATAACTTATTTTAAAAACCCCACAACACATCTTCCCTATTATATTGTTAAGGGCCGCCAGAAAAGTGGTCCCTCTGCAGCCAAGTTGGAATATGAACTTTGCCATCACAACCTTCTTGCCCCTCCAAGGAACAGGCACATTCAACGTAAATATGTTACAGGTTAGAAATTAATGAGCTGTATTTAATTGACAAAGAATTAGTAAAATTCTAACAAGCTGACCAAAAAATCAGCCACATGAGAGAGGAGGATGTAACCCTTGAGCCAGTGACCCTGGTTTCTACATATGCACAGATGTAGACTCCACCACTGCCCAACTCTACAGCCATCAGGCAGTGCATTAGCGGCTGAACTATCTTCGTTCAGCACCCCTGTCAGGACTGGCCAAACCCTGGCTTCCTTACAGAGTGAAAGCAGCCAAAGTATTGCTGCCTTTGCCTTTCAAGTGATATTTTGCATGGCCTTCCACTCCTGAGCAATTTCATCCCAACTTGAACATACAATGTGACGCCAGAAGAGTAGCACAAGATTATCAGGATCCTGGAGTGGTTTCTGTGGCTTATAGGGTTGCCAACCCTCCAGGATTGTCCTGGAGTCTCCATGAATTAAAGATTAATTTTTAATTAAAGATTATGTCACGTGATGAAGCCTCCAGGAATTCGTCCAGTCAGAACTGGTGACCCTAGCACTGGTTTACAGTTACTGTTAAGTGTGTAAGAATGAGGAACTGCACTGATCTGAAAGCCGAAATAAAAGAACATCTTAAAAGCCACACCCATAATAGATTTGAATGAAAAGTATTGAAAGCCTTTGTACGGGAACGGTTGCAACCAACAATCTAAGGGTCAGATTAGGTATTAAATGATGGTGCATGCTCTGCTCTTACTTGGGTGTAACCCATTGAGTTATGATTAAAGTGTAGGTGAATAAGCATTGACAATACACCAAGGAAATAGGAAGGATGGTCCAGTGTTTAGAGCACTAGCCTAAGACCTAAGAGATCTGGATTTAAGTCCCTCCTCTGCCACAGACTTACCTCTGTGGTCTTGGGAAAGTCACTTATGTCTATTTTACAGATGCGGAACTGAGGCACTGAATGGATAAAAGCACTTTCCTAGCTTACAGGGGCATTGAGGATAAATATATTAAAGACTGTGAGATGCTCATATACTATGGTAATGTGGTCCACATTAGATAGGTAACATCACCTCAAGCAAAATACAGCTTGCCTACAAAGCAAAATATGGTACTTTTAGGCAACAGTTTGTCACTGGTAATTTTTAAACAAATGATGTTCACTAGTCCTGAAAGATGGTCCCAAACCAAACCTTTACATCTTAGGAAAGTTTCAGTCTTGATCATGAGCCAAATTGGATCCTATCTTCATAACTGGTCAAATCAAAATCTTAGCTGTAAACATGTCCAAAGTTTGGGAAGGTTCAAGTCTTGATAGCAATGATTTGGACCCACCTTTTCAATCCCCTACTGTTTTAAGACCGAACTAACAAACATGTCACACACTTTAAATCTACGGAGAGGCAAGAATTGGGCTTTGTCACATACAACAAGCAGGGGAAATAGCGGCAATCAAGGAAAAAGAGCTGGTGACTCAAAGTGTAGAAGCAGAAGTAAACAGAGGAGCAGATAGTTTCATAGGGCATTGTCTACACAGCCAAAACAAGGGGCAGCAAGTCTCAGAACCCGGTCTGCAGACTTAGGCTCATGCTACGGCACTAGAAATAGCTGTATAGAATTCAGACTCAGGCTGAAGCTTGATGTTGGCTAATGAGTCTATAGATTAGAGGGTTCTGAAAATGAAAGGCAAATTGGCATAAAAGCAATTCCACATTTCTTACTGTTATGGATTGGTTTATACCTGATTGAAGCTGATGCGCGCAACAGCTGCCTTTCATTCAGGGTCAATGTAAAAAGCAATTAAGCTCCTGTATAGAATATATAACTGACATGTGCCTGCATTTTGGATGGTGGCTGCTATTGTACCAACACCCAAGACAGAGGCAGATATTGGTGGAGGGGTTTGGCGGCATATAGTTGGGTGAAGGTTTACGTGCCTGTGAAAGACAGAAAAAACTCAAAGAAGGAGCAGGACCAACCACCCAGGACACAACCAGATTAAGCACCAGGAGAGTGGCCTTAAAGAAAAGTTGACAGAGGTTCTTGTGGCCAAGAACTGGCTGAAAGAGGCTTGGAACTTTGAGCAAAGAAACTCCTGTTATTTGATTTTAAGGAAACAGGACTTTGTATATAAATGGGATTGCATCAAAGAAAATATCCGACTCCATCATCCCTTTCTCCTCCTAACTGAAACAACACACAGGACTCCAAATTTTGGCTAACTGCTCGGGTCAAGCTACTGAGATAACGCGCAAAACCACCACAGACTGTGGGCATCGAGTCACCTTCACAACATTACCTCAGGCTCCTGTGTGTCACTGTGATAGGGGATGTGTCGCGTCATGGAAAGCTGTTATATGCATCAGCAGGCACTTTGGATTTTAAAAGATTGTCGTTCAGGGGAATAAGAACCAAAGGGCCAACACTTTACAGCTAAAGATGATATAGTAGCAGGGAGTTAGAAATTCCCACAGGGTATTCTCAGTTGAGGAATGTAAGTGGATCTGATGAAAAGGTTAATAGTTTAAAAAAAAACTGAGAAATACTCACCATAATTACATGAGCAAAATGTGGATTTTTGTTTAAGAAAAGAGGAAAGTTCCTTAGGCTCTGATTTAGCAATGTAGTAACCACATGCCTAAGTTTAAGCATGCAAGTAACCTCATTGAAGGGAGCATGTACTTGGGACTGGATTGGAGCCCCGGTTTCCATGTGACCTCGAGATGGTCCTTCTTTAGTACCCTTGGGACTGGAAGCTGCCCCAAACTAAGCAGAGAAGGCAAGACCATTCCCCTTCTACCCAGACAGCGAAGTCAACCAGGCACAGGGAAGGAATACTAGGGAGAGCCTAGGGGACGGTGTAGCATCTATGAGCTGCCAAAAGGAGTGTGTAAAAAGACCCAGACAGGACTTACTGAAGTGAAAATGTATAGCAAATCATCAATATTGAAATGAGCAAATCCACCTACAATATTGATCTCCTCACTTACAGCTTGTCTCAGTTCCAATGCTCCATGTTAGCCTCTCTTGCCTGCTGCATTTGTCTCCTTTGCCCATCCCAGTTCTATGGATTCCTCCATGTCGCACCAAGCGACTTTCACAAGTGCCTTTCTTCTCCTACTTCAATTCACTCTTGAACTCCCCCCTCCCCAACTGCACTGGAATCCCTGTGACTACACTCTGTGGGGCTGGTCCTTGGTCTCATCTTTGGATACGTGCACGTTGATGGGTGAAATGCAACCTCTGGGGTTGAGAGAGGGTACCAAGCCGTGAAAGTTAAACAGATGGTAAGATCATGTGGCTCTCTGACAGGCTATTCCTAATGGGGGATGATTATGAGCTAGTCTGATGGTGGGCCAACGGGATGGGTGTGTTCAGGGCTAGACAAGAAGGGTGCATGGCACGTGCAACAGATATATTGCTATGGTACAGCCACAGATCTTAGCAGCCCCAACCTAAGAGAACTTACCGAAGAGGAAGAACAGTGCAAGTCATGCACCTACAGATTCTGTCGCTTCAGTGCAGCCAACCCTGAAACAGCTCACACTCTGCCTTCCCACCTTCTAGACCAGTGGTTCTCAACAAGGGGCACATGTACTCCTGGGGGTATGCAGAGGTCTTCCAGGGGGTACATCAACTCATCTTGATATTTGCCTAGTTTTACAACCGGTGACATAAAAAGCATTAGCAAAGTCAGTACACACTAAAATTTCATACTGATTATGACTTGTTTATACTGCTCTATACACTACGCACTGAAATGTAAGTACAATATTCCAACTGATTTATTTTATTCATTATATGGTAAAAATAAGAAAGTCCGCAATTTTTCAGTAACAGCGTGCTGGGACACTTTGTATTTTTATGTCTGATTTTGTAAGCAAGTAGTTTTTAAATGAGGTGAAACTTGAGGGTACGCAACATAAATCAGACTCCTGAAAGGGGTACAGTAGTCTGGAAAGGTAGAGAGCCACTGTTCTAGCCAACTCCTGCAGCACCGCTCTGAATATCTTTGGTAGCAGTGGCCCTTCTACCATTTTCTGTCCAACATCTGTGATGTGACCCACCATCCAATCACCCCCTTAAGCCAGGCACCTCTCAGAAACTCACACTTCTCAGATTCCCTCTTCCAGGGCATGGAGTCATGCACTGTGGCCCTCTATCAGTACCCAGCCCCTTTTCCCAGCAGCATACCCCTTTACTATGCTCCCTCCTCTCTACAAAAAGATTCATCTCTTGCTCAGTTCTTTACAGGACTAAGCACTTGTGACTCCTGTTAAAGTCAACAGGAGTTAAAGGTGCTCGGCCCTTCACAGGATTGGGCCCAAAGTTCTCCATCTCTATTCAGATGCCAAATTGCAACAACTGCGTGGAAAACTTTTGGATATCTCTGAACATCAGACAAGAGGAAGAAAAGCCCTAATTTGAAGGAGTGAGTGAAAAGAACAAAAGGAAGAGGAAATTAAAGTGAATCTTGCACCACAGAGCTAGCAGAGGCCACTAGACCAATGTCAGAGCACAGCTCTGCTGCACAGAAGCTAGCCCGTTCTCTCTCATTCTGATCACTAACAGAATGTAACTATACGTGCTGCTGAAAGGAGAAGGAACAAAGAAACCGAATAAAAGACGCATGTGTAACTTCATTTAACTTTGGTGTGCTCTGAAGTTAAAGATTGTCATAACCATGAAATATATTTCCACCGCTCCCCCAATCAATTACACAGTAAATCCTCGTAATGGTGGAGAGGCTTGCGTGACTCAATGACCCCAAGAGCGATGCTGCCTGGAGTCATGTACTCCCTTAGGGTCACCCATGGCAGAACGTCAAGGGCGAGGTCCCAGACAAATTGTGATCCAAGAAGTCCCTAACAGCAGAACAGACGGAGGATAACTGCACAATGAAGGTGAAACTGTTGCGTAATGTTACAACGGCTGTGAAGGTGGATGAAGGCTGCAGCAAATAGAGGATTTTCAATCGTCATGGTGTCCATGCCATTGGTTTCAAGTCCTCTGTCTGTCAAGGGTAGTGTGGTGACCGTTGTGCACCAGTGTCCCCACGTTAAAAGAAGTCCCGCACAGGCATCTTCCAGTTTTTGGGAAAATAATCTTTTATGGTTCAAGGATTGGCCTCATTAGCCACCTGAGGACCCATAACTCCCATGGAAGATGATCACACTCGGTAACGAGTGATCGCCCATCATCATCAAACCAAAATAATCTTCAGTTATATATCTGTATATATCTGAGAGAGGGGCTCTATCAGCCTTTATATGTGACATGGTTTGGTTTTCTTTCATTTATATATTTGTCTACTTGAAAAAGTTTGCTTTTGTTGAGGGGGAAGAAAATTGGTTGGTTACTATTGTCACCTGAAAGTACAACAGCCTGGGAAATTTTCTCCTTACCTTCTTGCCCCAGGCAAGTAGTTTTTTGGATGGATGAGTAAAATATCATTAGCTTTTTCATTATCACCATCACCATAAGGACAGTGGATAAGGCACTAGATTTGGACTCAGGAGCCCTGGGTTCTATTTCTAGCCCCGCCACTGACCTGCTCTGTGACCTTGGGCAAGTGTTTTCACTTCTGTGTCTCTGTTCCCCATTTTATCCTTTGTCTGTTTATACTATAGGATCTTTGAGGAATGTACTATTTCTTACTGTATCTGTACAGCACTTTGCACAATGGGGCCCCGATGTCGGTCAGGCGCTCCTGTAATATAATAATATTTTCAGAGTTCTTCTCCTGGCACACATCACCATACTATCTGAACAGCTAGAGATCTGATGCAGAAAGAAACTTATTTCCACATTGTTTTCAGGGCAGGAAACAAGGACAGGTGACAACAAAGAGTACAGTAACTCCTCACTTAATGTTGTAGTTATGTTCCTGAAAAATGCAACTTTAAGTGAAACGATGTTAAACGAATCCAATTTTCCCGTAAGATTTAATGTAAATGCGGGGGGTTTGGTTCCAAGGAAATTCTTTTGGGGCAGACATTACATACTGTACAGTACTGTACTGCACTGTGGTTGGGAAGTGCCCCTGGCTTACCCCACACAGGCACAGCCCGCTACAGACAAGGATGCTAAGAAGTACCTTCTCAGTGGCAGCTTCTCCGGAGAAGAATAGGCGCCGACTTTGCCGGGGGATGCTCCAGGCCCACCTCTTCCCATCCCCACTCCACTCCAGACCCACCTCTTCCCACCCCCACTCCACCTCCTCTCTGGAGCAGCCACACCCCGCTCCTTCCCCCCCGACCAAGTCTTAAGCACTAAGTGCTTAGGACTTTCTGGGAGGGAGGGCGAGGAGCGGAGACGTGGCGCTTCCGCATTCCTTCCCCTCCCTCCCAGCACTTCACGCGTAGGACTTTCTGGGAGAGAGGGGAAGGAGTGGAGATGCGTCTGGGAGGGTGGGGGAAGTGCTGGGAGGTAGGGGAAGAATAGGAACTTGTGCATTGCTCCCTTGTAAAGTCGCTGCTCTTCCACAGAATCTTACAAGCAGTGGACAGAGCAGGCAGCCAAACGACATTAAAAGGGAGCATTGCACAACTTTAAACGAGCATGTTCCCTAATTGAGCAGCGACGTAACTTTGAAACAACGTTAAGCAGGAGGACATTAAGAGAGGAGTTACTGTACCTGAAAGTTTTCTAACTTAATCACCCTGTTACTAATAATATTTAACCTCAGTCAAACAATCCTTTTTACTCCCTCTCCAATCACTAAGCTGTGATTCTGATTATCCTTGACATGTGAAGAAGAAAGATTAAATGTTGAGTTTATTTATTTATTTTTAATAACTGACCATATGGTGCACAAAATTTGTTATTTCTTCTGCCATTCCCAGAGCAAATATAAGTCTTGATGTTGTTTATGTTACTATCATCCAAAAATTAATAGCTTTTCATATATCTCTTGACTTCCTAGTGGCTACAAGGGAAAAAAACCTTGAATATATTCAAGGCTAAATGTCACTTAAACTGCCTCTGATATACATGTATTATAGTAAATTACCATAAATGTGCTATGCAGTGATGGAGACAAATGCCCAAAGAGCAAACCCATGTAAACAAGATAAGTAAAACTGTCTTATACATATTTAAGGGGATACATAAATGAGAGATAGTCATAAACTTGACAAAGGTAATAGAAGATATAAGTTAAACTTCATTGCTATAAAACTCGGGTTAAAAGGGTGATATAAATATTTTAGTCTTATCTAAGATTCTGTCATTAAAGATTTACCACCATCCTCTCTCTTTTTAAAGCTGCCTCCATCACATGCTATTTAATCTGGAGAGCTACCTCGGCAACTTCTGCCAGCTGTTTTCAAAGTCCTCAGATTCTTTGTCCACAAATTTCCTAAAAGGGCATCATATCATACATTCGTTCTGTACAAATATGGTGTATATAGTAGAAAATACACACACACATACAGCTACTAGAGGCTAGTAATCAGCCCTTTGGTTAGAACACTGGTGCCAGTAGTACAGTTGCTCAGAATTCTGGGTTAGAGGCAATGCAACTGAGAGCCATTTGTGACTCCCTCCAGTGGCTGGATAACTCCAGTCTTCATAAGGAAGGGGGATCAGAGTAGAATTGGGTACAACCACCATATTCCGCCTGCCACCAGAGAGCATGGTTCCAGGATAACTCTCCACAATCCCTGTCCCACTCCAGCCCTTAGTTGCTCCTATTTGACCCCCAGCTTTTGGTTTGTTTGTTTTTAAACTCATTTCTTTACCCAAGTGAAAATCTCATTGACTTTACTGGGAGTTTAGTCTGAGCAAAGACTTCAGGTTCACTGCATATCATTAGTGTTATGTGACTGCTGGCCTGGCAAAGGGATGTGTACTCTTTGGGTCAGGAACTACCCCTACGTGTTTAGGCATCCCCTAACACTTCGCAAAGAGCATCACTAGAGAAGAATGGCAAGACCAGCATTCAATAACTCAGTGCAAGGATAGTATGGCCAACAACGGCACATTCCCAAAATACCACTCTTACCAACTCTTGATTTCATCTTGGGTCTCATAATACTTGGTGTTCTTCTTAAAGCACCAGTTCCTGGAGTTCTGTGATTGGGGAGGGGAGAGCGGAGATTCTCATGGCAGGTAGGTTTCCAGCCCTCATGATTGCAGAAAAAATGCTTGAAAACGTGGCCTGAATGCAGCCTTAAAGACTCAGAACCCAAACACAAGAAAGAATCCAAGAGTGTTTTATTGAAAAACCTCACAGGATTTAAGCCAACTGAGTAATCTAACCATGGTTCAAAAATACTGTCTAAATCTGTTTCTTGCTGCCTGCACATTTACTGCATTTACACTTTTTGGGGCTCCTCTAATTTTTTTCCTCTTTTGAGCTTCTCTGTTTGAGAAAAGATGAGCCAGATCCAAAACTCCTGATGCAAACAATCCCAGACTTTTGGATATTCAAGACCCAAACCCAAACGTGATGCCTTGATTCCATCTCTCCTTTTAATGTCCGTCTTCTTGATTTCACTCACTCCTGCTCTCCTTGGAGCCATTTATTCCCTCATCTCCCTTTTCAGGAGGAGGCCAATTGATTTTCCATTGTCTCTTCCCTTCCAGCAATTTTTATTCTACATTTTGCCACTTTTCTGCCCTCCAACAGCCTTGCACGCATTTTCCTCTCCATTAAGTTAGCCTACAATTCATCAGGAACATGCATTCCAAAGCCAAGTAGATATGGAGCTGGTTTAGAAGAATAAGCAAAGATTGCTTCAACTCGCTAATAGACAGTATCAATCTTACTCCCTTTTAAATGAAATGTAAATTTCTTGTAGTCATGCTGATAAGTGCTATTTGACAAATTCATTCCCGGAAGTCAATGAGTTACAGCAAGGAGGGATTTGGCCCTTTATTTTCAGTTTGTGGAGGCTGTGCATTAAAATAAAAGCTCAACTGTGGCTGAAAATGTGACAGCAACACTTAGCACTGCTGTACCTAAAACAAGAATCAGTCTTAGAACTGACACTGCTCAAGTGTGACACATATGGGACAGGCCCTACAGTCCTTTCACAAACTAAACACCCATTAACTGTGGGGTGTGATGTTATAGGATTACAACATGACCAGGTAGATAATTGTTGGTATCACTATTATATAATTGCAACAAATCTTATACAAAGTTTGTCAAGTAAGGTGTCTATGGAAAAAAGTTATGATTTGCTGAATAGGATTATGCTATTTGCATGTATTTTTGTATCTGAAGTTATGAATATTGACTATGTACCTGTATTTCAAATGTGTCTACTCCTGTGGTAACATCCACGAGGTATTTAGCCAGCACATTGTAGAGGGACTATTTAAGTTGAATGGCCCATCAAGGAACACGTAACTCACAATGGACCATGAAAGACGCCTAACAACACCTAATGGGCTTTCCTGTGAACGTTCTAGCTAGAGTATGGGTGATGGCCCCTGCTATGACTCAGCAGAGCATGCAAGGGCACGTGACTAAACCATGTGACCCTAAACTCCATCTTACCACCTGTATTTTTCCACAAACTGAACTGAGGGCTTTGTTTGAAACAATGGGTTTCCCTCCACATTGCAGAAGCTATAAAAGGCCCTGGAAACATCTCACTTTTGTCTCTTTCCTGCTCAAACCTCTGGACTATAAACTTATACTAATGGGAGCATTCTAACCAAAGGACTGAGGACCTGCCAATGATTTGGGAGCAACCAGAGACTTAACAAGCCAGCAGTTTATTCCATCACTGCTACAAGCCTGATCCAAGATCCTTGCAATTATTGTATGTATTTGATTCCTTTAAACAATTTTAACTCTTAACTTTTTCTCTCTTTCTTTCTTTTATAAATAAAACTTTAGATATTAGATACTAAACGATTGGAAACAGCGTGATTATTGGGTAAGATCGGAGTTATATATTGACCTGGGTATGTGGCTGGTCTTTTGGGATCAGAAGAACCCTTTGGTTGATGAAGTTGGTTTTAAAATAACCTCTCATCATTAAGTCTAGTGTCTGGGTGTTGAATCCAGGACTGGAATACCTAAAGAGGCTGCATTTCAGACTTCTTGTTAGACAGTGGGGTGAGACAGAAGTTTACTTTTGTATGCTGGTTTGGGTATACCTTATGGAAGAATAACCACCAGTTTTGGGTGTGTCTGCCCTATTTCTCAGCAGCTTGTCCTGAATTTGATATTCTCAGTTGTGACCCACTGAGGCATGGTGACACAGGGTTAGGCCTTAATTAGTCCAGAGCTATAATAGTTCTTTTATTATTAGTTACTAGAGAGTTGCAAGGGATATAAACTTTCATACTTCAGGTCATAAGCCCACCTCTATCTATGGAGAGTTGTGGAAGTCCTATGGCCTGTGTTATACAGGAGGTCCAGCTAGAGGAGGACAGTGGTCCCTTCTGTCTTTATAATTTATGAAACTTTCCCTGTGGGCAGGTTATCCTGAATCACCTACAGCAGGGTTTGACACTTTCCTCTGAAGCAGCTGATAGTGGCAAATTTCAAAGGTAGGACACCGGACTAGATGGATCAGTGGCTCAGACAACGTGGCAATTCCTGCTTCTCATAAGAACCCAGAACTACTCCTAATGACCATGGACGTTTGGTGCACACATGGAGAGGAACTATATCCTTACATGTCCTGTAGAGGAGATGGGCTCACTCTCCAAGGATGGATAAGCCAGCTGCACCAAAATAAGCCTGCTTGAGGTGACCCATGAAGAGATGCTGCATCTCAAGTAGGCAAACATGTCTTCAGCTAATCAGGATATACTCATATGAACAAATTCAATGACAGCCACCACCCACTAGTTAAACACTAAGCATAGTCCTGTGCTTGTGCTCACATGCAGCCTTTGTTCACAGCAGCAGCTTTGCACTCTACTATTCATTGCACAAGAATTCTCAGAAGTGAGAACACTGGGCATGTTACCATGCAAACAGACAGTATATTTATATATGTAACCTAGATGCCCACTTGCATACACACCCTTGCTCATGGCCCAACATTTCCAGAGACCTGTGAATTTTCCAAGGTGCCCCGGTCAAACCTCACCTCACTAATAATGTTAATCTACATCAGCTATGCAGTTTAAATAGCCTTGGAATAACACACCTATCCTTTGTGAGGTAAGCATTGTAGCCCGGGTTCATCTGGGGTGCAAAGGCACTTGTCACAAACAACAGGTTCTTTTACTCAGACAGCTACATGAGAAATGTTATTGAATTTGAGATCGGTGAAGCACACAGAGACTTTATGAGCTTTCGTTAGTACAGACAAGTACAACTGAAGTTATAGGAAAATAAGAGAGTACAAAAAGTATAGCAAACTGACCGCCTGGACCAGGCCTACTTACAACCTTAGGCTGGTACAAGATAAAGCAATCCCCCAATGCTGACATACTTATAACCTTAGGGAGGCCATTGGAAGCAAAGATGAAACAGCCAATGAAGCACACCGCAAGAGGAGATGATGTCTTGGGATGCAATATCCCACCTGTGAACATTATGTATCAGATTGTACACCCCCTGTTCATACATTTACATATCTATGACCATATTTACTTAGGTCTCAGCCCCTTGTCTATGGGACTTAGTTGGAGATTGGTCCTGCTTTGAGCAAGGGGTTGGACTAGATGACCTCCTGCTTCCAACCCTGATATTCTAGGTCTTTCCAGATACCAATAACTGGACTTCTGACTGTTGACTTACACTATCTGCATCAATTTCTCAGTGTTTCCAATATGTTAATATGGTTAATCTCATGGTTACACATACTAAAAATCCCCTAGAAATCCATTATTTCAAACAAACTGTTCTTTTGCTGTTAACTTGTTTTTATTGCCAAGCCTACCTAAAATATGAATGAATATTATTGTTTCCCCTACTTGCATTACAGCTCTACTAGCTTCTATTTTACTATCTTAAAGCATTTTAATATGGATATATAATTTGATCGTGCACCCTAAGACCAGGTCAGGGGTTACAGATCAACAGCATTCTAGCCCAGTTTTTGTGGCTGAAGAGCAGGTAAACAGCCAGAAACTGAAGACTGTTTTTAACATTCACAGAGGTAATATTCTGTATGTCAGGACATCACAGAACCACCTCAATATTTTATTTTATTTTTATTGTGACCTGATTCAAACTGGCTCTTTTCTTTTGGCTTCTATATTTTGAGTCAACAGCAACTTCTCAGGGGATGGACCTTATGCTGCAGATATTATACTTCATAAAATGTGGCAATAAAAACCAAACCACTAGTCAATCAAAATACAGATTTGGTGCAGCAGTGTTTGGAACTTTCATTCAGAAAGACTTCACACTGGAAGCAGTCTCATTACATAGGCGAGTGAAAACAACCTCTGCAATGCTGTTGTAGAGTGCCAAAAATGTATGGACATAGACTCCTTTAGATTAGGGCTAAGGGAAAATATGCAGTAGATTAGCATGACAGGGTAATAGAGGGGAAAGACCCATCAATCACAAGCTGTTGGGCAAGATGCAGGAATCTCTGGATGATATCTATGGCCTGTGTTATTGCAGAAAGCCAGCCTTCCCTAGATGATCCTAGTGATCCCTTTTGGCCTTATGAATCACTGAATTGGTTGCTAGGTAGAGAAATGTGGAACACTGTTTAAGTTACCGAAGGCCTGGAACATTATGTGGCCTTCAGTTTTGCAAGGTAAATTGCCACAAAATTTGTTAATGGGGATATTTTTATCCGCATGTGCAGAGTAGAAACCTGCACTTTTCTTCCTCCTTTCCTCAGATAGCAGTTTAATGGTCCTTGGTCCATTCTGAGCATTTGAGTGGCCTAGAATGGGCCTGCTTGTGCTGTCAGGAGTTTGATTTAACGGGCCGGATCTTCAGGTGGCGTAAGTCAGTACAGCACCAAGGATAAGGCCCCACGTACTGACTCAATGCACTGTTTGCTGTGTCCGGGTGCCTCTCAATAGGCACATTTAAACAAATCAATCATACAATTACATAAAGATGCATTTGGACCAAGCTCCGCCCTGTGATCCAAAGTCAACAGGAGCTGTGTGTGCATAGCTGAGGGCTGAATTTTTAAAGTCACTTCACTTTCTTGCCAACAGCACCTTAGGGACTTGGAATTCAGGTTCCATTCGTGGCCCAAGTCCAGCTTCCCCCACCCCCGGCAATATTTTTGTAAAAATGGACAGAATCCAGTACCTACCACACTTCCCATGTCCCACTCTGCAAGCCTCCTTGTACTCTTTCCCCTTCGCTCTATTAAAATAACAGGAGCTGCTGACGAGCTACTATCCCTTCCCAGATGTTCATGTCACTCTGTCCATGCGTTACATATGAGGCTAATAAAGTTACTATTAGAAGTCCGCTTGCAGCTTTTCCTCCTGCTTTCTTCCCTTTTCCATCTGCACCCACCAACCGTGTCAGCAAATGAGTCTCTCTGGCCCCCAAACGTCAGCGATGGAGCCCAATGTCTCCAGCACTTTCAACACAAAGAACTGTCCAGAGCTCAGGCAACGGGATTCGGAATAAACAGAGCAGGACAGAACTGACTTCCCCACCCATCCCTCAGTTCTCATTTCTGAACCAGTCCCATGCTAGATACCACAGTAACAGGCACTTTATAAAGCCAGAAAGAGCCTGATAATCCAGTCTCACCCTGTCTCCCCCATTCTGTAGCTAGCTTGCTACATCACTACAAATCTCCCACATAGTCTCGATTGCCACTCAACTTTCCACCCCCAGCCACCTCTCTGTTGCCTTCCTTACCCTCTTTGGGAGATCTGATTCCCCTTCCCTTTGGCATTAGTTATAAAAGGACCCGCTCACTACTGGTGTAGTTATTGTTCTATTGACCTCAGTGGAGTTGTGCCCCTTTTTACCCAGCCGCGGATTGAGACTCAAGAGACTTTGCACAGACCACATGTAGCCATTTAGCTACTGAGGGTTATGTAACAAAATACACAGTTCCCCACACATACAATTTGGGGTTGATCCTGCAATCCTAACTCCCAGTAAATAGATGGGAGTTTCTCCTGGGTAAAGACTGCAGGAATGGGTGGGTCTTTTGTTAGCCCAACCTTCAACTCTCAGATTGATCTCTGATCTTTCTGCTCTGCCCCCTCTTCCCCTCCACCCCCGCGCGTACACACACACACCTTTTTGCTTTCAGGTGACAAACACAGCAACTTTCTGTCATGCAACCATCCCTCTTCTCTTCCATGAATTCTTGTAATGGATCCAAAGGGCAGAGCTCCCCATCCTGACAGCAAATGGCTGCATGACCCAGCTGAAGATCTCAATAAGAGCATAGTGTTTTGATTGTTACATGCACCACCACAGAGGGAATTATACACTGCCCTACGTCGGGGGAATAACATGGAACTGCACCACTCCAGGGAACTCTGGGAGAGAGACTACATGGATTCGCAAGCGGAGAAAGTACAAGAAAAAAGCCACTTATTGAGGGATCTGGATATGGATTTAGGTGCCCAACTTTAGGCACCTAAATTTGAAAAGTCTTTACTGACTTGTCCATCTTCACCCAGTCAGTCAGTGGCAGGCCTGAGACTAGAACCCAGGAATGCTCATTTCCCATCCCCTGCTCCAACTATTAGGCAAATGCACTCCAAAACAAATCAGAAGGAATGTGGCACGTGGGATGCTTACGCAGCTACCATATTGTTGACAAATGCATCTCACCTTTCTGACCACACAAATGCATGTGAGTTGCTTCCTTAGGGCTGGTCCACACTAACCCCCTAGTTCGAACTAAGATACGCAACTTCAGCTACATGAATAACGTAGCGGAAGTACCTTAGTTCAAACTACAAAGTACTTACTGCAGGTCCACACGCGGCAGGCAGGCTCCCCCGTCGACTCCGCGTACTCCTCTCGCGGAGCAGGAGTACCGGCGTCGACAGCGAGCACTTCCGGGATCGATTTATCGCGTCTACACAAGATGCGATAAATCAATCCCAGAAGATCGACTGCTTACCGCCGAACCCGGAGGTAAGTATAGACGTACCCTTAGTTACCTTGCTTTTCCAGTGAACATGACGAAAATCTCCCCTCTGATTCCTCAGTTTGTTCAGACACTACAGATTGGTTATTGGTGTAATTTTTTGAATCATCTAAGGTAAGAGGTTGGTATTATCACACATTCTTAGCATAACTGTCCCTCCCCGGTGAGTATACCTAGTATTACCTTCCTGTTCAGTACAGTGGAACATCTTAAAAGCAACTGTAAGCTGAAAACAATAGTAGATAATCTATCTAGGTTTTCATGCCATGCCCATCACTGCAGAGTCCCTAAGCATATGAACAGACAGCAAATCCAGATTTCCAAAACATATATAAAATTAAGGTTTCATCATTCACAGCTACGAACTTTGTTTTGTCTTGTTCATGACCATCAAAAGGACCAAGTCAGCTTGATAGGACAATGTAAATGGTGTTTCTTACTTTAACGAGCCCAGAACATGAGCTGTGATGATCACAACTCATTTTTCTTTTCAATGACAAATGAACTCCTCCGTTATTTTCTTTCTTCTGATAAGTTTAAAAGGAAAGACTGTATGATGGCAGGGAGTAATTGAATTGTAAAGACAGAGGCACAGATGGGTAACAACTCTTTGTCATTTGTTCCTGAAACTTCCTAAATGAAATTCACATCAAAATGTGAAAATCTGCAAAGCATCATTAATTTCAAGAGATCAGAGCAAGATTTTAAACAGGAACTATGAAATAGTTTCCGTGTGTACCCTTCTGATGTCTTTCCTATTTCATCTAATTAACAATAAAACAGATGTCCCGTGACACAATCAGCTTTTTCATCCAGTAACACTGACAATCAAAAAATGCCAATCCTTTCACATGTGTAAGTTAAAATGTCACGAGAAACCGTTTTTGCGATTTAGAGATAAAAGCAAAGAGAAAATTAACATTGTCTAAAACTACAGCGGTGCACAAATCGCACTGCCTGCCATCCACAGCTGCATACCTAGATGTGGTGCTGGGGAGAAGGGGAGGGTCCATTTTGGTTTTTCTGCATGAGAACAAGTCAGATTAGTACATTTTTTACTCGCACTGCTGTGCAAAATTAAAAAAAAGAAAGCTTCCGACTTTGGGAAGCTGTGGTAACTGTAAAACAGGCATCGAGAAGAAGGGTGGTCTCGTGGTTATGGCACTGAATGGAAGCTCAAAACACCTGTGTACAATTCCCAGCTCTGCCTGAGCCCTCCACGTGAACTTGGATAAGTCACTTAACTCTGTGTTCCAACTTCCCCATCTGTAAAATGGGAACAACACCCCTTCCTTTGTCAGTCTTGTCTATTGAAATTTTCAGCTCTTCACGGCAGGGACTGTCTCTAATTTTTTGTTTGTACAATGGGGCCCTTTAAGTGCTATTGTAATACACATAATACATTTTGCAGTCTAGTAGCCCTAAGAACAAATCTATGTTGCATTTTTGTTTCCCTGCTGCCCTCAGATGTTGGGGGACCATTACAATGTCAATGATTCAAATGCCTCAGGTATCAGCTTTTTTTGCCCAATCTACATACATAAATTAAGTTATCGTCATCTCTGGGTCTCCCAGTGCATCTTGGCTGCTCTTTTAGCTGCTCAGGTCAGAGACATGTCTTGTTTGGCATGAGCCACTGAGTAACAAACAATTAACAAGATAATTAAGATAGGATTAAAACTCTGTCTCATTTGACTTGGTAGCAAGACACATAACAAATTGTTATTATTGTTTTCCTTCAAGCCTCAACTCCTGGAGTCAAGTGGAGATGTGATGATTTCAGCCTTTGTTCTTATAGAAAAAGTAAGTTTCTAGCCCTTGTGGCTGTAGAGAAAGGTTCCAAATGTGACCCCAGTCCACCCTAAAGGCTCAAAAAGCAGAAGACAAATAAAGAGAACACCAAATCTATTATTTGCCATAATCTCATGATTTTTGAATATTTGGGGTTGGCAATACTGATTTCAACCACTCAGATGGTCAGGAGATTAAAAGTTACCCCTTCCGAAAAGGCACTGAAACAATACTACTACTAGGTGCAAACAGCCTTTTTTATTCCCATCCTTCTGATCCGGAAACTGAGCTGCAAACAGACTGAGTTACTTTCCCAAACCAGTCAAAGTCAGACAGCCTAGACACTGGACCCGGAGTACCAGTTCCCCTGCTCCAACCTCAGAATACGGAGATGAACATCTATACTCTATCCTAGGATCACCCTTCCTTTCCAACATGAGCTACTCCTCTACGGGTATGTCTACACGGCAATTAAACACTCCCGGCTGGCCCGGGTCAACTGACTCAGGATTACGGGGTTGTAAAATTAGGTCCCAGAGCCCCAGGCTCCAGCCCAAGCCTAAACGTTCACACCACAGTTTTACAGCCCACAGCCCAAGCCCATGTCAGCTGACACAGGCCAGCCATGTGTGTTCAATTGCTGTGTAGACATCCCCTAAGCAGTTATGCCCTACAACTATCATTCACTGTTTAAACCTGCCTACCCACTTCCCATATCAGTAGAAAATGCTTTAAAATTGAATACTGGGCAAATGCCTAACCCTTCCCCCCACCCCCACCCCAAGTTTAGGGCAATATTTTCAGATTTGCTCAGCACGAACAATCCAGGCCAGATTGTTCGAGCTCAGCTCCAAGTTAGCTACCTAAGAGAAGTGGCCACATTTCCGAAAAGGCTCAGCCCCTGCAGCGCCCATCATTTTCAGCTGGGTATTTTCAGACGTCTGGATACTTAATCAAGGTGTCGAAAATGGGAGCTGTTGCACATAGAGCAACCTGGACCTTAAAAATAAGCTTCCACTCAAAAAAGATGAAAGAGCGACACAAACAGCAGGACTTTATTTCCTTTATCTGACTGCATAAAAACAAGAACGCTCATCGCACTGGGATACACTTACAATGAATGGCTCCATTTCAGCATTTCACTAATCACAAAAGCCTTATTGTCACAAATACTCCAGTGCCATGAACATTATCCCTTAATTATTCATCAACAGTTTATATCTATAGCTAATTTACCACCTGCCCGTCTCTGCAGCCAGGCACCATTGCTTTGTTATTTCTGGACAGGGCTGGTGGTTCAAGGGTAGATCACTGGCAGGCTGATAGGGAGGAAAGGCTTTGTTACTGCAAAGGGAAACTTGTTTTATGGAAATTCAAATTATACTTAATAACCACCAGCCCCATTTACCTAACCCATGAGAACTCACCCATGCACTAGGTGGCATTGTCAAGCCCTCTTCACAGGGAACTCTCCTTCCTCTCTCCTCTTTCTAAACTTGCGTCTAATGTGAAGAGTCGCACTGTAAAGGCAACGGTTTTTTACTCTGCCAATCTGCTCCCTCAGCATATCCTGACTTTACCAGCTAAAATAAGGTTTTACTTATTTTTAGGGCTGCCATTTTATCGCAGTTAACTCACGCGATTAACTCCAAAAAATTAATCGCGGTTTAAAAAAATGAATCTCAATTAATCGCACTGTTAAACAATAGAATACCAATTGAAATAAATTAAATATTTTTGGATGTTTTTCTACATTTTCAAATATATTGATTTCTATTACAACACAGAATACAGTATACAGTGCTCACTTTATATTATTTTTTATTATAAATATTTGTAAAAATGATAAAAGAAAGAAGTGAATACCTTGCAAAGCTGGCTACAAAAGTGCCATGCTAACGCCTGTTCTCACTTTCAGGTGACATTGTAAATAAGAAGTGGGAAGCAGTATCTCCCGTAAATGTAAACAAACTTGTTTGTCTTAGCGATTGGCTGAACGAGAAGTAGGACTGAGTGGACTTGTAGACTCTAAAGTTTTACGTTATTTTGTTTTAGAGAGCAGCTATGTAACAAAAAAAAAAATCTACATTTGCAAGTTCAACTTTCAGGATAAAGAGATTGCACTACAGTACTTGTATGAGGTGAATTGAAAATTATTATTTCTTTTGTTTTTTTACAGTGCAAATATTTGTAATAAAAATAAATATAAAGTGAGCACTGTACACTTTGTATTCTGTGTTGTAATTGAAGTCAATATATTTGAAAATGTAGAAAACATCCAAAAATCTTTAAATAAATGGTATTCCATTATTGTTTAACAGCGCGATTAATAGAGATTAATTTTATTAATCGCTTGACAGCCCTGCTTATTTTTGCTGTTAAGCTGGCCTGTGTGTTTGAACAGTTTTGTCTTTGATTTAGATGGCAAATTCCTGGGGGGCAGGGACAATTGTCTCGCTATTTATTTGTACAGCCTCAGACATTGACGTGACTTTAGAAACAGTAATAATCCTCAACTGGAGGAGAGCCACATCCTTCCCCCAAAAGAAAACAAAGTTATTTCTCATGTTCAAGAACGTATCTGTTAGTAATGTCTGTACATTCTGGAGCGATTACATCTCTTAATGGAACATGGTGTGTGGCACTCCGCAGAGAGCAACTTCTGAGAAGTTAATTATAATCATATGTCTTCCTCAACTCACAGCACTGGCAGAATATGATTGACAGGTCCTCCGATGGCAGAATTCAATTAAGCGTAATTTGAATTCCCATAAAACAAGTTTCCCTTTGTTGTAACACTGAAATCAGTATTGAAACAGAATAAAACAGATATTAAATGATATAATACGCTCTATGATATCGTCATAAAGCATATAAATGCCACTTAATAATGCTGCCACTGTTGCTTTCTGCAGATCAGTGAGCTGGCTCTTTAAATATTAATTTTTACCATGAGATGCTATCTGCAAGTAAAATATAAATGTCAGACAGGGCATGAGAGAATAAGGACCAGATTTGCAATGGTATTAGGCACCTAGAGATGCAGAGGGACGGTTTTGAAATCCCCTAGGTCAGGGGTCCCCAACCCGGTGCCTGCGGGCGCCATGGCGCCCACCGGGGCGTCTAAGTGCACCCACGTACTGGCCGGCGGATGAGCATCCACCGAAATGCCACCGACAAGCAGCAGCATCCAGAGGCGTCGCCGCCTAAATGCCGCTTGTCGGCAGCAACGCCTATTGACGTTGTCACTTGTTGGCGGCATTTCGGCGGATGCTTGTCCGTCGCCACAGTCCTCCGTGGTTCGTCGTCTGGCTCCTGCCAGACGAAAAAGGTTGGGGACCACTGCCCTAGGTACCTAACTCCCATTGAAGTCACAATGGAGGCACAGAAGAGTACTGATCTGCCAGATAAATGCCATGTTCTCCATGCATTCCCCTTTCCTCTTCTCCCAAAAGGTAAGTGACTTTCCCAGGAGACTGTATTACCTGGGAATAGCTGGGTAATGCCATGTCAAATGGCCTTTGGAGTGTCACACAGGGGAATACAGCTCAATTTCCCACCAGCGCCAGATAAGAGCAGTGCACTCTTCTCTCAGATGTAGGCTTTGCTACCATTCTCCCTACTTTTGTCCCCTCGAGACTAGACTATTGTAAAGTGCTCTTCTTGCTGCTACACATTGAGACCTGCCAGAAACTAAAGTTAACACAAACGCTGGTTAACCTACGCATCTGTCACATGAATTATGGCTTCCGATCCTGCATCCCTAACTTATTTAAAAGGAATTTAGAGCCCAAAAAAGCAGTTTCACCAACTACAGGAGCTCCCTCAAATTAGCATGCAGGGCCGGGCTAAATAAACGAGCATGCCCTTTGTTTGACTGTAGCCAACAGGAACACAGCAGACATGTGGGATGGGACCTAGGCCCTGGAGTGGATGGGGTGGGTTGGTGAAGAGACGACGGGAGACAGTGTATTTATATTTTTAAAAATTTTACTAATTAATCATTCATACATCTATCAACCTGATCATTTCACTTGTATATAGTATCCCTTCCCCCCTACATATTCACTGCCTTTTTTAGATGGGATGCTCTTCAGGGAAGTGCAGTGGCTGTGTCTTCTTCGGTGTTTAAAATAAGGTGACCAGATGTCCCGATTTTATAGGGACAGTCCCGATTTTGGGGTCTTTTTCTTATATAGGCTCCTATTACCCCCTGTCTCGATTTTTCACATTTGCTGTCTGGTGACCCTAGTTTAGAAAGTGCCTAGCACATTTTGGGCACTACTGCATTATAAGTTATAGTGTTATAACAATGCCACTATAGAAAGCATTAACCCTTTTAATGCTGTGTAATGAACATACCACTAGGTTTAAATCCAGAGCCTACAGGTAAGAGACTCCCTGAGTCATCCAGTTCCACCAGCTTTGGTCAGGGCATACTACTGGATGGAAAAGAGCTAGATTCAAGCCCCTGCTCCAAATCAAGCAGAGGCGGGGGGGATTTGAATCTGAGCCTCCCACATTCCAGGTGGTGCCCAAGCCACTTGGCTATTGGCTATAATGAGGCTGGGGTTGTCTGTCTCCAGGAGAGGGGTTACAGCTGAGAATCCTGAGTGGAGAAAGGCCCCTCTCTCAGGGCCAGCTCCAGGCACCAGCCCAGCAAACAGGTGCTTGGGGCGGCCAAGGGGAAGGGGCAGCACGTCAGGCTCTTCGGCTGCGGGTCCTTCAGTCCCTTTCAGAGAAAAAAAAAGCGGCCCGGTGGAGCCGATCGTGGCTTTTTTTTCTTTTCTTTTTTTTCCCACTGCTTGGGGCGGCAAAAACCCTGGAGCCGGCCCTGCCCTCTCTCCATCCTATCAGGCAGTGGCTGAAGGCCCATATCAGTGGGAATTAGACGCCTAAGCACCATTGAGGATGTGGGCCCAAGCCCTGCCCTTTTTCCCCTGTATTTCACTCCTGGCTAGCTTAGGCAGCTCCCTCTTAGCTTGCGAGCTTCCAGGAGTCTCTCTCTTAGGCACCCAGCTCTCTCCATGCACTGCATGAGCAGCCTGGCTCAGGGCTGAAGATACCACTGGGAAGCAGGGGGCCTAGGAGTTAGACTTGCAATGCATCCAGCCCTGCTCGCCTCAGTTCCCTATGTGTAAAATGGGGATAATCTTCCTATTGTCCACCCCTTTGTCTGCCTTATCTATTTAGATCGTAAACTCTTTCAGTCGTCCCTTACTGCCTGTTCACATAGCTCTTCTCACAAAGGGATCTCAATCTTAGCTGGGGCCTCTAGATTTGAGAGTAAAACAAATATTTCTGCTTTCATTTAAACCCATGGAAGCTTAGGTATGGAGCAGTCTTTGATCTAGGGCCTACTAAGCTATAGTTTAAGTATTAACTTATAATGCAGCAATGGACAAAATAAAAGAAACTCTAAATAAATGCTTTTCTTTGTGCCTCTAAGAAGATTCACTGTGAACTTTAAATATTTAAAGAGCCAACTTCTATGTGTCTTTAAAATGAAGTGGTTAGGAGAGGGTTAAAAAGGAAACTGACAAGTCCCTCTAATACTATGCAAATGATATGTAAATACAAATACATATTCCACAAACCAGGTTTGGGGGTTTTTGAGTAACATGATTCATCTGAATCATCGCTGCAGTTGCAGGAGTCAGTGACACACAGAAAGGCCCCTCCCATCATATTACTGAGAATATAATCAGCAGGGGGAAAAACTCTGCATAACAAACATATCCTACAAAGCCACTTGCCCTAAGTGAGAAACATAAAACAGGTGTCATAGGACAAAAAGATTCTAGAGATGAGGCCAAACTAGAGGGCGGGGAGAATCAGCTCTGGCTCTGTATTTTGAACTCTTCAAAGGTTGGCCATGTTTGGATCCTGGCCCCATCACTAATGAGCTCCTTACACAGTTAGAATAACATCCACATGTGAGTGTCCCCATAATCAGCTAGATGGTTATCTTGGGCAAATGACAACTGCTATTGGGAGCATCCCCAAGAATGCTGTCAGGGTAACTTTGCATTGCTGAGTAGCAAAGTTTACCATTAAAAGTCTCTGAAAAATAGCAAACAAAATTAGGGCTAAAAAATTAGTTTCTCTAAAAATAATAATAATAATAATAATAAGGCAGCAGTTGACAGTTTTGACTTTTTACAACACAGATGAAATAGTGTGTCTCTTCTAGCATTGGTATATAGGCCAAGGGACACTGCCACTTGTTTTTTTAATGCAGTCTCTGCTGCCCTCTAGTGGGTTTTTTAAAGAGTAAGTGAGCAGAATGTTTTGTTTCAGAGGGTAGGTAATTATTTTAATTAGCAATTTCAACCTGCATTAGGAAATCATGATTTTGGGGAGCGGGGGGCTTTTGCTTGGTATTTGTAAGCTGCTTTTTAAGTGTTTCATTCCCAAGACTAAGAATTAAGCAGTGTCGTGCCTTCTGCTCTATTTTACACTGATGCTATTACCTGTCATTCCAAAACTACATCAGAACATTTGTGCGGATTAGTAATCCCTTTGGAGCGGGGATTGTCTATTCCTATGCATTTGTGCAAAGTGCAAAGGCCCAATCTTGATAGTATCCAAAGGCCCCATCGCAGTATAAATTACTACTACTAATAAAGAAGTCAAATTCAGCCCCTTGAGTAAGCAGACACAAGGGAACTGAAGCAAATGTAGCTACACCCAGTTATGCAAAGCTAAATTTGGTCCTTAGGTCATTATCTGCCGGCTGCACACCCATTTCTAGTCCATGAAACGTTCAAAATGCAACAAATTATTTAATGCTCACTTCTATGGTCAACAAACAAAACCTAGCTGGATTTTGGGCTCCTGTCACTCAGTCTTTTTAAGATAATGAGACAGACTAAAGATAATGAGACAGATCCCTAGGTGTGCCAGAGCAACACATGGAGGGAGGTTTTACCCCTTGGATCATGGGGGTTGCCAAGAGCCGGACCATCCCCCAGCACACATTAGAACAGCCTCAATCTGCTCTAACTTTTTAACTGCAACAACAGCTCTCAAGGAGCCTCTCCATTGGCCAGGATAACCAGAATGCAACATCAGCCCCCAAAACTCCCACTCCATCCCAGAATGCCCTCTGTGCTGGGGAACGGAGGGGTGGAGAGGACAGGAGCAGCTGTGCTAGCTCTACACCAGATGACTGTCCCTCTGCACTAGTGAAATCCTCAGCTGCTGCCTCAAGGCAGCTTTTACATCCCTTTTATGCCATTAGAGCGGTGTAAAAGGGACAACAAAGGGGCCGTAGATCTGGCTCACCATGAGTGACCTAAAGAAACAAACATCACTATATTTATGTGAGTCACGCAAGGTGGGTGAGGTCAGATCTTTTATTGGACCAACTTTTGTTGGTGAAAGAGACAAGCTTTCGAACTTACACAGAGCTCTCCTTCAGGTAGTAGGACAGTCGAAACAGATAGTGTGCCCCAACCAAATGTGATTAACTAACAAAAGGGACAGCATTTTGCTTGTTCCTCACTCCATCATCTAGATCTTTCTAGGGAAGCTTGTTATTTAACACTGTGCAGCCTTCTGGGGTAGTTTGTATGAAAGTCTCTATACAAAATAAGGTTTGGGGGTTTGTTTGTTTTTTGCGCGCATACAAGTCTTACAGTGTTGGTACAAACACAATTAAAGTGCAGCTGCCTGCTGGAAAATAACTCTAAGCCAGAAAAGTGGCATCAGGGTGGGTTTCTGTGTTTATTGTGACTGACTCCACTTCAAGTTTTTACAAGAAAGAAGACAGACTTCTTAACTGCCAACCCAACAGACTCACCCTAGATTCTGGGTTCTTTCCTACTCCTGTATTATCATGCTAAAGAGTCAGTGACATGTGTCAACAGGAAATTCCAAATTAAGCACTCAGTTACACCTGCGCTGCCCCACTGATGGCTAATGGGATTGCACAGGTGTGACTGAGGGCAGAGTTTGAAGACAGTAGGGTTGCCCTATTGACAGCACTCAGTTGCTGTAGGTCAGAGCTAGCTTTGAAATCACCCACCGACTTCAGTGGGTGTTTTACAAGAATAAGGTGAGGAAGATTTGGCACCAAGATCATACTCGAGTAACAGGGTGAAATCCTGGCCCTTGTGAAGTCAGCAGAGCTTTTAGCATTGACTTCACTGGGGCCAGAATTTCACCCAAATTTTTTAAAGACTAAAATGTCTGTGCAGTGGGGTCTGCTGTTGCCCCGGTACTTGTCTCTTCCTCTACTTCTCTTTGTGCCTCTTTGCCTGTTGTAACATTCCTTTTCCTGCGCTATCTACTGCACCCCCAAAAACACACACAGCCCTTACACTCCCTCAGGCTCTGTTGAACAAATATCAGGATGCCCAAGATTAATTCACACTACAAGGCAATTAATCTTACTTTACTTTAACTCTCTTCCCTGCTCCTCCCTTTGTCTCCTATTTTCATGTCCTGTTTCTCTGCTGCAGTTCAGGGCAGGGACCATATCCTTTTAACATGTATGTGCCCCCCCCACCCCGCTGAACATTCGTCCCCAAAAAATGGGAAAGCCCCTTCTTCCTCCCTTCGCAAGGGCTTGGTGACCCACCTTAGAACCAATAGGTCCTGGATTCTGTGCATTCAGTCTTTCCATCTAGTGGCCAGGTGCATAAGCTAATATGCAACCCCTAGGGCATCTTATTTATAAGTAGAGGAAATCAAGGACCACAGATAAGGGAGAAGGCAAGGGAATCAAGAATGTCAAACAAATGAGTGACCAACCCATCCACAACAATAAATTGTATACTAAATACCTACAAACTGAGTAAAAACAACAAAATGCCCCCCAGATCTCCTCCCAGGTGTTCACTGGTGGGTGGAGTTAGATTTCAATTAGAAGAGCTAGCATCCCTCCCCAAGAAGCCAAGAACTCTCCCGTTAGGTTCGAGCAGGTCTCTAGCAGTCTCTAACCCCGGCTGTTTCCT
Organism: Trachemys scripta elegans; assembly: GCF_013100865.1. Classification (NCBI taxonomy): domain Eukaryota; kingdom Metazoa; phylum Chordata; order Testudines; family Emydidae; genus Trachemys; species Trachemys scripta. Next base: position 99,712,121 of record NC_048305.1, on the reverse strand, counting down.
GGCTCCCAGTGCAAAGGCGGCCTACTGGGTGCAGCAGAGACTTGGGGATCAGTCTCTTCTTTATGGAGCTGGGAGCTCTGAGTCAGTCTCAAGAGACAAAAGTGGAATCTCTTCCTCTGATGCAGTGAGCAACACCGGAGCTGCTTCCCCACCAGCGTTTCAACAACCCAACTCCCTGCAGCCAGCTCTCTGTCTCCACAAACCCTGTCCCTTCCAGGGCTCAGCGCAGTTCCAGCTACATGCAGGCCATCTGGGGCCTGCAGCTGCTCAGGTGGGCATGTCACTCAGGCTGAGCGACTCATAGCCTGTGTGTGTGTGTCAAGTACAGGAAAGGCAGGTCGTCTCCATTTCATTTTCCCTGCTTTTGTGCTGCTGTCTGTGGAAGCTGCTTTCTTAACTCTCCAAAATGGGGAGGGGGCTCCAAGCAGAAGGTATTGTACGCATTTATGATCTGTATACAGGAACTGCACATAGAGACAGGGCAGTCCAGCATTTCCCCATCACTTTTATCATGCCAGCATCCCATGCAATAGCTTCATGCTATGAACACAAGAACGGCCTTACTGGGTCAGACCAAAGGTCCATCTAGCCCAGTATCCTTTCTTCAGACAGCGGCCAATGCCAGGTGCCCCAGAGGGAATGAACAGAGCAGGGAATCATCAAGTGATCCATCCCCTGCCGCCCATTCCCAGCTTCTGACAGAGGCTAAGGACACTTCAGAGCATGGTTTTGCATCTCTGCCCATCCTGGCTAATAGCCATTGATGGACCTATCCTCCATGAAGTTATCGAATTCTTTTTTGAACCCTGTTATAATCTTGGCCTTCACAACATCCTCTGGCAGAGTTCAACAGGTTGACTGTGCGTTGTGTGAAGAAATACTTCCTTTTGTTCATTTTAAACCTGCTGCCTATTCATTTCGTTTGGTGACCCCCTAGTTCTTTTGTTATGAGAAGGAATAAAAAACACTTCCTTACTTTTCTCCACATCAGTCATGATTTTATAGACCTCTATCATATCCCCGCTTAGTCATCTCTTTTCCAAGCTGAAAAGTCCCAGTCTTATTAATCTCTCCTCACATGGAAACTGTTCCATACCCTTAATCATTTTTGTTGCTCTTTTCTGAACCTTTTCCAATATATATTTTTTTAGATGGGGTGACCAGATTTGCACTCAATATTCAAGATGTGGGCATACCGTGGATTTATATAGAGACAATATGATATTTTCTATCTTATTATCTATCCCGTTCTAAATGATGCCCAACATTCTGTTCACTTTTTTGGCTACCACTGCACATTGAGTGGATGGTTTCAGAGAACTATCCACAATGACTCTAAGATTTCTTTCTTGATCTATGGGTTAACTTGATACTTTATCATCACTCATCTCAAACAGCTGCATAATAGCTCTACAAGCCCCTGTCTTTTGCACTGTAGAACAAGAGTCCTCAAGGCTTACTGGGTCAAAAAAGTAAATAGGTACCTACAAACTAGTTTGCTTCGTAAACTAATCTCTCCATTCTGCAACCCACACATAGCCTCAAAATGTATGTTGAGTATCTCGCCACCCCCTCAAAAACTCCATTACAATTATAATTAAGGTCTGGCATAAACATATTAGCATGGGGCTGAGCCTTCACATTTAACTCATTAGGTGGTGTTGAAAATTCTGGACCAAATCTTCCTTATCTTACTAAGGCAAAACTCCGGTTGGTGGGCACAGCCAGCAGGCCTGCTGGCAGGGATTTCTGTTTCTCTTGTATGTGAATACAAGAAACCAGCTAGGTTTGCAAGCTGTCACTCAGAATTTATTTTTATTTCACCCCCCTCTCAAGTATAATTCAAATCCTGATGTTCACTGAGCATTTGACCCCGCAGCCTCTATTCAGGTAAAAACAAAAATCACATTGATTTCAATGAAAGTTTAGCTGATTGTACAACACTTAAGACAGTGGGGCCTTAATATTAAATCAGACACCAAGGGATACAGTCCCTGCCCTGAAGTCATTAAAGCAAGACCTACCAGGCATGTGTAGGCAGCTCCCTGGTGATCTAGTGTCAGTGCTCAACTGCCCGATAAAGTTCCAGAACACACTTCTGGTGCTTCCAATACTGTCACTCACAAGTGAGATAATGTAACCTAGCACAGCTTCTTCTGGGTCTGGGGAGTGCTATGCACCCCATGGCTGCGGGTTCCACACTCCGCACCCGCCTTACCCTGTGCCCCCATAGTGCTGTTCACTGAGGGCTATGCCGTGTTCCAACACCCCACAGGCTCACCACCAACACTGGCTGAGTCCCCGACACATCCCAGCGGCGGGTGGAGCACTCTTACCCTTCCCCCTGCCCAGGATGGAGCAAGTAAGTGAGAGGCACCCACCACTACCAAACACAGCCCCAGCTGGAGTCAAAAGGGGACCATGCCCTAACAGGAAGCTCCAGGCTGGTGGGGAGGGCCATGAGCTCCTTGACCCACTTGGGCGGTGAGGGGGAGATATAAACTATCAGCCAGTGACCCCCAGCCTCCCTATCATAAGTGACAGTACCAGAAGGCAGTTCCAGCTCCCAAAGAAAGTGCCAAAATGGAGTCCCGCAGCCTTCTGGCACAACTCAAGCCCTGCCTGGTGGTCAGGAATCGGTGCTCTCTCACCACTGCAGCCGACGTTTGATTCCAAATCAGGGAACTCCCTATAGGCTCCTGATCTCTGGCAGCTTTCACCTGCCCATCTCTCACTGCCAGGCAACTCTCACCATTCCCCTGGTCCGGCTCCCCGGCATGAAGACATCAGCAGGCAAGCCCCTCCACTGTTCCCCTGCATCAACCAGAATATCAGGAGACAACTTCCTCCACAGATCTCTGGCCTTCAGCCCCCTCCAGCCCTGGCTCTCTGGCTTGGGGAGGTCAGCTAGCAAATCCCTCTTGCTGCTCTCCTGCCTTTAGCCCTCCCCCAGGAACCATCTATGCTGAGGTAGCACAGGTGTACCAGGGTGGGGCTAATTAAATAAATCTGTCCATCTCCAAAATTTTGGCCTTAAAGGGGCAGGCTACCCATTACAATAACAAATCAGAAGAAGAGAGGGGCAGTGTAGAAGACAGAAAAGAGAAACAGTAGCAAGAACATGCATTTATATAGGCTAGCTATCATTGTTAGTTGTGCTACCTTAGCACCTGTATTGGGTGCTACCTTAGCACCAGATTGGGGCTCCATTCTGCTAGACACCATATTAACACACAGCAAGAGACAGTCCCTGCCCCACACCGCTTGCAGCCTAAATAGACCAAACAAACAAAGAATGGAAGGGGAAACAGGTATAGCATGATCAAATGATTTGCCTAGGGTCACAGATGGTGAGTGGTGGAGTTGAGACTAGACCCAAGGCCTCCTAGCTATGTGCACTGCTAGAGGGTTTTCTGCCAGTTATCATTTGTGTGGGTTTTATTGTTTCCTGAATTATGATTGTTATGTTCACAGCATACTCACAGAGAAATTAGATAACAAGCATACGATACTCTTGCTGGAAGGTTTCAGTGTAACAACTGTATTTCTTAGAATTCAGAATGGTAACATACAAGAACCAAAACAGAGAGAGACAAAGCAGACTGCTCCCTAAACAGAAAGGCATAACTCAACCCACGTTACTCTAGGTTGGCTCTCTGCAGAACTGACTGATTGCATACTTTTCTACACAGCACCCTAGCCTTCAAACAGGGCCAGGAAAACCGTTAGGGTTTAAATTGGCAGATCGTGATTTTTTTAAAAAGTTTTCAATACACTACAATGATAAGCATGAAGAACTGCAGACCAGATGTTTTTGTCATCTAGGTTGCCTTTCATACTGTGTTAATAAAGTAGTGGCTGCATTCCTGCTATCTGGAATTCTCTCCCTCTGTCAATTTCATTTTGCTTTTAAAATTTTGGGGCTTAAGGCACTTTTTTGTTTTTCAACTCAATTTACTTACAAATATATGGGGCTTGACCCTGCATTCCTTGAAGTCAGTGGAAATTTTGAGCATGCAAGGGATGCAGGACCAGACCTGTGAGTTGTGCACTTTTACCTTATCGTTTGCTTTGGGACATATCAGGATTTATTTCTACAGACAAACTTGGCTGGAAGACCCATTGGAAATTACTAACTTGTGTGGAATGGCATATAAATGAACAAGTGCAATTTAAAAATCGAGGTTATCACATCATAACACTTGGTCCTGCAGACAACTGTATTTCCATTTTCAAGTATTTATGGCAAGACTTTGCAGCACATTGGCAAATGTTCCATAGCATGCTTTGCAAATGTAATGAAGAAATCTCAGCACAACCGTAAGAACCCATCACAACTTTTAAATCATTGCTGAGAAATGGAGAAGCCACCACTTGTGGGTGTGTAAATTCCAAGCATTCAGGTTAGAGAAGTCCAAATTAATGAGGAACTACTATATATTTTTTTCTTTTTGCTTCTATTTCAAGCAGCTTACTTGACTACAACTCTTTATCAAGGCCCCAGTCCTGGGAGCACTTCAGTCATGAGTTTTACTGTTACCCTGTCATCCCATCCCCATGTATCTGTTTCTTTTAATTGGTGCATTGTCATAATCATAGTTTGTGAGATCTCTGGGGCAGGAACTTTTTAAAAAAAAAAAAGACAACTTGTTTGAGGAGTGCCCAGCAGTGCAGTGGAGCCCTGCTTCTGACTGAAGCCCTGGGATGCTACTGTGAAACAAATCAGTACTCCCGGTGAGTTCAATTTATACTGGTGTAGGAGAGGCAAATCAAGGCCAGTGGCTTACTAGCGAGGTGGAGTATCAGCTGTCTCTGTTACTGTTGACCCTTGCTGCTGTTTCCCTACAGCTCACCGAGCTTGAACAAAAATTCTGAAAATGGGAAGACCTGAAGCAACTGACTGATTCTGACCACACTGTGGCAGCAGAAGCAAGACACTGCTAAAGCAAGTCCCTTAACGAATGGGACAAGAGGCAGAGGAGTACACATCCAGTATCTCTCCTTCACAGGGAGCCGCAGGCCAATGTTATTTAAAACTAGACGGCTGATGCAGGACCATGCCTTACAGAGAGGTTACCTCAGGTATTCCCAACTCTCACTTCACTGATTCAGGCAGTTTCTCTGGCGTATTCACGCTCATTGATGAACTAGCATAGATTGGGCCCAGGTCTTCAAAATATTTAGGCTCCTAACTTTCACTGACTTCAAAGGAAATGAGGAGCCTAAATACCTTTATGGATCTAGGCCTTTGAGCAGTCTCACAGAACAAGTCTAGCCCAGGCCAGTTGCTTGATGGTCTAGAACATAATCAGATGGCCTAAGACAGTCAGTGTCTTGCGCTCTTACAGGAGCTGTAATTTTTAAATTATTTTTAACCCAGGTGAATAATAAATAATAAACTTAATAATGATTACGGCAGATCCATGCGGGATGACTCCCCATTCAGCTTAATGGCTACAATCTACTGAAACCTGATGACCCAGTCAGTAATTTGTATTTTGTACTGTCCATATGTACTGCTCCGCCTGCTTCCCCTCTCACCGCAAGCTTGTGGCCATCCGCTCTCCCAGGCTCCTGTTTAATCTCTTTACCCCAGGTCCTCAGAGGTATTTAGGTACCTAACTCCAACTGAAATCAACGGGAGTTAGTCAGTGGGCCTTTGGTGCGTCCTTCTTCCCCTGCTGTACTTTACCCATGGCCAGTGCTTCCCCTGTCCCCTGCCCCGCTCCTGGCTATATCAATGTGATCCTGCCTCCTGCCCATGCCTGAACCACATCTGGACATTTAATTTGAGCAGTGCAATGACAAAGCTTGATTTGAGCATAAAGGGGATCAGCCAAATAGGGGCCAGACACTGACTTTCAGGGCCACAGGACAACAGCTAGAGCAAGCACAGCTGTCACTGTAAAACCAGGCCACCTATACCAGTTTCAAGGCCGGCAGCCCAGTTAAGGTTGCCAGGTGTCCGGTTTTTTATCGGAACGCCCGGTCAAAAAGGGACTCTGGCAGCTCTGGTCAGCACCTCCAACAGGGCTGTTAAAAGTCCGGTCGGCGGCGCAGCGGGGCTAAGGCAGTATCCCTGCCTGCCCTGGCTCTGCGCGGCTCCCAGAAGTGGCCGGCATGTCCAACTCCTAGGCGCAGGGGCCAGGAAGGCGCCGCACGCCCAGCTCCCATTGGTTGGGAACCACAGCGCCCCCTGGCCTCTCCGCCTAGGAGTTGGACATGCCTGCCACTTCCGGGAGCGGCACGGAGCCAGGCCAGGCCAGGAGCCTGCCTTAGCCCTGCTGCGCCACTGACTGGGAGCCACCTGAGATAAACGCTGCCCAGCCAGAGCCCGCCCCACAAACCCTCTCCTGCACCCCAATCCGCTGCCCCAGGTCAGAACCCCCTCCCGCATCCAAACTCCTTCCCAGAACCCACACCCCCTCCCACACCACAACCCTCCACCCCAGTCCTGAGCCCCCTCCCACACTCCAAACCCCTCATCCCCAGCCCCATCCCATAGCCCACACCCCCAGTTAGAGCCCCTCACCCCCTCCCGCACCCCAACCCCCTTACCCAGATCAGAACCCCCTCCCACACCCAAACTCCCTCCCAGAGCCCACATCCCCTCCCACACTCCAACCCCCTGCCCTACCCCGGTGAAAGTGAGTGAGGGTGGGGGATAGAAAGCGATGGAGGGAGGGGGATGGAGTGAGCGGGGGGCAGGGCCTCAGAGAAAGGGCGGGGAGGGCAGGGCCTTTGGGTAAGGGATGGGAGAAGAGCGAGGGAAAGGTGTTCGTTTTTGTGTGATTAGAAAGTTGGCAGCCCTAAGCCCAATCCATGAGCTTGAGAAGAGGGCCAGCTCTCCCCATCCCACATCGGCTCCTTCACAACAGATCAGACTCTGCAAGGGTGGAGGGCATAGGTGCTGGAACTCTGGTGCTGCCACACCCTCTGGCTTGAAGTGGTTTCCATTCTATACAGGGTTTACAGTTTGGTTCAATGGCTCTCAGCACCCCCACTATAAGCATTGTTCCAGCACCTCCAGTGGAGGGGACAGCCACTTAATTTACATTGGTTCCCCCATTGCACAGTGAAGCCTCCCCAAGCCCCATTGATCCCCTCCCCAAGATCTGCAGAGGCCACAACTATCTACACACATTCCTTCCTGGCTCACTCCAGACCCCCTCCAGTCCTGGATTTGTGCTAGCTGACAGTGAAGAGCCACCACCAAACCATCAAGACAGCTGTGCTTATTTGGGAGAGCGACCCCAGTCAGTCTGTGCACCCCCACTGCAAACATTACAGCCAGGCCATCAGCGTGTGCAGGAGCAACTGTGAGGCTGCAGCTATCACTATTAAAACAAAGGGAGGTAGGGGGAAAAACCCTCATTACGAGTCCAACTCCCCTGCACTCTCTCAGCCACTCAGCTCACTTATTGCTGGGACAGCAGCTGTTGCCTGAAACATGTTAAAGCATCCTCTACCAGTACCTGGTGACTGGGACCCAGAACCAGAGGAACACATTGAAGGAAGTCAGGGCCAGATTTTCAAAAGGTGCCTAAAGATGCAGATAGGTGCCTAGTGAGATTGTTCAAAAGGATTTCATTGGGGTTTGGTGCACAGATACTTTTAAAACCCTACTAGGAATCTATCTGTGCACCAAACCCCAATGAAATCCTTTTGAACAATCCCACTAGGCAACTATCTGCATCTTTAAGCACCTAAATACCTCCCAAAAAAATCTGCCACCCACTCAATCAGATTGTACTACATGCAACCAGAGGTGTCTGCTACTTAACCTAGATGGAGAGTCTGTAGGTTTAAGAGACGAAGGTGAGGAAACTGGATAGATTCTACAGTGATTCTATTAAAGACAGATGTGCCAATTAGCATCTGATTTTCCCTCTGTCCCCAAGAGGGGCTGAAGAAAAATATCTAGGCAACTGCAATAACTTTTGGAGCTCTTTTTCTTGATATGATTTTGTTTCATATATTAAATATATTATTCTCTAGTCTTTAAATATAGTTTTCCATGGTATGATGCATTCAGTGCAATTGATATGATACTTTAAAGTTCAAATACAATTTTTCTTGGCATTGTTACGTACATTTAACACTTCATTGAATACACTGAACACATTGGATGGGTACCTATCGTAGTATTTTAAAAATTCAAAGAAATAAAATAAAGTAGTGGGGATGGATCTAAACCATAATGTTCAGATCCAAACGCCCCCTAGGTTTGCAGGGTTTTTGGTTCAATCCAATCTCGTCTCTATTCTTTAAAGAGACAGTGTCATTTCTGTCTGAAAGTATTCTACCTGCTATTGTTACAAGTAACATGTAAGGCTATTATAAATGTAAAGAGATTAGATGGGGAAGTATTTCCCCCCCCCATTTATTTCAGTGTGCTTGTTGTGTATTTGACAGCATTTTGTGGGTACTCACTTTCACTATATTCAGTTTTCCCTGTTGTATGCATGGGCATTCACACAGCAGAAGAGAAAAACTTCTCAATAAAATAGGAAACTTATGGTTATAAAACCATACAAGTATAAGAGAGACAGGACAATTTGTTGGTTTTGATTACAGTAGAAGCTCAGAGTTACGAACACCTCAGGAATAGAGGCTGTTCGTAACTCTGAACAAAACGTTATGGTTGTTCTTTCAAACGTTTACAACTGAACATTGACTTAATACAGCTTTGAAACTTTACTATGCAGAAGAAAAATGCTGCTTTCCTTTTTTTTTTTTTTAAGAGTTTATGTTTAACACAGTACTGTGTTGTATTTTTCTTTCTCTGTTGCTGCCTAATTGTGTACTTCTGGTTCCAAATGAAGTGGGCAGTTGACTGGTCAGTTCGTAACTCTGGTGTTCATAACGCTGAGGTTCTACTGTAACTAGGTTTTGATTTCACAGTGTCCCTTTAAATACAATTAAATACAAAATTCTGCCCAACCTTTGCAATTCCTCATTTCTAACCTGTGATCCATTTCTGAAAACAGAAGGGGCCATTTGGTTTATTAGTATGGTTCTGTATGCAAAGCCTGATCAAGAAAGTTGATAGATGTAAGAAAAATGAGAATAGCAACTTTTATGTAGTGTGGCTTTCAAATCTTGGGTGTCAATAAAACATGAGAGGTCCCAAGAGACCTAATAAAAATGAACCTTTTAATATAGTTACACATTCCTCCTGACTTACCAATAAATCTGCTGGGTCTGACCGGTATATGAGTAGTCTGTTCATGTTCTAACAATGCAGCATGTTTGCTAGCCCTCTGTTTGTACGGCCTTGTAAAAATTAAACTAAGTTTAATCAAACTTGGCTGCCTCTATTGCTATTTAACAAGTTATAGATTAATCATACTAATATTTAATGTCAGCAGTGTGCCTAGTGCAGTTCAAGACTAAGATAACAGTCCCTGCCTCAAAGGCTTTACAGTCTAGAAGACAAATCAGTATTTAAATGGTTAAAACAGCATTTAGGTACCTAAATACAGATTTAGGGGCCAACCCTACAAATACCTATGTGCATGAGCAACTTTACCTACGTTGTGAGTAATCCCCACTAAAGTCAATGAGACTCCTCACAGATGTAAAGTAATACATGTGCATTGTTTGTAGGATCTGGTCTTAAGCCTGAGTTTTAGGCACCTAAGTTTGAATATTTGCTTCAACTACAGTAACTTGGGTCCATTATCTGATTTTAGCTGTTCTTGCCTGTGTGCCGATAGATTTTATGTGGATAATTCCAGTATTGCTTTTTGTATCTTGAAGCCAAATTCTGATCTCATATATTGCATAGCTCCCTTTGTAGTTTACAAAAAAATCTGGGATGGCAGAATTTATCGCTTGTGATACCTCTTTTTAAGGGGATGATAGCAATTAGCGTTTACACAATGTGTATCCTTGGAGTGCCAGAAAGGAAAGAAATCTTTCTTACTGGCCAGAACCCCCAAAAACAGTCCTAAAATAAAGGAAGCCAAACAGATACAGCATATGATCATCTTGCGTGACCCAGGCTGGAGTTATCCTGCTGCATGTTAGAAAAGATCCAGTAGGGAAACTGCAAGCAAGTCCCAGGCTACCATTTCAACCATTGGACCATCTCTAGGTTCTCAAGCACGCTTTTTGCTGGAAGAGACTTTTCTACAACTCTACTTCGTATGGCAAGACTTCTGCATTTATGTCACTAAGACAAAACAAAAACTGAAAACAAGTAGTTGAGGGGAAAAACTTAAAATGTAGAAACAAAAACCAGACCAAATGAGAATACATAGTAAAAATAAGTGTCTGAAAGACAGAAGTGTCTTTGGGGACAGACAAGCTCACACTATACAAAGAAAGCAGCACATTGTTCAAATTTGTAATGAAGGGTCTAGACTAGAAATTATTGGAAGGGGAGGGAATTGAAGATATTCTTGTTCATTAGCTCTGTTAATGACGAAAAGTTTTCTCCTTTTACAGAATATTTGTTGTTTACTATTTTGAGAGTTTACTTTTGGATGAGATTTCATCACAATATCATGATATTCCCATGAGGTATAAAAAAATCTGTGCACCAAATGAATAGGAAAGTGAATTCCTCTAATTATTAAGACACAAAAAATCTGTGCTAGAGTAAAGAGTGCCACATTTTTAAGCCATCCTCTGAATTGGTCCATGTTTCATAGTTGAATCTGCATGTGTGACTCCAGATTTTATGCAGACAATTAAAGTCACCTGGGAATGTGAGTGATGATTCGGCGGGAATGGAGAGGTTAAGACCCCATGCAAAGCTTTGAAAATGTCAGCCTTAGAGCAACACCTTTAGCTATCACTCATTTATAATTATCACATATGTTCCAAAGACTGTGGCTATTCTTCCTAATGCTCTGATTCTGTTCCCACTGAAACAAATGGAAGAGCTCCCATTGATTTCATTGGTACAGAATTGAGACCAAAGACAACCAAATGCATTAGACAATATATTTTCAGTTTAGATTTGACGCCCAACTAATTTGAAAGTTTCTTCTGAACATCCTCACAGAAAAGTGATAAACAGACCATTATCCAAACCCTGAAGTTCCTTAACTAGGCAAAGCATTTTTTCATACTTTATTTTTTTAAAATTGTACTTTACTATTTTAACCCTAAATCAATTCATCAGCCATTATAAATATCCTCTGAAGGATGAAAGCCTCCCCCATGTTGTTGGGTTTGTCTTTTTTATGAGGGGAGAGGGGGTTGGTTATGAGAGAATATCATCTAGTGATTGGCACCAAAGAATTCCAGGTCATCTTTCTCAGGCCCCTTTCATGTCCCACCTCAGATTTCTTCTCATCAGTGTGGTCTTTTTTCCCTTTTGTCAACTTAGTCACTCTACTTTGTGAAAGTGAAATTTCTCCGTAGCTATGCAGTAGATTGCTGGGCAGGATGGTGGTCCCTTGAGAGACTTTTTCCCCCCCATGAACCATATTGTGTCTTCAGTCTTTAAGTGGAATTTTCTGTTGGAATTCCACTTAAACATCAATGGCACAATAGGACCCTACATCCCTATTTCCTTAATAAGCTTTCATGGATACTATAGTGCTGCTGTCTTTACAATTGCATTTAACACCAACACAACATGTTCCTGCTTTCCTTCATTGCTCCCCTAGCGCTTCCACCGTAAACTTCACTAAGCCAAAGACTTTCCCTCAGATTACAAAACTAAGGTAGATGGGTTTGCTAAATTACTACGTTTTTTTTCCCCCTTACATCATGAATGTCTCTATTGTTCATTAGAAACCGCTCCACAAGACTTGACCAATCATATTGCATTTTCAGTAACAGTAGCCTGTGGACTTGTGCATGTTATGGCGTTGTTGTTGTTTTGTTTTTTTTAAACTCTTACTTCATCCTAGTAAGTCTATTGACTTGGTAAACTAAGAGCTAACCATTTAAAATAAAATTATTAATTATTGTATGAGCAACATGTTAGTAGAAATAGCCACCTTCATTGCAGCTTCCCCAGACACAAAGGACTCATAACTCACTGTCTGTATAAAGAGATCTCAGTCAAAAGGATTCTTACTTCTTAATCCTATTTACTCCTGTGGTTTATTGACATCTATCTTTGTATTATGACTATCATAACTCTGGCACAATGTTATAACAGCAAGGAGAGCAGAATTATAGCCTCTGCCTTGACATTCGTCAGCCCATACTTGGAAAATATTGTCCCTGAAAAAAACACAGAACAGGGACTCACAATTAACACTAAGAAGTGTTAATTAGACAGAGCTGGATCGACTTATTAAAGAGGGTATTTTACTTATCCTTCTCTCACACCAGCAGCATAGCTTCCACAGCGAAGTCAGCGTGCTTCTGCTCATGGAGCTAGGAGTGAAGACACTCAGAACCCCTGGGTGCTCTGTCTTATCGCTGAATGGATATTGATTAGCAGCCATGCTCTCTGGCCATTGAGGCTGTCTGTTTGGGACACCGATTCAATTTTTCCATTGTAAGAGTTTTGTTGTAAATGCTGAAGCAGAATTTAACACGTTTGAATGAAAACAGGGTCCAGAAGAGGTTTCCTACAACAGGGATTACTGTCTTAATTAGGGCCCTTATTAAACAATAAATACTCAAGTAACCCAAGAGTCTGATAATCAGGCCCTAACTATCTCAAATTGGGCAACCGAAAATGGAGGCACCCAAAATTAGTGAGCCCTTTGGAAAATGCAGACTAAATTGACAAGGCCAAAGTCTCCCAGTGCCAGTAAGTCAGAGGTAGAACTGGGAATAGAAACCAGGTCTTCTGATGCCCATTCAACAGATACCCATAAACCTCCATTGCTTCTCGAGCTCACAAGACCATGCTGCTTCCCTGCAACAATAACCGCTCCCCCACATTCCATGAGAACAATCCAATGAAAACCAAACAAGCCAAACTGAATAGATAAGGAATAAACATGCCTTTCAAAAGGCATCATATAAGAAACAAGCCTGCTTTACTTTAGATGTGCCTCACTCAGCAGAAGTCTCATCTTTTTTTCATGTTTCGTTGTCTTTTCAGATTAATCTCTGAGCAGACCAGGAGTCCACGCTCGCGTAGCTTCAGCAATGTGTTAATGCCACCGGATGGGTATTGTGCTGTGCAACCTCCTCAAGACAATATTTAATATTTGGATTATGAAGCGTATAGCTGAGAAATCTTGATCAAGTCTATCTTCCCAGGGTAGCAAGGCAGGGAGACAGCACAGAGATAGCGTTCGGGAAACCCAGATGTGCTGAAAATTAAATTGTTGGATACAGAAGACAAGTCACTGTTATGTGGCTAAAAATAGTCACTAGGCATGGTTATTTTATTAATAAATTTTCATTGCTAGTTACCAATGCATACAGCCTCTAGATACTTTAACAACTAAAAGCCATTATTTCCAACAAATGGACAGTGTGCCCCCAAATAATAGCCAGAATTTAAAACAAAAACAATGAAAGAAAAAAAAATTGCTCTCTGCATGCAATGTGATTTAAACACACACACTCCTCAAAATGGGGAAAGGAGGGAATTTTACAAAATGTAAAGAATTCAATTCAATGTGTAAACAGGGATCACTCCAGAAAAACCATGGTGTTTAGAATCAGACTCTATGGAAAGTGACAACGTTTATTTAACCCTTTTTTAGGTGAAAAGCGCATGAGCCTTAGTGAAAGTTAAAAGATGACTTTTGGACTCATGATACCATAAACCTCCGCAAAACAAAGAGGAGAGTCAAAGTAAAACATCCCTGTCAGGACTATTTATTGAACAGATGGGAGAGCCTTCCATTCAAGGGAATGAGATTTTGATGCGATGCACAATACTTGCTTTTACAGACCAGAATGAGTTCCCTTAGTGATCAGTCAACCAGCCTGTTGTAATTGGACCCAACCTTTGGATCTCACTTGCTTTCAAGCCAGCTGGATCTGGGAAAGTCCAGTCACCATTTCTAGCGCTGGGTCTCTAAGGCACACTCCTGGGTATAGATTCCATCTGGCACCTTTCCTTGGGAATATGAGACTCTGCAGTCCAACTGCCCTAGGCCCTGAAAGCAGTGTTGAGAACTCCCAAGTCACTTACGCATGCCCCCTGCTTTCCTCCCCCCTTTCCATCTAGTCATGGATGCTCTGGTTTATAGTTTAACCCTCAGGGATGATGTGGCAGATAAAGCAAAGAACACAGGCTTTGCGGAGGAGCTTCTTAACCACAGTAACATTTACTCTTAAAACATACAAGAGTTACAGATCTTTGGGGGGGGGAAACAGAACCCTGTATGCTCTCGCCCTTGAGTTGATGCTTATCTCTTCTTGTGAGTCCTCAGGCCAGCTAGTGGATCAGGCAGGTCAGGCTTCTCTCCCACCCTCTTCTGTTGTCTGGTAATGGTCAGCTAGTGAGACTGAGAGAAAGAGCCTAGAGCAAATCCTCCCTTAAATAAGATTTCTGCCCTCTGTTCAGGTAACCAGCCAATCAGCTGCAAAACTCCAGTCAGGTGGTTAGCAGGGAAGTTCTGGAGTTCAAACTGGGAACAACAGTTGCCTCCAGCCTGGCTCCACTGTAGCAAAACCATTGCTCTAGTGGTGGGCCCCCTGGATTACGAGACAATCACAGCTGATGACTTGTGTTAGCACTTCAGGGAGGTGTCAGGCATTAAAATAAACTGCCTTGGGTCTGACCCTGACAGCTCTACTTAGAGTTACATACTCAAAATGTGGGTCAGATACTCCAAAATGGCAGTTACAATGCAAACTGAAAGTCACAATTTGATATAGACGTACAGCTATATCAATCCATCACATTTCTCCCCCAGATGAAGATGAAATGAGCAAGGTACTTCACCTCCGACCCTTGGGAAGTTCTCATATCTCCTTCTGGGATTGCATGTCTGCTATTACAGATATGCTCCCATTAACATGAACTACTTCCACATTATTACCTGGAAGTTCTAGACTCCATCTCAGTAATTTGGCATTAAATCTTTTTGCTTAATATAACCAGGGAGATAGAAGTGGTTGATATACTCTGTAAGATACTGCCCAAACAGATACAACTCTAAGTTCCTAAGTGCCCATATTATGGCAAGACACTCCTTTCTCAACAGTGGCATAATTCTTTTCTCAGGGGAGTAGTTTCTTGCTCAGATACACAATCAGATGCCTCTCGCCCTTGTCATCAGTTTGCATCAGCACAACACCTGGCCCAGCATCCAAAGCATCTATAAAAGCCCTGGAGGGTTTGCCAAAGTATGGATTTACCAGAACTGGATCTGATTGAGGGTTTCCTCAGTTTAGAGATGTCCCCTTGACATTGATTGGTTCAATCCATTTTGTCAGGCTTGCCCTTTTTACACAAATCAGTAATGAGTGCAGCCAAGAATCTAAAAAGAGGGACAAGTCTCCTGTAATAACTTGCCATCCCAATAAAGCATTGGGCTGACTTCCCAGTTTCTGGAGTAGGCCAGTTCTTAATAGCTTCCACCTTTGCAGGTTCAAGCTTAATGTATCCACTTTCCACTATATGGACAAGAGAGGCCACTTCTCCCATCCCCACTTTTACAGTCAGTCGTGCCATCTGAATGCAGTGGAGCATTCTCCCCACATGGATAACATATTCCTCCTTGGTCTGACAAAAGTACAAATATTTACCCCCTCCAGTAACCTATCTGAAAGGTAGCTGGGGCCCCTTTGAGGCCAGAAGATAAAACCAAGAATTCAAAGATCCCCAATGGGGGATAAATGTAGATTTAAGCCTGGCATCAGTTTCCAAAGGGACCTGCTAATAATCCTAAGCGAGGTCAGTTGTGATAAGATATTGTTCCCCAGCTCAGTTTCCACCTCTATAGGAGATATCCCCTTCTGCGTTCAAACCCAAAATCTTTTCCTGTAAGTTGGGGGAAGGGGAGGTCACTTCAAACTTAAGGAGCAAAGGCATTTTAAATGGTTCATGAGCCCCACAGCCTGCCTATCCATTTGGCTGTAGTCTTCTAGGGCTTTCTCTCTGAGCAAGGGGATTAGAAAATGGAAACAATCTATGGGGTCTACCCAATTTAAGTCACACGCCTTCTCAAAGGTGGAGAGATAGGAATCAGTATCCCAGTTACCCCCCCCCCCCCCCCGTTGGCATCTATGCCCTTCCCCACAAGGAATTAGTGTTCTGTGTTCTATCCCCACCACCTAAATCCTTAGATCCCAGGCTCCTCCATTGCACAAAGGTCCAGTTTATACCAACGCTGCCTCAATGCCAGTGTTGCTGCTCCCAGACAGCCAACCTCTCATAGACCAAGTCCCACTGCTCCAGAACTCTTATCATCACTGGATCATCTGTGGTGCCATCTCCTTGGTCCTCCACCTGCCCTGTAGGAGAATAGGAAACCACCTCAAGGTGTTGGTTTGGGGCTGGTACCCCATTCTGCCTCTGGTCATCTGAGTGCAGCCAGGTCTGACTTGAAGATCAGCCATGGGCAGACCTCTTTGTGAGCATGTGCTGTCAGGAAACAATTCTTCTCCCAATCCTTTCTTCTTTCTCCCCTCCACCCCCATCTTAGCCATACATGAATCAGGAGGCTTCTCACACTTGGCCATATCTAAAAGAATTAATCCATTAATCTCTTCCAGCTCATCAAAATGGGCCTGCCAGGTGCCATCATAGTCTTCAGGAAGCATTATTTTTCCTCACAGTTCAGAGTCTACAGGGAGTCACTATTACCTAAGATTAGCGTGACCACATAGCAACTGTGAAAAAATGGGACAAGGGGCGGGGGTAATAGGCACCTATCGGGGAGGCTCCAGGCACCAGAGCACCAAGCGCGTGTCTGGGGCCGCCTGCCGGTCACCGTGAAGGTGGCAGTCAGGCTGCCTTCGGCGGCATGCCTGCGGGAGGTCCACCAGTCCTGCGGTTTTGGCGGCAATTCGGCGGCAGGTACACCGAAGGCACGGGACCAGCAGACCTCCCGCAGGCATGCCACCGAATCCGCGTTACCGGTGGACCTCCCGCAGGCATGCCGCCAAAAGACGCCTTACTGCCGTGGTTGGGGTGGCAAAATACATAAAGCCACCCCTGGCGCCTATATAAGAAAAAGTCCCAAAAAACAGGATTGTCCCTTTAAAAACGGGACATCTCGTCACCCTACCCAAGATAAGATTCTAGTATCCACATCTAAGATAAACCAATACTTCTCAAAACAGCATTCCAAACTGAGATACCCCAAACCTATATGTCTAATCAGAGTCATGTCTGTATTGTGTACCCAATTCACACCTGGTATAAACAGGCATAGCTTCACTGAAGTAAACATTAGTTACACAGAATGCCCATATGGTGTATCCTAGGTTTTATGTTGCTAGATTTCTTATAATTAGGTCAGGATGGCACATTGGGGGAAGGTCTGTTATTGCCTCTTCGCACTTCTGGATGCAGTGTGTGTTTTTATCCCACTGGATGTACTTGCTCTTGTGCGATTTGCAGTTAAGTGTTACAGAAATATCTTTTACCAGCTTCAGTGGTGACCTCTTGCTACACCATTCTCCTATATTATGGTCTAGTATCTAATCTATTTTAGTTCTTAAACAGCAGCCATTACTGTTCTTCAAACCTCAAAGTCCTCATATGATTCTCTTTAAAACAAATATTGCAGTCTAGTCCCCTCTTATTATTTTTTCTAGTGCTGATTATGGGAAGCTCTTAAAGCCTTCTTCATGAAGACACCTTAGAACAGTAATACTCTGTGACATTGCACTCTATATGATTTTATGAAAGTGTGCTGATGAGTGTGAACATAATGTAACTAAAATATGCTTCATGCTAAAGGTCTCTTGTAATATAACTCTGAGAACCTATTGTAATTATGCAAAGTGTGGGCCATAATGGTGGTTTGGAATCTTGATGGCTCCCATTAACCAGGACAATTGACTGTAGGTGGCTCTGTTTTACTTGTAAGTCTTCCTGTATACCTGTGTGCTGGCAAGTGGGTAATGAAGTCTTACAGTGACATGTGATCATGTAATCTGAACTGGAATCCATCTATAACCTGGTGCTTTGCCCTTGAGAAGGAGTGGGTGGGAACCCAGAGAGGGACAAAGGATTCCCGCCTAACGCAAAAGATATGTAAGTGGGTGGAACAGAACAAAAGTGGCAGCCATCATGAGAAATCCCCTAGCTAACACCTGAGCCGGAAAAAGGGCTGGACCAGGGGAAAGGATTGTGCCCAGGATAGGAAGGCGTCCAGTCTGTGAAAGAAACTTATTGAAACATCTCTGAGGGTGAGATTTTATCTGTAATCAGTTTTATTACTA
Source organism: Trachemys scripta elegans (assembly GCF_013100865.1). NCBI lineage: Eukaryota > Metazoa > Chordata > Testudines > Emydidae > Trachemys > Trachemys scripta. The sequence goes on along the minus strand of NC_048305.1, from coordinate 99,693,842 downwards.
TGCTAGGCATAGACTTGTGTGTTTTATTTTATTTTGCTTGGTAATTCACTTTGTCTGTCTGCTATTACTTGGAACCACTTAAATTCTACTTTCTGTATTTAATAAAATCACTTTCTACTTACTAATTAACCCAGAGTATGTATTAATACCTGGGGCGGGGGGCAAGCAGCTATGCATATCTATCAGTATTATAGAGGGCGAACAATTTATGAGTTTACCCTGTATACGCGTTATACAGAGTAAAATGGATTTATTTGGGGTTTGGACCCCATTGGGAGTTGGGCAACTGAGTGTTAAAGACAGGAACACTTCTTAAATTGCTTTCAGTTAAGTCTGCAGCTTTAGGGCCTGTGGTTCAGACTGGCATGTCTGGCTCAACAAGACAGGGTGCTGGAGCCCCAAGCTGGCAGGGAAAGCAGGGCAGAAGTCGTTTTGGCACATCAGTTGGCAGCCCCAAGGGGGTTTCTGTGATCCAACCCGTCACATACTCAGACCTCAGTAGTTCAGGAGCCAAATTAATAATCAACATTATCCAAAAGAGCCACAGTAGTGTGAATTCATTGTTTCATTTACTAATATATAGAGATATGGATAGAGAAATTATTCTCACAGCAAAATGACCAAGTATTAGTATTATATCAACTACAATTGGTTAATAACATAGTAAAAGCATCCTGGCTGTCTAATCATTACAGCACACAGTGTTTTAATAGCCTGTGCTGCAAAGAGCCACAGGAGACACATTGAAGAGCCACTTGCTGGCTCCCGAGCCTCAGTCTGAGTATCACAGCCTTATAATCTTCAGATACCTCTTGTAGCCCCCTCCAGCACCCCTTTAATAACCTGAACACCCTCACTTACATTTTTGGTGCCTAGTACTAGCCACAATAGCCTAAGCACACTCATCACCTTGGTTTTGGTAATTCAAGCTATCTAGGTACTTACATGGCCCCCACCACCAATATATCTGAGTTCTGCTCCTGCTTCTTTCCAAACTATTCAGAGACAGGCTTTGAGTGAAACAGCCAGTGATGTATGCACAGCATTCATCCCCTACAACTTGTGCAGTAGCTTTAACAGACTCTGAGGGCGCGAAGGCTCCTAAGCCCAGCAAGGGAGAGACCACCTATGTCCATGGCCCTACCAGCCTGCTGCTCTTTCACTTTCCCTCACCTCTTTGCGCTTCCTTCTGGTGCCTTTGTACCTTCTGAGTTAATGAGGTGATTAGTTTTTTAATGCTCTCCAGCCCATCTTCAATCTCTCAGTCTGGCACAGTTCCCATATTCATTTTTGCAACTGGCAACTAATTGAAATAGCAGTGACCAGAGTGCTGGCTCAGCGGCTATTGCCCAGTACTCTGGGCAGGTCTACACTTCCAAAACTGCATCGGCACAGCTGCACACGGCAGAGCTAAAGGCCTGGTCTACACTGGGGGGGGGTGTCGATGTAAGATATGCAACTTCAGCTACGGGAATACCATAGCTGAAGTCAACGTATCTTATTCCGACTTCCCTCCCATCCTCATGGTGCGGGATCGAAGGCCGCGGCTCCCCCGTCGACTCCGCTACCGCCGCTCGCTCCGGTGGAGTTCCGGAGTTGACAGGGAGCGCGTTCGGGGATCGATATATCGCGTCTCGATAAATCGATCGCTACCCGCCAATACGGCAGGTAGTCTGGACGTACCCGATGTGAAGACATTCCTACACTGACCAGAGAGCATCTCCAGTCAGGGTAGTTAATCTACCTGCGGGAGAAGCTCTCCTGCAGACATAGCGCTGTCTACACCTGTGGTTAGGTCGCTGCTCAGGTACCAACATAAGTCTGTAGTGTACCCTTTTCGCAGCTCCCTTACCCTGGACACACTCTTCCAATTATTACATACTCCAAAGGTTCTCTCCTCTATTTCTTCACATCTAACACTATTAAAGGGTTAATTTACTTTCAGGTTTGCTTTCTCCAGCAGTAGCCACTTACATTTATATTAAATTCCACGATCCAGCTCTCTCCCCATTTACTTACTCATCTTAACTCCTCTCATAGCTTGGCAATGTGCTTATTATTGAGGCTCCTGTCAATACTTTGTATCTCAAACTGCATGTCTAAAGCACAAATACATCAGAGCCCTCAGAAACTCACCTGTCATCTTCTGTCAGGAGAATTCTTTGCATTTATCCTTTCCCACACTAGGAACATGGGAAATACCAATATTGGAGCTGGCTGAAAATGATGTTGCATAAAAATAACTTTTAAAATTAATTTTCAGAATTTGTCTTTAAAAAAGTGGGAATTTTCCCAATGTTTAAGTGAAAAAATCAAAATCAAAGCTGAACATTTTCAGGTTTTAGTTTTCGTTTGTTCCCCTTTATCTCTGTTTTCTCCCTTGCCACTACTATACTTTTCCTTTTTTGCCACTGAAAAAAAGAGGCAGAAAGGAAGAAAAAGAAAAGAAAAACGAAAATAAAAATTTTTTTACAGTTTCAAAAACCCAAAAAATGAACTTTAAACTTTGTGTCAAAAAATCAGAAAATTTTGAAATATCTAATTTTTTCACTAATTTTCCAATTTTTATTTTTAAAAGTTTAGAATAAAAAACGTTGAGGTGCTCTAATTAATATTCATAGCGATGGCACTTTGCGCCAGATTCATCTGTGATGTAACTCCATTAATGGGTTCCTTACTTCTGTAGCAATCTAACACAGCCAGTCTTTTGGGTGTGCTGAAACTCAACCAAATGCTGGAAATCGTGAGTTCACCTGGCACAAACGATGGTGATTTCACAAGCATTTCTCCCTGGCAGTAACTCACAAACAGTGACCAATGGAGCCATTGCTGGTGGTTCCTGGGCTGACGAGTCACAACGTGTTGGCTCTGCCTTTTTCCCCATATTAAAATGCTAAATACTTTCCTGATATTATTTTTTTGCTTATAAGCAATTGCTGTGGGTGCCATAGGGGAGTTACCAGCTCACAAATGAAACAGGTGTCCACCTGTTTAGGAATGGGGGAGGGATCCACGTGATCAGGAATTGGAAGGGAAATTTCTGCCTGGCTTGTGAATGGCAAGGGAGATGTCCGTGAGAAAATCTCGCTGTTCAATTTGTGATCCACCACCACACTATGAAACAAACACCCGGAGAGGAAGATACCTGCGCTCATAGTCATTGGTGAGGGAATAGAAGAGGAGAAAGGCTTCTGCCTGCAGTTATTGTTTTCACCAAATTCACAGCCCTGACATCCACATCAAACTAGGAGGCAGCTGTATTTACTCAAACTCTGCTCAGTGTCTGAGGTTGAGCTGTGGGTAAGTGTTGCCCCCAAAGAACACAGTGAAGATAGTTTTACAGGCCAGGACATCAGAAAATCACCACGCGGTGGGGGATCTGTGACACTTGAAATGTATTGGGCCACCTCAGGCGGCATGTGTGAAAGTGACTTGCTCTCCCGATGCCTAAGATCAATGCTTTCGTCACACACTGGAAAAACTGGGGCCGGCACCTGCTGGATTTCCCGGCGCTGGGAGGCTAAAATCTGTGAAAGTGATTGATAATCGACACCAATTTTCCCCCTCTCGTTTAAGACAAGGCTGGGCTTCCCGGCGGTTTGCATGTCAAGCCCACTAGGCATCAAATCATGACAAATATTTGCCCTGCTACTCCTGACAGGTATTACACGAGGATCCCGCCGCATGCATCACCTGGCTGCGCCGCACAGAAGTCATTCCCCGAGCAGCGATAAGCGAACTGCGCTGCGCGGCCTGTAACTTGCGCAGGAATGATCCACTCCACGTTTGCAATGACCAAAGCTAGTGAGTGCGGTTTCCCGAGGCGCCGGCTCCTGCTGGGTGGGGATGGGTAGCACAGGTGGATTATGGAGAGAGGGTTACGAGCGACTTGCTTTAACTGCCAGCAAACAAGGCGAATGGTGTAACTCGCAAGTCCTTTCTCACGCTTAGAGGAAGGGAAGTTGAGGTCGCTGCTGCACTGGCTTGGCTACATGGAGGATTTCAGAGCCCTCGAGTTGCTCGGAGGAATCATTTTGTCACCATTAAAATGAATGAACCCCCCCTTCCAGACAGGGCCAGCGCGCGCGCTTTCCTCGCTCCCTGCGCTTCGCTGCGCGGCACTGCGCAGAGTTTGCACCAAGTTTCCCCGGCAAGAGGGTTTGCTGTTGTGCCCGCTCGGAAGCTCTTCTGGCACTTTCCCCCTGTAACTTCTGCGATTCCTTTAGGCCAGCGGCGCCTCGCAGCTGACTGAAAATACCCCGCAGGCTCCCACATGCGCCCCTGCAGCGGGAAGCTCCGCGGGGCCAAGGCTCTGGAATGCGTGTTGGGAATGGCGGAGTGAGCGGGACCATGCCTGGCGGGGAAATTCCCCACCCAGGGGTTTACATACCGCCTGCCGCAGAACAAGCACTTGTGGCCGGGCGCCGGGTCTGCCATGCGCACGGCTTAGCACTACCACGGCGCTCACCGCGACCCGATTTCATTCTGCGCGCCCGCCCGGGTTACGCAACGAATTAGGCTCCTTCCTGACAGCCGGCAAAGGGTGGAGAACTGGGGGGGGGGTTAATACGGGAGTTTCTAACCACCCCTTCTCCTGTTCCTGTTACCATTCCCCAAGCCCGTATTTAAAAGGGTGGGTTACAAACGGCTGATTTCCCCTGACCCCCCCCCCCCCGGCACAGTCCCACCAAGCTGCCGGCGGCTGGAGAGCAGGTTTGTCTCCCTCCTTTGGCCGCGCCTCGGGTTCCGCCTAGGTGAAGGAATGTCATTTCGCTACTAAATGGTTAGTCTAATTTGATCTTTATTATGCTGTGGATTAGGGCTGATTCCTATTAAACACAAGTGCAGTTAATATAACTGCGGGACGTGTCCCACTGTACGTACAGCAGCCTCTGTCCCAGCCCCACCGCTTCCTGCAAGCAGCGGATTAAGATTTAATTAACAGGGAAGTTTGCGAGCGCTCGCTTCCAGCCTCTCTCGGCCTCACAAATAATTTATACTCTGCTCCGCGGATTTTTATTCAGGAGCAAGTATTTAATTTCATTCTAAAGGGGAGCTGAATATCTCCCGCCTTGCCCCAGGCTTCCCGAGAGGAACCTGTGTGCTGCAGCTTCACACTCAACTGTTGAGAGATTATTTTTTTGTCCAGGCCGGGAATTACTTCAATGGGGACAATGTATCCGCTTTTTTTTTTTTTTTAAGTTAACAGCCTAAACTATCCCTATGAAAGTTAATCATCATGATCCCCATTGTGGGCTGTATAAACCCAGGCTCAAGCAAACCTCCAAGAAACAGCAACAATTCTGATAAATTGTCCGGCTCGGCTAACTACACGAGAATGGCTTTTATAATTAAAAAGGGAGCTGAGTTAAACCAACAGCTCCTAAGCCCCTCTCAACAAGGCTAGAAAGGGAGAAATGTGGCAACCTGATTTCTTTAAATAGCAGCTCTTTGTAGCCCATTCATAATCCCAGATATGGAAACTCATCCTCGGCAAAGTCAGCTGCCAAAAAAAAAAAAAAAAAAGTTTATTCAGATGCTCAAAGTCCATCTTTTTTTCCAGTCTACAATAACCCTGGCACTTTATAACCAAACAGACAACTCCTTTTCCAATTAAAGTGGAATTAGGAAACTCAATCAAATTAGCTCACTATTAAAGCCCTTCTTTATTAAACCGTTTTATTGTAGTAATATTAAGTTTCACTCACTCTTGGAACACGAGACTTTAAAAAGTTTCCCTTGTGATATTGATTTGGCTGCTCTCAGGTTGGAGCGGGGTCAAAAGTATTTACCTAGGTGTAATCTGTAATATTTACTCCCCAAAAGAACAATCTTAAAATTGTAGCCAACTTGATCAATTGCGAAAGGCAATGAAGAATCGCTCGTTACTCACTCGGGTTCTTTGATTTTACCCCTGGGCTTCTTTCAATAACCATGAAGACACACATTTCGTCTCATACACACCAATATATTAACTGGTTTATAGGAACAGCACTGTCAGTTTCAAGCCAATGTTTACACAGTTATATTTGAAGTGAGAAAGTAAACAGTCCAGCTGTGCCACAGAACAGTTTGGTGGGATTAGGTTTCCATACCAACCAACTTTAGGAGCTTTTACAGTCTTAATTCAACCATGCACTGAACTTGTTCTTTGTGAGTAATAGTTTTCCTGGGCCAAACGCTCCCAGGACAGATAAGAAAATTCCCTCAGCCCTCCCCAATCACTTTTTTTTTGGAGGGTGGGGGCATTGTACGAAGCTATTGCTGACGCTCTTTCTTATATTCGGTGAAAGAAGAAAAATAGCATATTTCTTCTATTTGCCTTGAAGAATAATCGGACGCTATGTTGTCAATGCGATTGATAATAGTGCCGTCCGTGTACCCTTCCTCCTGAAATTAATGGGCGTTTTAGGACATCAGGATCGGTCCCAATATAAAATTAATTTGATTTAAAAAAAAACCCACAAGCTGATTTTGTTTTACCCGATTTGATTCCGTAACAGAATTTTGCTATTTAAACAACCTGTCTTTAATCTGATTTATTATTTGCCCGTTTCTTATCTTGATCATATAGAAGCAATTGAAATCTGCAGTGCAATCGTCAAATGAAAAGAAATGGTTCCCCTTTCATCGCTGCAGTCGCAGGGTGATCCAGCATCTATATGCAACAACGAACACAAGTATTTTAACATTACACTTTGCCTTTCCCTGGGATGATGTCAGATTGTCTAAATACGGGGAAGAAATCAGCAAGCCCCAAACTAGAAAATCCCCTAAAAAATGCACTTGAGATATTTTTTCTAAACAAATCAAAAATGAAGAATTAAAAATTAAATTATTTGACATTTTGATGGAAAAGTACATCTCTGTATGCTGCGGGTTGTTTGTTTTTGTTTGTTTGTTTTGGTGTGTGGGTGGGTGGGTTAAATGTATAGATTCTCATCAGATTGTCTGCTTCAACCATGATATAAGATTTAATAAACATGTTCAGAAAGTTCCTAAATTATTTGCATTAATCTGCCTTAAAATATTGACTTTACTTGTTACTGGGTTTGCCAAAACATTGTTCCATAAAATATCATTTGCCATTTGTAAGACTGATTTGAATAGAAAATAACATTTATTTCTAGTATTTCTATGAAATGGAAACACAGAAAGTAATTGTTAGAAACGGCAAGAAGTTTGCTACATTGGAACCAGAAAGCAATTTTCTTGCAGATCACAAATGAAGAGGCTCATTAAACCGTTATACAGCATTGGCGGCTGGGTCCTACGAACAGTTACAAATATATCTACTTTCCAATGTTATATACAGATTATAATATTTCTTGGAAGGGGTGGGCGGGAAGGCTTTTCAATTTTACAATATATTTAATCTATATACCTGGTAAATATTACAATGAGAGCTGTCTAACCTTTAGCTTTAATACCAAGTTCACCTACAAGTTACATTAATAACTTAGATTTCCATTTTATAACATTATACACTTGCTAGTATACATACATATATATATATGTATGTGTGTGTGTATATATATATATATATATACACCTCACAATTCACCAAGGATATCCATGCTTATGGCCATAAGCAACAAAGAGAGTGACAAACATCTCAACAATGAAAGTGCACCTTTATAACCTTTTTTTTAATACACCTAGTATTTGTCAGCTTTGCCCGACACTCTGTTCCGTGCAGCAGGGGGTCTGCGCCCTGCCCTACAATGGAATGGGCTGGAAGGGGAAGGGGAGCGAATCATTCGGTGTCCATATAGTCCCCTCTCTTTCTCTCGCTCTATATTTATAAATTCAGAGAGTCCCTTAGGGTGCAGCCCTAGGCTGCAAGGCGTGAGCTGTGATTTGGCAGCTGTCAAGAGAGACGCAAGGAGGGAGCGTGTCCTTGGCGGCAGCGCGGTGCCCGCGGCCGGCCGGGGGCTGCTCCCCAGCAAGGGGCTCCGTCTATTGCTTCTCGGGGGTGTTGTTGACCATGGGCCCGTAGAGGCCGCTGGAGTAGACCTGCTCCTTGTGCACGGCGGAGCGGTCCCGCATGAGGTCGCTGAAGGCGTAGTCCATGGGCGGCCGGAAGCCCAGCGTGGGCATGAGGCCGGCGGTGGAGTAGGGGGTCATGAAGGCCAGTCCCCGGCTGTGCGCCGAGTAGGCCAGGCGCAGGGGGTTGAGGCCCAGGTGGGTGCCCAGCGGGTAGGCGCTGGCCTCGGCGCCGAAGTGGCTGGCGTTGGGCTGCAGGGGCGAGAAGGCGGAGCGGCTGCCCAGCGTGCCGATGGCCGGGCTCATGGTGCCGGCGATCAAGGGCCGGTGGTGGGCGGCGACGGCGGCCGCGGCGGCCGGGCTGGACTGCAGGGCGCCGTCCCGGGCCCAGCTCTCCTCGGGCCCCTTGTCCGGGCCGCGGTTGTTGAGGATCTGCTCGATGGCCTGCACCACGTCCCCGCCGCAGCCCTGCAGCACCAGCTCCAGCACGCTGCGCCGGTGCGCCGGGAAGACCCGCGTCAGGATGTCGATGGGAGTCCGCTGGCGGCCGCCGGCCGAGGGCGACGGGTCCTGCTCGTCCTTCTCGGCCTCCGAGCCCGAGTCGGAGCCCAGCGGGCTGATGGAGCCCGGGCTCTCCTCCCCCTCCTTCGGCCCCTTGGAGACGGGCGAGCTCAGGAAGGACTCGCCGTCCCCGTTCTCCGAGCCCGAGCCGTGGCGAGCTTCTGGGGAGGAGGTGCCCGGCACCGACTCCCCGTCCGGAGACAGGGGCTTCCCGCCCGCCTGCTGCGGGGTCACAGCCCGGCTGGGCAGCAGCGTCTTGGGGAACAGGTCGAACTTCTGCAGCTTGGAGTCTGCAAGGAAAAGCAAGGAGCCCAATGAGTGCAGCGGCCGGAGCCCGGCCCGCAGCCCCACAGAGCAGCGCCTGGCCCCGCCGCCCCACAGAGCAGCGGCCCGCGGGGAGCTTCTTGGGCCTAGGGAGAAGAGGGCTGGAACAAATGCAGATACAGCTCGGGCCATAGAGACAAGAGGGTCCTAGCAGCTCGAGGTTGGGTCCCCAGGCCCCTTCCCACCCATCCTCAGCCCTTGGATTTCTGCCACTGGAGATCGTTGGAGACACTTAGTATTTATTCATTTGTTGACAGTTTTGTGTCTCAGGACACAGAGTGGGGACGAATCCCTGCCCTGTAGGGCTGCGGCCTGGACTCTGGCTTGGATTCAGTCCCTCCCCAGAAGGCAACTTTCCTTCCAGACCCCAAGCCTGAAGCAAGGAGATGCCCTCTCTGGCTGTGGACCCAAGATTGAAATCAATCACTCAATCGCCTAGTGTGGGTTTTCCATCAGCTGCCCCTCCCCCCATCCCTATAAACCAGAGAGGGTGACATGATTAGGCCAGGAAGGATGGATGGATGGATGGATAAATAGATAGGTATAGGCATGGATGGATAGAGGGGGTGTATGGAGATAGACAGACAGGGCCTATGCGGAGGGATAGATTGATATAGGGATAGTTGGTTGGTTGGTTGGATGGATGGATGTGTATGGGGAGGAAGGGATGGATAGATGGATGGATGGATAGAGGGGGTGTATGGGGATAGACAGATGGGGTGGCTGGGGATGGATAGAGGGGGTGTATGGGGATAGACAGACGGGGTGGCTGGGGATGGATAGTTGGGGTTTATAGAGAGAGAGGGAGCGATAGATAGTACAGTATAGGGACAGACAGATGGGATGTATCTAGATGGATAGACAGGTGGGGTATATGGGGATGGGGTGTATGAAGATAGAGTAGATGCTGGTTATGGGGATGGATGATGGATACATAGAGAGGGTGTATGGGGAGGGATAAATGGGTGGATGACAGCGTGTATGGGGATAGACATATGCGGTGTAGGGGGGATGGATGGGGGGTACGGGGGTAGGTAGATAGTCCCTGTAGCAGCCCCTGCTTAGCTGCCCTGGAGGGGGTCGCTCCCTTACCCGAGCCCCCAGCGCCTCCCTCGCCGCTGGCCCCGCTGCAGACGGAGCCGAAGACCTCGTAGGCTGGCCGGGGCGGGATGATGCCGTTGGCCGCGGCCAGGGCCAGCCCCTCGGCTGTGCCGTAGAGCAGCTGGAGCTCGCGGGCCTCGTTCTCTTCCTGCGCCTGCTGGCGGCGCAGCGCCACCTGCGCGGCCATGACGCGCTGGCGCTCGGCGATCAGGGTGCACTTGGCGCACATGCAGTCCTTCCAGCGGCAGTAGCGCTTGTGGCCCTTCAGCGCCGACACCACCCCGTGGTTCCGGCACCGGGCGCACTTGGGCGTGCGCGGGTACTTCTCGGCCGCCCGCAGCAGCAGCGGGGGGCCCCGCAAGAGGCTGCCGGCCACGCTCACCGGCAAACTCGCGGCCGCGGCTGCCGCGGCGGCCGCCACCGAGCTGGGGGGCACCGGAGGGGGCGCAGAGGGGACGCTGGGCATTTCCGATCTCAGCTCCATCCTGGCCACGGGCTGCCCCAAACGGCAGGGGAAGAACCCAGAAACAAGCAGAGCGGCCCCAAGGCAGTGGCCCCTCAGAGGGAATCCCTTCAATACCCACCGAGACCTGGGCGCTATAAACCCCCGGATCTCTCCAGTAACCCCCCAGAAGCGGGCACTATAAACACCCGGATCCTTGTAATACCCGCCTAGACGCCGGCACGATAAACACCCGGATCTCTAGTAAAAGCGGGTATCTAAGTCCCCCTCGCGCCCCAGCCTTGTCGGGGGTGAAATGCCGTTCAAACACACACACACACTCTTTCTCCCGTCCAGTCCCTCAAGAGCAAACTGCGGTCCTTGGAGAAACCGGCTTCTCGCTGCGGAGAGGGAGTTAAAACCCCTTGGCTCCGTTATTGTCTGGGCACCTCTGGAAGGGCGCTGCCAAGCCCATGTCAGAGCGCGCAAGACCCCGGGCTAGAGAGAGTTCCCTGCTCACACTTGTCCTTTTTCCTGCCGCCAGGTCAAACTCGAGTCCCTTTAATTTAGTTTCTTTTCTTTCTTTCTTTTTTTAATGTTTCACCAATCACCGGTTTCCCCCTGCAGTGATCCACGGACCCCTTTAAAAACAGCAACCACCATTCCCAGCCTGACCCGAGTGCAGCAGACCAATGCCTCCTGCCCCTTACCAACAACGCCAACGGGGTCAGGAACCAAGAGAAACAAACCCGGTAACGAACTGACAGTCCTCTGCAAAACCAACCCAACCCAACCCAAAACCCCAACCACCACCACTCAAGTTAGCTCTGCCCCTCGAACATGATTTCCCCCCTCCCTCCGCGACCGCGCAGGACAACAGCACAACTCACCCAGCAGAGCCGCCTAAATCAAATACACCGCAGAAAACACAACCCGCCAATCCCCCGCGCCCCAGCGCTCCCAGGACTCAAGCAGCTGCAACTTCAAACTTCCCCTGGCACGCAGCAAAAGAGCCTCACCCTCCCTCTCTAATCATCTCCCCTCCGGCCCCCCGGGGAAAGCCAGCCGCGCAGACCTCCAGCGCCAAGCCCCAGTCTGGTCCCCCCGCACTCAGCTCAAGTTCGCATGTGTGACACTTGCAGGGCGAGAGTTGCCAGGAGAAAAGGATCTTCGCCGAGGCGCCCGCGATCACTTGCTCTATTGTTGCGCCTTACGTTTCCATTAGACAACAATTGACAACAATGTGGCGCCTGCTATTGGCCAGGGGAGGAACGAGCCCTTTTGATTGGCCACTAGCTTGTCTACAGTGTCCGCCCGAAGCTTCTCTCAAATAAACTGGGCTTTAAGGAAACTAGGAGAGTCCTGCTAAGGGAGTTGCATTGAAAAAATAATGACAAATAGTTTCCATTTAAGTGTGTGTGTGTGTGTTTGTTTGTGAAATTTGTCTGATTTCTCACTGCCTGGTAGTTTTTAAATCCACTTAAAACAGTAGTTGCCTGACCAATTGTGTGGTTTGCACTTCAGATTTTCCACTGTGTCATTTGTCAAAGGAGGGGTGGGGGCAATATATCATGCAAAGTGACAATTCAATTTAAGGTGCCCCCTTTCTCCCCGGCGATTTTGTTGTATAGTAGAACCTAACTTATTTTTGTGTTTGTTTTTACTCATTTTGCAACTGCAGGTGCATTTTACCAGTACAGCTGCAATAGGTGGTATTTGAGAGGTGAGTATGATTTTCGATTTTTATTTAATTTAAAAAAATATGGAGACATGAATCAGGTTCCCCAAAAAGTTCGTTGTTTCTCTCCTGGTTTTAATGACTAGCTATTTGTTTAATAACAAATTCAACAGGCACCTTTTTTGAGTTTCCACGGGACGGTTCGAACAGGGTTTATACATCCTTGAGCAATTGGGGTTTCGTGCTGGTAATTGTGTCCAGTTTTTGTTTTAACATTAACCACCCTGGCTCGACGTCATCCTCCTTGGTAATCAGTTTGCGCTGAGAGGAAGAAGCAGGTTTGGGATTTTGGAACTTGTGAAGTTAACGCAACTCTCCTTTTCTGGAAGGAATATTCGGGCTAAAGTTCCCATCTCTGTGTTCCACAGGGAGGATCTTCGATGATTAATAACCATTATTATTTTGTTAATTTCTTGTGGCTTGTTGTTGCCTTAATTTGTTGCCCCCTTGATAACGATAATGAATGAAAATACAAGCAATCGTTTATAGAGAATCGATGAAGAGCTATCGCATTTGACTTTGTTAGAATGGAATGTATCTCCTCTCAAAGAGAGCGCTTATACCGCTCAGCTAAAGAAAGGCTGGGCAGTGTTCTGGGGGCGAAGTTAAGCGATTGCAATGACAAGGTTCCTCCGTATGGAGTTAGCATTTTCTATGCTAGGGAAGCAAGTTGTAGCACTGAGGTGCGAGTGCTCTGAATAGATTGGTTGAAACCCTTTGGGGTTCCCAGCGGAGTATGTGAAGAACTAAAATAATTTCGTTCGCTTTCATTTTTTTAACCTCCCCCCACCTTCCTTGTAGGGTATTAAAATTCAAACCTGACAATATAAGGGGATATAGAGGGTGATCTTGGGTGTTTTTGCGAGCGCTTAACTGCAGAATAGCAGCGGATAATGCCCTTGCTTTTTTGCTTCCTTTGTAATCGTTCTTCTGTGTGAAGCAGCTCTTTGCTGAAAAATACAAATTGCAAGGCATCGCATCTCGCAGACACATTGATATTTGTCTGATGTTTGCCTCATTCTTCTTACTTTAAAAATAAAGTATAATCTTTCCCTTCGGACTACTGAGACTGGGTGTTGAAAGCTGCCACCCGCTTCTCGTAGCTAGGTGTCATAACACCTTTATTTAATGCAGCCAAGAAGTCAAAATAGCTGCTTTAATTTTATCTGCAACCACTAATTTTATTCTCCAGGGAGAATATATCAGAGCTCCGGGTTTAGTTGGGAATTCGTTTAATTGGATCAGACTGAATGGGAAACTTTTTTTATTGTATTTTATCTAGGCTTATTGCGCAGAACATATTTCCCCTTTTCCTTGCAAAGCTATTTAATTACTTGTTTGGTTTTGTAATTTATCTGCAAATAGCCCCGCGAGGCATTCTGTGATCACTAACAAACACAGAATACAGTTTATGTTTATGTCCTTCTCTCTCTTCCTTTTCAACTTAAATTTAAATTAAAGGGCTCGATCATCCTTTGCATTTTATGATTTTTTTTAAATGACCTCATGTATTATATAAATAGTTTGGAGATGACTATGGCAAAAATAGCCACTCACAAACCAGTTACTGGGATTTCAATTTTTTTTTACAGGAATGTATCAAACTGTCATCCCTCTGGTGAGATTACAAGAACAGGAATAGCCTTTTTAAAATGTATTGGAGATATATATATATATATGCGTTTATATATATCTACCTACCTACCTATATGTCGCTCTATGTAGCTTTATTATATATTGTATCATAAGTGTGTGGATATATAGAGACAAAATTATTATACTATATATAAACAATATAATATAGACATATGTACTTACACACATTTTATATATCATTTGTATCCCAATTAAAAATTCAATATTTCCCTTCATACTTCCATCCATTTAGCTTTTGGACTAGCTGCAGTGTCGATCCAACATCTCCATAGTTGCTATTTATTGAAAAATGTTTACTAACAGAGGGTGAAAGAGGCCGTAAGCCGCAGCACGTGGTTGGAAACAATACCAATTGTTAAAAGCTAGCGTGATATATTGCTTGTTTTTACGTAGGTTTCCATCTATTGACGTTTCTTTCCCCCCCCCACCCCATTGCAAACGCATGCACATGTACATACTCGGATACACATAGAAACAGGGTGTACATGTGAATATTAATTGTATGTTCTACTGTTTATGTCTAAACATAACTCGTTTCAAATTCATCCTAGCAAGAAAGCGCCCTTGTTGGACAGGAAACATTTGTTGCTCTAAAGCCGAATCTCAGCACAGTAATTAAAGGTTAAACCAAACGGCTACTGTCTCTTTTCCTTCGTTCGAGTTTGGTTCCTTGTGGCCATGTGAAGTCCTAGTTGCAACTTCTATTTTTTAAGTGCCTTTAAAGAATCTAAAAGCCAGGAACGCCAGCCTCACTTTTTACTGATTGGAGATTTTAACAATAATCATTGATTTCCGCCGTGCTTTTTCGGGAGTTGTCTGTCCTGCAATGTATGCGACCCCCAGCCTGATCCTGGAGCCATGTCAAAGGTTTTATTCAAGCAAAATAAAACTGGCTGTAAATTAGATCAATCCTGCATACCCTCTAATCAGCGTTAACTCCTCACTTTCACAGTTTGCCACTGAGCTACGTGATGAAGGGTTTTCTATATACTGGCCGTGGGGATGATCTAGCGAGAAGTGCAAAGGGAGGACCGTGGTGCGCTGTTTATTTTTCACAGCGTCTCTTTTGTACTTGACCAAGCACAATAAAATCGCCATCTCAATCTCTGGTCTTGTGTCTTTCTTGGGGGGGGGGGGAAGGGGGGGTTGATTGTTTACGAGCCAGAAGAGTATCAATCTTTCGATCGCTTTTCAGTGTACTCGGGAGTGGGCCGAACCGCGAGGGGGTGGGGGGTGGAGAGTGGGGAATCCAGACTTACAAACCTAATAAAATACAACCTTCAAGCCCCAAAGACTGTTTCCACCCCCTTTAAGCCACGAGGAGGGCTTGTGTTTTTGTTTTACCGGGAGCTGAATTTCCTTTTGTGCCGAGCTGCCTGGACCCCTGGAAGAGCAGGCACAGGGCCTGGTGTATTTCACCTTGGCTAATTTGAAATGCAGACCCCAAGCGTAGGTAAGGGTGTTGTCACCAATAGGCACTGGAGTGAGGGGAGGCGGGGGAGACTTGGCCTATGGATGTTGGTTTTTCCTGATCCCCTATGGCCCTTGGTTCACGGTTTGGGCCCAATTGCTGCTCTCGGGACCTTTCAGGGTATAATGGTCTTGCAGCTGCGAAGTTTCGATTCTAACTGGCTTTAATGTCCTTTCAGCTGCCCAGAGCAGGCATGTTGGCTTGTGTTAAGCGCCCGGTAACTTTTCATTTCATGTCGCCCTACCGTGTCACTCTAGAAAGAAACTTTCGGGGAGTTTTTCTTCCCCTTTTAATCAGCCTCTGACCCGGGAACAACCTTCTCATCTGAAGGCCGAGTAAGGACTGCAGGATCGGGCCCCTGGCATGACTGGCTTGTGTTAGCTATTAACAAATCCGTTCCCGACCAAGGGGACATAGGACATCAGACAAATTAGGTTGTTAAAATGCTGGAGCTCAGCTTTGTTTCATGATTTAGTATTTGCCGAAGAGAAAAGAGATTTACTTCGTTAAAAGTCAAAAGAGCGAGGACTAGTTCCTTATTTGCTTTAAATAAGAAGCCCCGTTACTAATTATTACGATTATTGTATTTGAATTTGGGAGCCTTAAAAACACATGAAGTTAACGGACGGGATTAAATTGCCCCCATTTGGTTTAGTTACATAAAACTTTGAGAGACAACTTTAAAAAAAGACCTAGTATTTATAAATGCCTATTTTCCACATCACCGCTATTGCAGATTGTTTATTCTTTATCTTTATTATCGCTACGCTGCAAAAATTGGAGATAACTGCATACAACGGTCAGGCAGCAATTCCCAATTACAGTTAATAAAATCTTAATTAAAAAGAGACCTTCCATTGGTTGGTAGGAGAGAGAGAGTGAGCGCCGGGGCTTCCGGAAGCGTTCCAGAGAAATATAGTTCTTGATTAGTGTATTTTCATCTCGTTCTTAGCAGTAGACAGTTTGTAAGTACCTGCTAATGTTAGTGCTCTTTAAGGTTTCAATTGTTCGAGGGGGTTTGCCATTGACTTTTTCATTATTTACCTACTGAATCAAAGTAAGCAAATGCCATCTGTTTCCCTGCTGCTATCATCTTCACTTTAATTATCCGCCCAGCAGCCTAATAGAGATGATATTAAACTAAATCTTTTTGACATTAAAAGTAATTATCCCCAAACCAATATTGCAAGAATGAAAATTACCCTCCCCCACTAAAAAAAAAAAGTACATTGCTGCCCTCCCCCAGTAAAAGCAACCTCGTCAGCTCATTGAATGGTGAAAGAGAGAGATTCCGTTAGTTGGGGCTTCAACATTTTTGAAACATCATTAAGTCGAGTATCAGAGGGGTAGCCGTGTTAGTCTGAATCTGTAAAAAGCAACAGAGGGCCCTGTGGCACCTTTAAGACTAACAGAAGTATTGGGAGCATAAGCTTTC